>NC_140007.1:31115467-31607967 GCF_964263955.1 Coregonus lavaretus
AACTTCAGACGGGCCTGTATATGTTATTTCTTGAGCAGGGGGACCTTGCGGGCGATACAGGATTTCAGTCGTTCACGGCGTAGTGTGTTACCAATTGTTTTCTTGGTGACTGTGGTCCCAGCTGCCTTGAGATCATTGACAATATCCTCCTGTGTAGTTCTGGGCTGATTCCTCACATGATCATTGCAACTCCATGAGGTGAGATCTTGCATGGAGCCCCAGGCCGAGGGAGATTGACAGTTCTTTTGTGTTTCTTCCATTTGCGAATAATCGCACCAACTGTTGTCACCTTCTCACCAAGCTGCTTGGCGATGGTCTTGTAGCCCATTCCAGCCTTGTGTAGGTCTACAATATTGTCCCTGACATCCTTGGAGAGCTCTTTGGTCTTGGCCATGGTGGAGAGTTTGGAATCTGATTGATTGATTGCTTCTGTGGACAGGTGTCTTTTATACAGGTAACAAACTGAGATTAGGAGCACTCCCTTTAAGAGTGTGCTCCTAATCTCAGCTCGTTACCTGTATAAAAGACACCTGGGAGCCAGAAATCTTTCTGATTGAGAGGGGGTCAAATACTTATTTCCCTCATTAAAATGCAAATCAATTTATAACATTTTTGACATGCGTTTTTCTGGATTTCTTTGTTGTTATTCTGTCTCTCACTGTTCAAATAAACCTACCATTAAAATGATAGACTGATAATTTCTTTGTCAGTGGGCAAACGTACAAAATCAGCAGTGGATCAAATACTTTTTTCCCTCACTGTATGTTTTTTTTTCTTTTTCTTCTCGCATATACAGTGGGGAGAACAAGTATTTGATACACTGCCGATTTTGCAGGTTTTCCTACTTACAAAGCATGTAGAGGTCTGTAATTTTTATCATAGGTACACTTCAACTGTGAGAGACGGAATCCAAAAATCCAGAAAATCACATTGTATGATTTTTAAGTAATTAATTTCAATTTTATTGCATGACATATGTATTTGATCACCTACCAACCAGTAAGAATTCCGGCTCTCACAGACCTGTTAGTTTTTCTTTAAGAAGCCCTCCTGTTCTCCACTCATTACCTGTATTAACTGCACCTGTTTGAACTCATTACCTGTATAAAAGACACCTGTCCACACACTCAATCAAACAGACTCCAACCTCTCCACAATGGCCAAGACCAGAGAGCTGTGTAAGGACATCAGGGATACAATTGTAGACCTGCACAAGGCTGGGATGGGCTACAGGACAATAGGCAAGCAGCTTGGTGAGAAGGCAACAACTGTTGGCACAATTATTAGAAAATGGAAGAAGTTCAAGATGACGGTCAATCACACTTGGTCTGGGGCTCCATGCAAGATCTCACCTCGTGGGGCATCAATGATCATGAGGAAGGTGAGGGATCAGCCCAGAACTACACGGCAGGACCTGGTCAATGACCTGAAGAGAGCTGGGAACACAGTCTCAAAGAAAACCATTAGTAACACACATTACATTTACATTCACATGTACATTTTAGTCATTTAGCAGACGCTCTTATCCAGAGCGACTTACAGGAGCAATTAGGGTTAAGTGCCTTGCTCAAGGGCACATTTACGTCATTTAGCAGACGCTCTTATCCAGAGCGACTTACAAATTGGTGCATTCACGCTATAGCCAGTGGGAAAACCACTTTACACTTTTTTTTTTTTTGGGGGGGGGGGGGGGGGGGTAGAAGGATTACTTTATCCTATCCCAGGTATTCCTTAAAGAGGTGGGGTTTCAAATGTCTCCGGAAGGTGGTGAGTGACTCCGCTGTCCTGGCGTCGTGAGGGAGCTTGTTCCACCATTGGGGTGCCAGAGCAGCGAACAGTTTTGACTGGGCTGAGCGGGAACTATGCTTCCGCAGAGGAAGGGGAGCCAGCAGGCCAGAGGTGGATGAACGCAATGCCCTCGTTTGGGTGTAGGGACTGATCAGAGCCTGAAGGTACGGAGGTGCCGTTCCCCTCACTGCTCCATAGGCAAGCACCATGGTCTTGTAACGGATGCGAGCTTCAACTGGAAGCCAGTGGAGTGTGCGGAGGAGGGGGGTGACGTGAGAGAACTTGGGAAGGTTGAACACCAGACGGGCTGCGGCATTCTGGATGAGTTGTAGGGGTTTAATGGCACAGGCAGGGAGCCCAGCCAACAGCGAGTTGCAGTAATCCAGACGGGAGATGACAAGTGCCTGGATTAGGACCTGTGCCGCTTCCTGTGTAAGGCAGGGTCGTACTCTCCGAATGTTGTAGAGCATGAACCTGCAGGATCGGGTCACCGCCTTGATGTTAGCGGAGAACGACAGGGTGTTGTCCAGGGTCACGCCAAGGCTCTTCGCACTCTGGGAGGAGGACACAACGGAGTTGTCAACCGTGATGGCGAGATCATGGAACGGACAGTCCTTCCCCGGGAGGAAGAGCAGCTCCGTCTTGCCAGGGTTCAGCTTGAGGTGGTGATCCGTCATCCATACTGATATGTCTGCCAGACATGCAGAGATGCGATTCGCCACCTGGTTATCAGAAGGGGGAAAGGAGAAGATTAGTTGTGTATCGTCAGCGTAGCAATGATAGGAGAGGCCATGTGAGGATATGACAGAGCCAAGTGACTTGGTGTATAGGGAGAATAGGAGAGGGCCTAGAACTGAGCCCTGGGGGACACCAGTGGTGAGAGCACGTGGTGCGGAGACAGCTTCTCGCCACGCCACTTGGTAGGAGCGACCGGTCAGGTAGGACACAATCCAGGAGTGAGCCGCGCCGGAGATGCCCAGCTCGGAGAGGGTGGAGAGGAGGATCTGATGGTTCACAGTATCAAAGGCAGCAGACAGGTCTAGAAGGACAAGAGCAGAGGAGAGAGAGTTAGCTTTAGCAGTGCGGAGAGCCTCCGTGACACAGAGAAGAGCAGTCTCAGTTGAATGACCAGTCCTGAAACCTGACTGGTTTGGATCAAGAAGGTCATTCTGAGAGAGATAGCAAGAGAGTTGGCTAAAGACGGCACGCTCAATAGTTTTGGAAAGAAAAGAAAGAAGGGATACTGGTCTGTAGTTGTTGACATCAGTGGGATCGAGTGTTGGTTTTTTGAGAAGGGGTGCAACTCTCGCTCTCTTGAAGACGGAAGGGACATGGCCAGCGGTCAAGGATGAGTTGATCAGCGAGGTGAGGTAGGGGAGAAGGTCACCGGAGATGGTCTGGAGAAGAGAGGAGGGGATGGGGTCAAGCGGGCAGGTTGTTGGGCGGCCTGCAGTCACAAGTCGCAGGATTTTATCTGGAGAGAGAGGGGAGAAAGAAGTCAAAGCATAGGGTAGGGCAGTGTGAGTAGGACCAGCAGTGTCATTAGACTTAACAAACGAGGATCGGATGTCGTCAACCTTCTTTTCAAAGTGGTTGACGAAGTCATCCACAGAGAGAGAGGAGGGGGGGGGGGGGGGATTCAGCAGGGAGGAAAATGTGGCAAAGAGCTTCCTAGGGTTAGAGGCAGATGCTTGGAATTTAGAGTGGTAGAAAGTGGCCTTAGCAGCAGAAACAGATGAAGAAAATGTAGAGAGGAGGGAGTGAAAAGATGCCAGGTCGGCAGGGAGTTTAGTTTTCTTCCATTTCCGCTCCGCTGCCCGGAGCTCTGTTCTGTGAGCTCGCAATGAGTCATCAAGCCACGGAGCTGGAGGGGAGGACCGAGCCGGCCGGGAGGATAGGGGACACAGAGAGTCAAAGGATGCAGAAAGGGAGGAGAGGAGGGTTGAGGAGGCAGAATCAGGAGATTGGAGGGAGAAGGATTGAGCAGAGGGAAGAGATGATAGGATGGAAGAGGAGAGAGTAGTGGGAGAGAGAGAGCGAAGGTTGCGGCGGCGCATTACCATCTGTGTAGGGGCAGAGTGAGTAGTGTTGGAGGAGAGCGAGAGAGAAAAGGAAACAAAGTAGTGGTCGGAGACATGGAGGGGAGTTGCAGTGAGATTAGTAGAAGAGCAGCATCTAGTAAAGATGAGGTCAAGCGTATTGCCTGCCTTGTGAGTAGGGGGGGACGGTGAGAGGGTGAGGTCAAAAGAGGAGAGGAGTGGAAAGAAGGAGGCAGAGAGAAATGAGTCAAATGTGGACGTAGGGAGGTTGAAATCCCCCAAAACTGTGAGGGGTGAGCCATCCTCAGGAAAGGAATTTATCAAGGCGTCAAGCTCATTGATGAACTCTCCAAGGGAACCTGGAGGGCGATAGATGACAAGGATATTAAGCTTAAATGGGCTAGTGACTGTGACAGCATGGAATTCAAATGAGGAGATAGACAGATGGGTTAGGGGAAAAATTGAGAATGACCACTTGGGAGAGATGAGGATTCCTGTGCCACCACCCCTCTGACCAGATGCTCTCGGGGTATGCGAGAACACATGGTCAGACGACACACTACGCCGTCATGGATTAAAATCATGCAGCGCATGCAAGTTCCCCCTGCTCAAGCCAGCGCATGTCCAGGCCCGTCTGAAGTTTGCCAATGACCATCTGGATGATCCAGAGGAGGAATGGGAGAAGGTCATGTGGTCTGATGAGACAAAAATAGGTTTTTGGTCTAAACTCCACTCGCCGTGTTTGGAGGAAGAAGAAGGATGAGTACAACCCCAAGAACACCATCCCAACTGTGAAGCATGGAGGTGGAAACATCATTCTTTGGGGATGCTTTTCTGCAAAGGGGACAGGACGACTGCACCATATTGAGGGGAGGATGGATGGGGCCATGTATCGCAAGATCTTGGCCAACAACCTCCTTCCCTCAGTAAGAGCATTGAAGATGGGTCGTGGCTGGGTCTTCCAGCATGACAATGACCCGAAACACACAGCCAGGGCAACTAAGGAGTGGCTCCGTAAGAAGCATCTCAAGGTCCTGGAGTGGCCTAGCCAGTCTCCAGACCTGAACCCAATAGAAAATATTTGGAGGGAGCTGAAAGTCCGTATTGCATAGCGACAGCCCCGAAACCTGAAGGATCTGGAGAAGGTCTGTATGGAGGAGTGGGCCAAAATCCCTGCTGCAGTGTGTGCAAACCTGGTCAAGACCTACAGGAAACGTATGATCTCTGTAATTGCAAACAAAGGTTTCTGTACCAAATATCAAGTTCTGCTTTTCTGATGTATCAAATACTTATGTCATGCAATAAAATGCAAATTAATTACTTAAAAATCATACAATGTGATTTTCTGGATTTTTGTTTTAGATTCCGTCTCTCACAGTTGAAGTGTACCTATGATAAAAATTACAGACCTCTACATGCTTTGTAAGTAGGAAAACCTGCAAAATCGGCAGTGTATCAAATACTTGTTCTCCCCACTGTATATATATATATATATATATATATACATACACATACATACATATACGCATATACATACATACATATATACATACACATCCTTTAAATATATATATATATTTCCCTTTATTACTTTCCAACCCCACCATCCCTTCCCTAATTGGAGTAAACTAGTGAACAACAATGCTTAGGCCTCTACTTCATACTTATACATACTATATACATTTTATGGACCCAGTCAATAATTATATTTTGTTTGTTTTTACCCCTGAACTTCCTCCGATCATTTTCATGATGTCCATCTGGTATGCTTCTATATGCCATATCTTTCTAACTGTGCTCTTTCACAAAAGCTCACAATATATAACCTATATACTTATTATGGACACAGCATGTCTTACACTAGTTATCTTGTTGTTATTAGTTGTTGTTATTAGTCCCATCCTTCAGCTCCATTCAACACCTCCCATCTATCTCTTAACACCATCCATATTGGATTTCTATTTGCCATATATTTTTCAACTGTACTGTGTTTTTTACAAAAGTTCTGAACCTTTCTATTCTCATTGTTTCTACAGATTGTGAATTGAAAATAAACATTTTTGCTAAAAGTATTATTATATTATTGATCGATTGACTATGACTTTTCAGATCACCCATTAGTGCTATCTGCAGGGTCAGCTCCATGCAAATATTGCAATCCTTCAGCCATTCCTGGACCTGTGTCCAGAAACAAGCTACAAATGGACAGTACCAAAACAAATGATCTAATGATTCTGTCTCTTCACAGCCATATCTGTAGAGCTGGGAAGATTGTATCCCCCATACAAATAACATTCTATTGGTAGCAATAATTTTTTAATCCGGCGTCGTTTTCCGTATCAGTTCATAAACACTATGCCATGGAATCGGTACGTCAAAAATCTCTTCCCAACTATTTTGCAATCTATATGGGACGGCTGTCAATCTTTTGGTCCTTAAATGAAACTGGTAAACTTTTTTATTTATCACAATTTTCTTTAACCAATTATGTTCTTTAATGCTAGGCCGACAGACAAATTCCTTACTTTTTCCTCCTTCCACTTTCCTCTTCCATTTTTGCGGTAATGCTGCAATTATTTGGTTGTAATTTTGGGTAGAGCAGACATTTCCATATGTTTTTGTTAGCTGCATGTGTGACATAACTCCACCATTCCTACCGATAATATCATTTACGAAGATTATACCTTTTTTAAACATTTTCTCAAAAAAGAACGGTTTTTTATCAATTAGTATATTTGAGTTTAACGACAATATTTGTTGCAATATTTGTTCTGTCATTTCTGGAGGATTAAATTGAAATTGCAACCAACTTTCTATGGCTTGTTTTAGAAATAGTGATATTTGGGAGATTATTTCCTTTTCAAATACCTGAAAGTGAGGGGTTGTAATCCGAATAAAGGGAAAAAGTCCCTTCTTGAACATTGGGTGAGACAATCTTACTAGTTTGCTAGAGAACCGTACACATTGTTATTGTAACCCTGGACAAGCACACCTGATTCAACTTATCAACTAATCATCAAGCCCTCAATGAGTTGAATGAGGTGTGTTTGTCAAGGGCTACAACGAAACTGTGTACTGTTGGGGGTAATGGAGGACCAGAGTTGGGAAACACTGTGTTAGATCATAAGTGAGGATTGACATGGAAAATGGACTGTTATAAAATGTAATGTCTGTTTCCATGAAAAAGTTATCTCAACCCTAAAAAGTGAAGCAATATCTTTAAAAAGTGTGATGCACAAATTCACTGAAATTAAGAAAATGAATCCAGTGGCTTCATTCATACATCTATTAAACTAACTCAGCTAAAAGCTTCTTACAGGACTTTCCTTCAGATTGATCTTCCTCCATCTGTCAACCTCCTTCCCTCATCCCTTTCTCTCTATCCCTCCTCTCTCCCTCATCCCTTTCTCTCCATCCCTCCTCTCTCTCTCATCCCTTTCTCTCTATCCCTCCTCTCTCCCTCATCCCTTTCTCTCTATCCATCCTCTCTCCCTCATCCCTTTCTCTCCATCCCTCCTCTCTATCCCTCCTCTCTCCCTCATCCCTTTCTCTCTATCCCTCCTCTCTATCCCTCCTCTCTCCCTCATCCCTTTCTCTCTATACCTCGTCTCTCCCTCATCCCTTTCTCTCTATCCCTCCTCTCTCCCTCCTCCATTTCTCTCTATACCTCCTCTCTTCCTCATCCCTTTCTCTGCATCCCTCCTCTCTCCCTCCTCCCTTTCTTTTTATACCTCCTCTCTCCCTCATCCCTTTCTCTGTATCCCTCCTCTCTCCCTCATCCCTTTCTCTCTATCCCTCCTCTCTCCCTCATCCCTTTCTCTGTATCCCTCCTCTCTCCCTCATCCCGTTCTCTCTCTCTCTCTCCCCCTCCTCCCTTTCTCTCTATCCCCCCTCTCTCCCTCCTCTCTTTCTCTCTTTCTCTCTATCCCTCCTCTCTCGTTCCTCCATGTCTCTCCCTGTCCCTGTCCCCCTGCCATACAGTAACACCCATGGGTCTGCCTCCCCCGTCTCTCTAAGGCTTTATCTCTCCTAAGTGTACTGGGCTGTGTGTGGTGACAGCTGTCTGTCCTGTGTTTCCATCATCATTATATAACCCATCAGACAACATCAACACCCAGAGACAGACACTCGTTCATCAGATATCCTACACTGTGGCCCATTCCCTCTTCCTAGTCTTAGGATGAAAAACATACAGTATTGTAGCTACTGTACTTGCTGGTTTCCCATTTGTTCCATTGTTACTGTTGTATCAATAAGACTGTAAACCCAGACTATGATTGTCTGGCAGATGTGGTGTGCTGAGGATGACATCCGGATGATAATCTAACAAACCAGAGTCTAATTCACAGTCAAAGGACTGTTCCCTCTCCATATCTGGGTACACTCTGGGTTTCCTTCCATCACAGAAGGCTGCAGATACAGTAAATGTGTTAAAGCCAGGAGAAGCAATGGACACGGTACATGCATGCTAATGATATTAGCACAACTGCTGATAAAACTAGCATGATAAATGCTACTGCCATTACTACAGACAGTAATACCTGCTGACTGCTACCTAAGCTCCCACTGTCACACTGCTAACACTACCACTACTGTTGCAATTACTAGTGCTTTTACTACTACTAGGACAGAACCAGGACATCCTATCCAACTACATGCCCATCTCCAACCTTCCCTTCCTATCAAAAGTACTGGAGAAAGTGGTTGCATACCAGCTTCAATCGCATCTGTCATCTAATCAGTTGTACAAGGTTTTCCAGTCTGCACAGCACCAAAACAGCTCTGGTTGAAGTTCATAACGACATACTGATGGCTGCTGATTCTGGATCTCCCAGCATCCTCCTCCTCTTAGATCTCAGTTCTGCTTTTGACACCGTAGAACACATCTTCCTCCTGCAGTGTCTCAGTGAGCAAACTGCTGTCTCTGGAACAGCTCTGAACTGGTTCTCCTCCTGCCTCTCCAATAAGAGGCAATACATCACTATTGGAGAGTCCAGATCGGAGGAGTCTGCAGTCACATGCGGTGTCCCACAGGGGTCAGTGCTCGGGCCTATCCTGTTTTTAATTTACATGCTCCCTCTCGGACATCAACTTCCACTGCTACGCTGATGATCCCCAGGTCTACATTAACACCAAATAATCTCTGCGCTGGCAAAACTCAGCAGTTGCCTAAAGGACATCAGGGCATGGATGAAAGAGATCTTCCTCCAGTTGAACAGTAGTAAGACTGAGGCTATGCTTATTGGGACACCCAAGCAGGTCACTAGTGCTGGAAACATCTGCCCTACAATCAACGGCCAGGCCATCTACCTGTCCTCTGTCATCTCCAACCTAGGAGTCAAGTTTGATTCTTCTCTGTCCTTCGTTGCCCACACAAAAAATATTTAAAACATAATTTTTCATCCTAAAAACATTGCCCGGGTCATACCATCACTCTCCCAGCCAGATGCAGAGAAACTCATTCACGCCTTCCTCTTCTCTCGGATCGATGCACTGTTTGGGGGCCTCACAGCCAAATCACTACAGAGGCTCCAACTAATCCAGAACAGTGCTTCCAGGGTCCTGACCAGGACCAATAAGTCAGACCACATCACCCCGATCCTGGCCCAACACCACTGGCTACCGGTCAACTACAGGATTGACTTCAAAATGTCATGCTTGTATTTAAAGCCTTGAATGGACTGAGCCACACCTACATCAGCGACCTCATTTCAATCAGCGAGCCACCTCGCACTCTCCACTCCAGCCACTCCCTACTGCTTCAAGTACTGCTGGTACTTTTACCACTACTATTACCACTTGTAGGATTACATCCACAACTACAGTACAACAACTGTTAACTGCTTACAGTACACCTCAGGCCATGAATGACTCAAACTCCAATGGTGCTCCAGGACACAAAGGATGAGAAACATATTGCAGATGTTGAACTAATTGACAGCTTTGATGCAAATCTGTCATGTTAATTTCAATTAAACAAAATTCTCATACACACACATACACACATGCACGCAAACACACACGTATGCACAAACACACACATACTCACACAGTGTCATAACTCACAGAAAGCATCAAACTTAGACAGACAGCATTCAACCAGAAACCATAAAGTCAAAACACGCACATATAAATACCACCACTATCCCAAAGATATCTAACAGTGCATTAAAGCTATAAAACAGTGCATTAAATTAAACTACACAACATAATTACGTTTGGAGTCCTTGACAGTTTTCAAAGCAGACTGTAGTCTTTCCAACATGGCTCTTTGAATAACATACGTAGCACAAAAAATCCTGAATTCCAACAAAACAGCCTGGAGATGCTTAGATGTAAATGGATGGGAGTCAGATCAATAAAAAAAACTATTAACTAAAACATGTCCCTGCTGTTGCTCTGGTTCAGTGTAGCGTCTCACTAAAGCAATTCAGAGAGAGAGAGAGAGATGGAGAGCGAGAGAGAGGAGAGAGAAAGAGAGAGTGAGAGAGGGAAGGGGGGGGGGGGAATTTTAATCTTTAGAGAAACCAGACTGAATCCTTTCACTGCAGAGAGAAGGGGTGTAGAGAGAAAGAGAGGGAGAGTGCGGTATATAGAAAAGGATAGATTATGGAAGAGAGAGAGAGAGAGAGTGAGGGAGATGGAGACTATAGTTATTGAGATAAGACAGAGGTGAAATACGGGTGAGAGAGGATAATGGAGAGAGACATTCTTTGTCCTGTTGAGACGAGAACACAAAGGATTTACAACCTTAATCTTGCTATGACAACTTTAATGTATGTTAGCTTTGCCCATAAAGCAAATTGAACTGCATTAGAATTGAACGGTCAGAGGGGCAAATACAAAGAGAGGGGAAACAGGAGGATAAATAATCACATCCCACTAGGCACACACTGGTCGACTCAAAGTTGTTTCCACAACATTTAAATGAAATTACGTTGAACCAACGTGGAATAGACGTTGAATGGACGTCTGTGCCCAGTGGGATGGAATGGATGGTATACTGTATTTCATTAATGCCCTCTAGCTAATAGTTAAACAGGTGGGATGTTTTCCCCCTTCACAGCCGTAATGAGAACACAAACTAGCTTAATTGTGCTGTTACAGGTGTAGGATCTTAATTTGATCACTTATGTTGCTGAGAATTTTGCACCGCAGGAAATGCAGATGAGCTTCACAATTTACATAAATTCACTGATAACCCACACTAACACACGGTTTTATTAACAGTATTGCACTTTTCATGTAGCCTACTTTTGTCCAGCTAATAGCCTAAGCACCGATCAAGCAACTTTATGGACTAAACGTTCAAATCCTGTTGCTGCAGGATTATTTTGCTGTCACAATATAGGTCAAATTAAGATCCTACATCTGTAACGTGCAGTATACTGTAGTGTTACAGCAGGATTAGGACTGTATCGGTGTAAAGCAGCATGTTATCATCAAAAGGTTATTCTGTTGGAGGCAAATGGAGCTGACAGGCTGATTTAGATAAGAGCACTGACACATATAAACCTGTGTGGCTTAGCTCCTAATAGCCCTGTGGCATGGGGCTTCACGCTGGATAATCTCACTATTGATTCCATTGATTGTCACGAGGGCTAGCGTATACAGTACACATGCGAATCCCACACACATACACTACCGTCAAAAGTTTTAGAACACCTACTCATTCAAGGGTTTTCCTTAATTTTTACAATTTTCTACATTGTAGAATAATAGTCAAGACATCAAAATATGAAATAACACATATGGAATCATGTAGTAACCCAAAAAAGTGTTAAACAAATAAAAATATATTTTATATTTGAGATTCTTCAAATAGCCACCCTTTGCTTTAATGACAGCTTTGCACACTCTTGGCATTCTCTCAAGCAGCTTCATGAGGTAGTCACCTGGAATGCATTTCTATTAACAGGTGGCTTTTTGAAGAATCTCAAATATAAAATATATTTTGATTTGTTTAACACTTTTTTGGTTACTACATGATTCCATATGTGTTATTTCATAGTTGTGATGTCTTGACTATTATTCTACAATGTAGAAAATTGTAAAAATAAAGAAAACCCTTGAATGAGTAAGTGTTCTAAAACTTTTGACTGGTAGTGTACATATTCATCAAATGCACTTGAACACATGTGCACCACCACACAAAATATTACACCCTATAACAACAATTTAACACTTCAACACACACACACACACACACAAACACTAGGAAGGAAGCAGCATAACAAGATCCTGATAGAGACCTATATCCATCCTACCCTGCCTTCCGAAAGTTTTTGAAAGCCAAGTTAACAAACAGATCACCGATCATTTCGAATCACACCGTACCTTCTCCGCTATGCAATCCGGTTTCCGAGCTGGTCATGGGTGCACCTCAGCCACGCTCAAGGTCCTAAACGATATTATAACCGCAATCGATAATAGACAGTACTGTGCAGCCGTTTTCATCGACCTGGCCAAGGCTTTTGACTCTGTCAACCATCGCATTCTTATTGGCAGACTAAATAGCCTTGGTTTCTCAAATGACTGCCTCGCCTGGTTCACCAACTACTTCTCAGATAGAGTTCAATGTGTCAAATCGGAGGGCCTGTTATCTGGACCTATGGCGGTCTCTATGGGGGTGCCACAGGGTTCAATTCTTGGGCCGACTCTTTTCTCTGTGTATATCAATGATGTCGCTCTTGCTGCTGGTGACTCTCAGATCCACCTCTACGCAGACGACACCATTTTGTATACATCTGGCCCTTCATTGGACACTGTGTTAACAAACCTCCAAACGAGCTTCAATGCCATACAACACTCCTTCCGTAGCCTCCAACTGCTCTTAAACACTAGTAAAACTAAATGCATGCTCTTCAATCGAACGCTGCTGGCACCCGCCCACCCGACTAGAATCACTACTCTCGACGGGTCTGACCTAGAGTATGTGGACAACTACAAATACTTAGGTGTCTGGTAAGACTGTAAACTCTCCTTCCAGACTCGCATTAAGTATCTCCAATCCAAAGTTAAATCTAGAATCGGCTTCCTATTTCGCAAACAAAGCCTCCTTCACTCATGCTGCTAAACATGCCCTCGTAAAACTGACTATCCAACTATCCTTGACTTTGGCGATGTCATTTACAAAATAGCTTCCAACACTCTACTCAGCAAATTGGATGTAGTCTATCACAGTGCCATCCGTTTTGTCACCAAAGCCCCATATACTACCCACCACTGTGACCTGTACGCTCTTGTTGGCTGGTCCTCACTACATATTCATCACCAAATCCACTGGCTCCAGGCCATCTATAAATCACTGCTAGGCAAATCCCCGCCTTTCCTTAGCTCATTGGTCACCATAGCAACACCCACCCATAGTATGCGCTCCAGCAGGTATATGTCACTGGTCATCCCCAAAGCCAACACCTCCTTCGGCCGCCATTCCTTCCAGTTCTCTGCTGCCAATGACTGGAACGAACTGTAAAAATCTCTGAAGCTGGAGACTCTTATCTCCCTCACTAACTTTAAGCATCAGTTGTCAGAGCACCTTACCGATCACTGCACCTGTACACAGCCCATCTGAAATTAGCCCACCCAACTACCTCATCCCCATATTGTTATTTATTTTGCTCATTTGCACCCCAGTATCTCTATTTGCACATCATCTCTTGCATCATTCCAGTGTTAATACTAATTGTAATTATTTTGCACTATGGCCTATTTATTGCCTTACCTCCATAACTTGCTACATTTGCACACACTGTATATATATTTTCGGTTGTATTTTTGACTTTATGTTTTGTTTTACCCCATATGTAACTCTGTGTTGTTGTTTTTATCGCACTGCTTTGCTTTATCTTGGCCAGGTCACAGTTGTAAATGAGAACTTGTTCTCAACTGGCTTACCTGGTTAAATAAAGGTGAAATAAAATAAATAAATAAAAATCCCAGCTTTAGCATAATGGGGAAGGGAAGGGAAATGGGATAAATGCAGTGCAATAAATGCTGTCATTGGACTGTTTTTGTGTTTTATGACTCCATAGTATCTGGAGCGCTGGCTGAAACACTAAAAAGATCATGAGCAATGCGCAGGATGATGTCATCATGGGCAGGGGGGGGTCTGTCTTTAAGTGACAGAGACCTATGACTCATCATCATGACTCAGTGACTGTCATGCAGCCATAATCATTTATTCATCAAACTACAGAACAGTATGTCCAGTTAGGAAGCCTTTCTCTTCATGCGAAACGCCAACTTTTCACTGGGTGATGACTGCCGTTGACATTTGTTGGGGACAAGATAAGGGATTTGGTCTAAAAAGTTATGCTTCCTATTTTCTGCAGTAACTCTAATATAATACCTCACGACTTTCAAGCGAGGGAAAGCGAAAGTCATCAATCCAATCAATAAGAAGATGTAAAATGAAATGTGCTCTGCTACAAATCAATTAGTTCTCACCTTTCCCCTTCTCTACATCATGTGAAGCGATGACAAATCCGAACCCCTCTCCCGGCTTCCTTCTCAGCTCCACGTCGAACCCCCGGGGCACACGGTTCCGTCCCAATCCCTCCTGCCCTGGTCCTGGGACCACCACCCCCCTGTCCACCTCATACGTCATGCCTGCGTTCAGCCAGTCTTTGGGCTCCATGGGGAGGGTGACTGGGACTGACTCCAGGAAACTGGTGCTCTGGACCAGAGAGGAGCGCACCATGGCTGGGGGAGGGGGAGGAGGGGTGGAGGTGGGACGGGGTGGGATCAGGACTTCTGCAGGGGGCGACAGGTTCTTGTCTGAGGCCACAGGTGAAGGAGGGGGGCGAAGGAGTGGTGAAGGGCCTCTCCGCATAGAGTTGGGGGAGACGGAAGAATGGTGGGAACCTGAAGAAGGGGAATAACATCACTAAAGACAATTTTTTTTTTTTTAGGTTTTATTCATCACTGAGAAACAGTGTAATGAATACAGTAAATAAAAACTCCTAAAAACACGTTTGCAGGAAAGTAGCTAATGTTCTTACCACCTCTGTGAACCAATAGGATAACTTCTCCTTGTTTGGTGTATTCCTGGAGAACTCGTTGTATCTGGAGGGAAAACCAGAAGGAAAAGTATCACTTTAGTATCTCTGATTTAACTTTCCCTAAACGTATGTATTCTCCATCTCTTTCCTTATCTTCTTTCTCTCCTCTTTTCCCTCCTCAGTACCTGTGCAAAGCTGAGACTCTGGACGTCTGCTCCGTTGATCTTCATGATGGCGTCCCCTGGCTGTAGGGAGGAGCACTGCCTCCTATCCCAGACCCTCTTGACCAGGGCCAGCCTGCCTCCCTGTCCCCCGGCCGTCACACTGAAGCCCATACCTCCTCCCCCCTCACACTGAGCCAGGGCCACAGGCACCAGCTCCCCTCCACCTCCAACCCCAACTCCTTCGACCCCAACTCCGCTGCACAGGCTCATCACCCCCGGAGACGATATGCTGCTGGGGCTGCCACTGCCACTGGTGTTGCCATGGAAGCCGTTGAAGCCGATTTGTGGGCTGTCGGGGGTGGGAGGGGGTCTCAGCAGAGAAGCCTGGGGCCTGATGAGGCGGGAGTACGCCCCCCTGCCTGGGGAGGTTGAAAGACGGGGTCTCTCTGACTGGGGCATGGGCAGTCTGGACACAGGGAGTGTGGAGGAGGTGGACAGGTCGGTGTTTGACAGGTCACTCTTAGAGGTTCTGTAGCGCAGGGGCTGGGGGGGGGTAGAGAGGGAGTTATTGTTGTGGTTACGGATCATGGATGCCCTGCAGAGGAAGAAAAGAGACAGAAAGATAGTCACTGTTCTCCATGAGAGATAAACAGCTGTACATTACATTTTGTGTGTGTGTGTGTGTCACCTGTGTGAGCCGAAGGCTGAGACCACCTCACTGTCACTCTGGGAGTTATCAGGGGCCTGCAGGTGGGCGAGACCCCTCAGGGAGCGGGGTGGGCGGACCGGGGGGATGGAGAGAGTGATGCTGCCACTGGAACCTCTATAAGATGGTGGTGTAGGGGAGGTGGATTCAGATAGGTGGCGCCTGGATCGTCTGTATGAGGTTGGCTCAGCGGAGTGAGCAGGGTGCCCACTAGACCGTCTGTACGAGGGTGAATCATAGGCAGTGGAGTCAGAGCGATGTCCACTGGATCTTCTATAAGAGGGTGGTGTAGGGGCCGTGGAGTGAGCAAGGTTTCCGCTGGAGCGTCTGTAAGAGGGTGGCGGTCGGGTAGCTGTGGAGGTGGCATTCCCATTGGCATCCAGTCCCGGCCCCACTCCTGGTCCCATATAACCCACGTCATGGTGGTGAGAAAGGACCCCATTGAGATTAAGATACTGGGTCTGGGTTGGGGCTGTGGATGGGCGTGGGAGGCGCTGGTGTAAGGGCTGGGGCTGGGTGGTGGTAGGTGGGAGGAGGGGGTCACAGACATCAGTTGACCCAGGATGGGGCTGCTTGAGGCAGCCTTCTGGGTTGTAGAGCATGGGATAGCCCCTCCGGAGGACCACGTCCACACTGTGGCCCACAGGCACTGCCTTCAGCATCTCCACCACCTCTTTATGAGACGTTCCCAGGACACAGACGTCATTGATGTACACCAGGATATCCGCTGTGGGGACAGAGAGGATGGGTTGAAAGGGTTCTGGTTCAGTTATCCCACAGCATTAGTATACCTTTAAAACCTACATACAGAACATCACATCATCTATTTGCAAATTGTTTGAGGGACATTGTAGTTCTAGTTCATAAATGCTATGCTATCTTTGTGTGGGTGTGTGTGAAATGTAACCATACCAACTAATCCCTCTACTATTACACAATATATTAACTGTATCCCACCCTTCTAAAATGCTCAACTCTGGGTGCTTGTGACAGGTTTCACAGTCTGTATTAGTGGGTGTTAGTGTGTGTTAGTGTCTATTAGTGGGTGTTAGTGTCTATTAGTGTGTGTTAGTGGGTGTTAGTGAGTGTTAGTGTGCACATACAGTATGCACGTGTGTTGCTGGATGTGATGATACCTAGATTATGGCATGCATGCCTTTAGGATTAGGGATTGATTGCGATCTACTCTCTGTGAGAGATCACAGAAAAATCCCACCACTATAATCCAGCTCCAGTGAGGAGAGAGAGAGAGAGAGAGAGAGAGAGAGAGAGAGAGAGAGAGAGAGAGAGAGAGAGAGAGAGAGAGAGAGAGAGAGAGAGAGAGAGAGAGAGAGAGAGAGCTTATCTGGTAGTTATGAGCACGCGCTACAGTATAATACCAACTATAGTCACATGCTTTTTACAGTATTACAGTACTAAATATAGCATTTACATTCAAGTGAGTATCGTAACAACAACAACAACAATGTGATTCTGTGGACTGACATATCTGAGTTTAGTTACAAAGAGAGATAGAATATTCTCCAACTGCCTAAACAAGACACATTTAAACCAGGTTAAAAAACACAGACGCAGGTCAAATACAGTGAGGAGAGAGAGTTTACAGGAGTCCATTTTCATAGTCTGCAAGTATTCAACAGTGTGTAGCTAATAGCTTTTTAAAAAAATGTTATTGCCAATAAATATAGAGCTTTACAAAACATCCGGCTTTAACGCTCAATAATCCACAGTTCAATCTGTCACAAACATAAGGCCAAGACTAATTTCTGTTCAATTTACAATTACATTTACGAGGAATATACTGTAATGTCAACATTGGCAAAGTTCTGATACCCTAAAGAAGCTAAATCTAACATATTCCTAGGAAAGACTATTAAAGACTTTGAAAATGCATTTTTGCTGTTTCAAATCACCTTCTCAATACATTTACAAGTGTAAAACTTTTCTATAATAAAAATAATCTCTTGGTATATTGTCCCCTCCCTCCCTCCCTCCTACCTGTGTTGAGAGTTCCAGGTCCCCCTGGCGTGACACTGTAGACCTGAAGGAACTCCCTGGCTCTGCTGCCCCCCACAATGTTGAAACCAAACCCTCTGGGACCTTTAGAGAGGCACGTGTGGATAAAGAAACCCCTCAGCTCCCCTGGCTGGTCTGTGAACCCTGGTACTGAGAAAACGAGATGGAGGGATGGAAAGAGAGGGGGAAAAGATACGGAAAGGAGTGAAAAGGGAAAAGAAACAAAGAGAGAGATGCTTACAACAGAGAGGGAGAGAGACAAAGATGTTTGTGCAATTGGAAGGTAAAGAGGAAATAAAGGTCACCATGAAGAGGTTGAGAGAACGACAGAGAGAGACAGAGAGAGAGGTTGCACCCTGTGTGTGTGAATGAGTGAACTGCTTAGAATGTGCTGTTCAGAGCTGAGTTAAGAGACGCACAACACTGCAAACTCATGGCCAGATGGCACTTAGTGCAAAACGTTTAGAAATAAATAGACATGCAGACAAAGTTTTTTTCCTCCCTGTCATAATGGCCCACAGAGAAGATTCAAGCCCCTTGAAAAGGAAATAAACTCTCTGCCTGATCTGTATCACCTCCTGCTGGTTAAAACAGTGTAATGCAACCCACTAAGATTCCGACCAGCTTTACACATGATATTATGGCAGATGGGGCTCTAATTTCTATAATCAGCTATATTGGTCAAACGTTGTTGTATTAGGTTGTTTTATCTGTGAATCACATGACACAATTATGATAGAAGGTTGTCAGTGTCATGCCCAACACATGGCCTCTGTCATCCACAGCAGAACAGACCTGTGCCAGTGGTTCCTCCTGGCTTGCTGTTATGGGGTTAGGGATTAATCACTACACAGTATCTCAATTCTACTAAAAGCTCATTTCATTTCATTTGAATCTATTAACAGGCTCACTGTGCCTATGGTCCTATAGTTCTCGTCTTATTAACATACAGTGCATTAGGCAGTCCAATGGTTAAAAGCTCCAGTACTGTTTCCATAATTATAGAGTGGGAGAGAGCTCACATTCATTCTTGTCAAGCGTCGTCTCTCTGCTGCTCTGAGCACGAGGATCCTGCCAGCTGGTCGTCTTGGAGTAATGGCTAAAAGAGAGTGACAGACAGGCCACCTCAAAGTCACCAATCAACCACCACCATGGTGATGCTATATAACAGTATTTACAAGTCAACACCTTTAAGATACAGAGGAAACTAATCCTGGACCAGAAACAAACCAAAACATTCAAGACAGCAGTCTATCCACACAGAATAGAACAGAACAGAACAGAATAGAACAGAATAGAATAGAATAGAACAGTCACTTTCTTTTTTCTTTCTTTCTGTAAAGTGTGTTGTGACCTTGTTAAATGCACTTTGAATAAATTGTGATTTGATTAACTCACTCTATGTAGAAAGGCTCTCCTGAGTTGCTGAAGGCCTCCTCCCAGTTTTTAGGCATCACTGCTGGCACCCTGGCACTGGTGCTGCCATGGCCGTTCTCCATGGCACTGCCATACCCCCCACTGGACCCTCTTGACCGGCAGGGGGACAGGGAGATGGGATGGGCATTGCTGATACCCGCTGATCCACCTGAAACGTCAATGAAGAGGACAGGCAAAATGATGTAACTGAAAACTAGTGTTTGACAGGTTACTATAGTTGTTCTCAGCCTACACTCAGTGAAAATAGAACCCTTGAATAATCTCTGGAATCATGGAAATTGTCTACACTGAATTTAGTTTAAAGCTAGCTTTAAATCCACATTTCCAAATCCAGACCCATCGAGTCTAGTGTAAAAAAATAAATAATAAGCAAGGCATGCATTCCATACAGTACAGTACAGTACAGTACAGGGTATATGGATACAGCTTTTGCTTAACCCTCCTGTCCTTTAGAATGTACTAAGCGTGGGAGGATGTGGCCTGCTGCATACCCAGAGCTGCAGTCAGAGCCAGCCCAGCCAACACCCCGTTCAGCACCACATAGCCAGGCGATAGATGACTCAGCAGCACAGGTCAGGTCCATGGACAGTTCCCTGCTCCCTGCCTGCCACACAGCCTGCCTTTGGTCAGCTTGACCCTCCTCTGGAGAAAGTCCAGCGATCGATGCGGCCACAGCCCCACATAGAGCCAGGAGCATACTAATCATGCTAATCATTGATTAATTTGGCCATCAAAGACTCTGAGGTACAGAAGGACAATACAGTCTTTACAATTCTTACAGTAGCTACTGGCCACCATACCTGCCAAAACAAATTGTGGGAAACAAATCACACATTTTGGAAACTTAAAATCACGAAAAGGTTTAAAATTAAAATAATTTAATGCAACTACTGTTACTACTACTACTACTTACACTACGCTTACTATGACTGCTACTACTAATATGTATTTGTCATGAGCCTCTCACTCCACCGGGTTACCACCTTAATTTTCTTCCACTCTGCTCACCACTCTCTCTACTCAGCCTAACTAGCTCCACCTGTCCCTGCTCTGCTCTGCTCTAATTACTCTGCCAGCTGCGCTGCATTACCCACTACCTCTCCCAGTATTTAAGGCCCTGTCTTTCAGCTCTCCGGTGTCAGATCGTCTGCAAAGCTCACACCCGGAACCTGTTTGCTCGCGCTTCTGGCTCACCCTGGTTTTGTGACCCCGGACCTGCCTGTTTTTTGGATACTCTTCTGCCCCAGGAGATCCAGACCTGCTTCTGCCATACGACTCCTGACTACTCTTCAATCCCGGTAACTCTGACCAGCCTTCTGCCTTGCTACTACGTATTTGGATTTCCCTTGAACTGTACTGCTGCCTTGTTTCATTCCGCCCTGTTGTGTCTGTGTCTCCCCCCCCCAGGACTTCTGGACCACCCACCACCGGCTTCATAGGACGCATCGCTGCCACTGGGGGGGGCACAGACCCAGCACATTGGACGGGATCCCTGTTACCCCTGGAGCCTTCATTCACTCCCTACTTCCCTTTTCCCTTAAGTTTTAATAAACTTTCTGGTGTGACGCAATTGTGGTCCTCTGGTCGTCTGTCTGAACCGTGACAGTACGATCTGACCATTATGGACTCAGCGCACACTTTCCCCGACATGGAAACCGATGAGCATGAGCAGCAGTTCCAGCAGCAGCAACAACAACTCGCCATGATCATTCAACTCCTCACCAACCTTACCCCAGCCAGTCTGCCCACCAGCCCTGCCCCCGAGTTACCTGCCCCGGTCATTGCAGCCGCTGCTCCGGAACCCAAGATTGGAAACCCCGAGCGGTTCAACGGCGACTCAACCCAGGTCCGGCCATTCCTGACTAGCTGCCGACTTCAGTTCTCCTTGCAGCCAAGGACCTTCGCCACGGAGGGGGCTAAAGTTGGGTATGCCATCACTCACCTGACGGGCCGAGCTCGACTCTGGGGAACAGCAGAGTTCGAACGTCAAACCCCCGCATGTGCAACCTTCGACCTGTTTGCTGAGGAGATGCTGAAGGTGTTTGACCTGGATTCACCAACCGCAGAGGCGTCTCGTGAACTGTTCAGTATTCGACAAGGCAGACGTACAGTCGCAGACCATTCCATCGACTTCCGAACCCTGGCTAGACGAAGTTCTTGGAACACACCATCGTTGGTGGACGCGTTCTTCCATAGTTTGGCTGACTATATCAAGGACGAGTTGGTCTCCCATGAACTGCCTTCCACTCTTGATGAAGCCATCGCACTGACTGTCAGGATCGACAGAAGGATACAGACCCGTCGTCGTGAGAGGGGGCGCCAAGGTCCACCTACTACCGGCATTCGGAGAGATCCGACTGGGCTCCTGTCATCTACTGCCACTCACCCAGGTCAGTTTGATCAGTCTGAGCCTATGGAGATTGGGCGAGCCTCTCTCACTCCTGCAGAGCGCCAGCGCCGCTTCACCTCTAACCTCTGCCTCTATTGTGGAGGTGATGGACATCGTGTGGTAACCTGCCCTTTAAAGGGCCGAAGCTCACCGGGCATAGGGGGAGTCCGGTTGAGTTCTATGACCATCCAGTCCTCCGACCGCAAACCCCTGCTGCAAGTTCACCTCCGCCTCTCTGACTCAACTCACACCCTGGCTGCTCTGGTGGATTCTGGCGCCGAAGCCAACATAATGGACATCAAGCTGGCACGCCAACTGGGACTGGAGAACCTCCGTTTGACACCTCCTATTCCTGCCCGGGCACTGGACGGACACTTACTCGGATCGGTCACTCATGTCACGGCCCCGGTCTCGATGGGTCTGTCCGGAAACCATCAAGAAACTATCCAGTTTCACCTGCTCCCCTCTCCAGGCCAACCCCTCATCCTGGGTTACCCATGGCTCCGCCGGCACAACCCTCAGCTCGACTGGGTGACCGGGGTGATCAGGGAGTGGGGAGAGGACTGCCACCGAACCTGCCTGCTTGCTGCCGCACTACCCCCTCGGCCAGTACCTACTAACTCCGCTCCTGACCTCTCCAATGTCCCAGAATGCTACCATGGTCTCAGAGAGGTGTTTAACAAAGCAAGAGCCACATCTCTGCCCCCTCACCGACCGTACGACTGTGCCATCGACCTCCTCCCTGGAACAGCCCCTCCAAAGGGTCGTCTTTATTCATTGTCTGCTCCTGAAAGAAAGTCCATGGAGGACTACATCAATGGCTCTCTGTCCGCAGGATTAATCCGTTCATCTTCATCTCCTGCTGGTGCTGGCTTCTTCTTTGTGGGGAAGAAGGACGGATCTCTTCGCCCCTGCATCGACTACAGGGGACTCAACGACATCACAGTGAAAAACCGTTACCCTCTGCCTCTGCTCACCTCTGCTTTTGAGTTGCTCCAGGGAGCCACTGTTTTTACCAAGTTGGATCTCAGAAACGCTTACCACCTAGTGCGGATCCGGGAGGGAGATGAATGGAAAACCGCATTCAATACACCAACAGGCCACTACGAGTATCTGGTTATGCCTTTTGGCCTCACCAATGCTCCTGCTGTGTTCCAGGCTCTAGTGAATGATGTACTGCGGGACATGTTAAACAAGTTTGTCTTCGTTTACCTGGATGACATCCTAATCTACTCCAGAAACCTGTCTGAACACACCCGCCATGTCCAGCAAGTCCTTCATCGTCTTCTGGAGAATTCCCTCTACGCCAAGGCAGAGAAATGTGAGTTTCACGTCAAGACAGTGGCCTTCCTGGGGTACATAGTGGCAGAGGGAAGTATCCAAATGGATCCTGCCAAAGTATCAGCAGTCACTTCATGGCCAGTTCCGGAGAACAGAAAGAAGCTGCAACAGTTTCTGGGGTTTGCTAACTTCTACAGAAAGTTTATCCGGAACTACAGTACCGTTGCTGCCCCTCTCACTGCTCTAACCAGCACCAAGCAACCCTTCACCTGGACCCCAGCAGCCGACAAAGCCTTCAGTACCCTCAAGGTGAGGTTCACCTCCGCTCCCATCCTCCAGATGCCTGATGTGGACCGGCAATTCATTGTGGAGGTGGACGCCTCGGATGTGGGAGTTGGTGCTGTGATTTCTCAGTGGGCTGCGGAGGATAGGAAGCTCCATCCCTGTGCCTTTTTCTCACGTCGGTTGTCCCCCTCTGAGTGCAATTACGACATAGGGAACCGTGAGCTGCTGGCTGTGAAGCTTGCCTTGGAGGAGTGGCGTCACTGGCTGGAGGGGTCCACCATTCCATTTCTCGTTTGGACCGATCATAAGAACTTGGAGTACATCCGCACGGCCAAACGGTTGAACTCCAGGCAGTCCCGCTGGGCCCTGTTCTTCACCAGGTTTAATTTCACTCTGTCATACCGGCCTGGATCACGCAACACCAAGCCAGACGCCCTCTCCCGTCAATTCCAGAAGGATGACACCCCCTCCAAGGACCCTGTGTCGATTCTGCCAAGTCCCTGCATCGTTGCAGCTCTGA
This sequence comes from Coregonus lavaretus, assembly GCF_964263955.1. NCBI lineage: Eukaryota > Metazoa > Chordata > Actinopteri > Salmoniformes > Salmonidae > Coregonus > Coregonus lavaretus. Next base: position 31,139,096 of record NC_140007.1, read on the forward strand.
CCTGGGCTGTTGAGGAACAGGTGCTGGAGGCTCTCCGTAACCAGCCAGGTCCCAGCACTTGCCCAGCTGACCGCCTTTTTGTCCCCGAAGACCTGAGGTCCCAGGTCGTTCAGTGGGGACATGACTCCCGCCTAGCTTGTCACCCTGGCTCCACCCGCACTTACAACCTGCTCGCCCAGAGGTTCTGGTGGCCCTCTCTGAGAAGGGATGTACGGGAATTCGTCCAAGCCTGCCCCATCTGCAACCAACACAAGTCGTCCTGCCAGCCCCCAGCCGGATTGCTGCAGCCCCTGCCTGTGCCCAGACGTCCCTGGTCTCACATCGCCCTTGACTTTGTCACGGGGCTGCCCCCTTCAAGTGGCATGACCGTCATTCTCACCATTGTTGACCGTTTCAGCAAGATGGCACACTTCATTCCCCTCCCCAAGCTCCCAACCGCCAAGGAGACCGCCCAGGTGGTCCTGGAACACGTCTTCCGGATCCACGGACTGCCTAAGGATGTAGTTTCTGACCGTGGTCCACAATTCTCCTCCGCTTTTTGGAAGGAGTTCTGTCACCTGCTGGGAGCCACAGTCAGTCTAACTTCCGGATTCCATCCCCAATCCAATGGGCAGTCAGAGCGGGCTAATCAGGAGCTCGAGAAGGCACTGCGATGCATGACTTCACGCAACCCCCACTCCTGGTCGCAGCAATTGACATGGGTGGAGTACGCACACAATTCTCTGACCTGCTCTGCCATCGGTATGTCCCCTTTCCAATGTGTTTATGGATACCAGCCTCCTCTATTTGCCAGCCAGGAAGAGGAGGTTACTTGCCCATCTGCACTTGCTTTTGCCCGTCGATGTCGCCGCACCTGGTCACAAGCCCGAGCCACACTCCTCAGATCCGTTGCCAGCTACACTACCGGGGCCAACCGTCGGAGAATTCCTGCTCCCACCTACCATGTTGGTCAAAGGGTGTGGTTGTCATCGAAGAACCTGCCACTCAGGGTGGAGTCGCAGAAGCTGGCACCTCGGTTCATTGGCCCATTCCCTATCATAAGAGTGATTAGCCCAACTGCTGTCCGGCTCCAACTGCCTAATTCCCTGAGGGTGCACCCCACTTTCCATGTGTCTAAGATTAAGCCCATCCATGAGAGTCCGCTGGTCCCTGCGGCGCCTTGTCCTCCTCCTCCACGGCTCGTCGATGGTGGTCTGGTTTACACCGTCCGCCGCCTGCTTCGGTCCAGACAGAGGGGTAGGGGTCTCCAGTACCTCATTGACTGGGAGGGCTATGGACCTGAGGAAAGGACCTGGGTGCCAGCTAGTCGGATTGTGGATAGGACTCTCATCACCGCTTTCCACCAACGGCATCCTGATCAACCTGCAATCCGTAGGGGCCGCCCCAGAGGGGTCCCTAACCGTCCTGCCCGCTCGGCTTCCTGTCCTGTGCCTGATCCTGTCTCGGGACCTGTCCCATCTCCCGACCACGGCCCTCCGGCTTCCTCCGAGGATGAGGACGTTCACTCGGACCGTTCGGAGGAGTTCTAGCCCTCCTCCGGCTCCCCTCCTCCCGCCCGGCGTGGTGTTGCTCTTGGGACTTCTGGGGCCGTCCCTTGGGGGGGGGGTTCTGTCATGAGCCTCTCACTCCACCGGGTTACCACCTTAATTTTCTTCCACTCTGCTCACCACTCTCTCTACTCAGCCTAACTAGCTCCACCTGTCCCTGCTCTGCTCTGCTCTAATTACTCTGCCAGCTGCGCTGCATTACCCACTACCTCTCCCAGTATTTAAGGCCCTGTCTTTCAGCTCTCCGGTGTCAGATCGTCTGCAAAGCTCACACCCGGAACCTGTTTGCTCGCGCTTCTGGCTCACCCTGGTTTTGTGACCCCGGACCTGCCTGTTTTTTGGATACTCTTCTGCCCCAGGAGATCCAGACCTGCTTCTGCCATACGACTCCTGACTACTCTTCAATCCCGGTAACTCTGACCAGCCTTCTGCCTTGCTACTACGTATTTGGATTTCCCTTGAACTGTACTGCTGCCTTGTTTCATTCCGCCCTGTTGTGTCTGTGTCTCCCCCCCCCAGGACTTCTGGACCACCCACCACCGGCTTCATAGGACGCATCGCTGCCACTGGGGGGGGCACAGACCCAGCACATTGGACGGGATCCCTGTTACCCCTGGAGCCTTCATTCACTCCCTACTTCCCTTTTCCCTTAAGTTTTAATAAACTTTCTGGTGTGACGCAATTGTGGTCCTCTGGTCGTCTGTCTGAACCGTGACAGTATTAACACTATATATGACTGTAGTAAATTGGTCACCCATATAGTCTTACGGGGGAGCAGCCTGTCTTTGGTAAACCTGCCTGACAGGCCAGAGTCCTCCTCGCTGTTCTCCTCCTCCTCTGCTGCTTTCTCCAGGTTGCTAAGCAACTTGCTGCGTGTCCGGAAGTTCCGAAGCAGGTTGCGGTGTTCCTGGTAGGTGATGGGAGGGCTCTCTGGACCGATGTGTACTGGCCGTGGGGTGCCGTAGTAGTTCCCTGAGAGAGAACACGTGACAGGAGGAGGAGGTGTAAGAGAAAGTGAGTGAATAAGCCACAACGTTATTGTTAAAATCATATTGGTAGTGTTGGTCCTTAGTGCCAAGAAAGAATGGGGAAAAAATAAATGATTCTGAAAAGGGTAAGAGGTAAAGCAATTCAAAGTAGAGATGGAGATCCCAAACACACATTTGAAATGGCTATCATTATACGAAATCTAGAAAATACAGTAAATCCTAGATATTATGATGGAAGTGTTCCAGTGCAGTGCATACATCACATTGATTACCATCCACACTTAGGATCAGTAAAGTCTACTCTATTTTCTCCTTCAATTCTATCCTTCTGTTGTGGCAGCTATAGTACAAATCAAATTACTTAACTGTATTCCTCCAGCTTGTGCAGTCAGATCAGGGTAAGAAGAAACATTAGACTGATGTTGTACTCGTCAAGTACAACAACTCCACTGCAGCCTTGCCGATGCCTGATTCTAGAAGCCGTACGTCCGCCAATGTCACATGCGAGGCAAGGTGAAGATGGCATTTATTGCAACCATTAAACTCTTATGAATTATATATACTAATCCGGGGGTGCCTTTTTAATCAGAGAGAGCAGTCTAACTCTAACCCTCCTGGGGTGGAGAGAATGAAACCTGTAAAAGACCTGGTGTCATTAACTACATGGAAATAATAAGGCTTCCTCTGAGAAAATCTTTATATCTACCATGCATGAGAGCACCAGCAGTTCCGGACGACTGTGTGATCTCGCTCTCCTGAGTAAGACCTTTAAACATGTCAACATTCACAAGGCCACGGGGCCAGATGTATTACCAGGACGCGTACTAAGAGTATGCGCTGACCAGCTGGCGGGTGTCTACACTGACATTTTCAAAATCTCCCTGACCCAGTCTGTAATACGTACATGTTTCAAGTAGACCACCATAGTCCCTGTGCCCAAGAACACCAAGGTAACCTGTCTAAATAACTATTGCCCCGCAGCACTCACATCGGTAGCCATGTAATGCTTTGAAAGGCTGGTCATGGCTCACATCAACACCATCATCCCAGACACCCTGGACCCACTCCAATTCGCAAACCGCCCCAACAGCTCAGGACCCTGGGACTGACCACCTCCCTCTGCAACTGGATCATGGACTTCCTGACGGGCTTCCCCCAGGTGGTGAGGGTAAGCAACAACACATCCGCCACATTGACCCTCAACACGGGGGCCCCTCAGGGATGCGTGCTTATTCCCTTCCTGTACTCCCTGTTCACCCACGACTGCATGGCCGCTCACGACTCCAACACCATCATTAAGTTTGCTGACGACAAGGCAGTGGTAGGCCTGATCACCGACAATGATGAGACTGCCTATACAGAGGAGGTCAGTGACCTGGCAGTGTGGTGGCAGGACAACAACCTCTCCCTCAACGTGGGCAAAACAAAGGAGCTGATTGTGGACTATAGGTAATGGAGGGCCAAGCACGCCCCCATCCACATCGACAAGGCTGAAGTGGAGCGGGTCTAGAGCTTCCAGTTCCTTGGTGTCCACATCACTAAGGAATTAACATGGTCCAAACACACCAACACAGTCGTGAAGAAGGCATGACAATGCCTCTTCCCCCTCAGGAGGCTGAAAATATTTGGCATGGGCCCACAGATCCTCAAAAGGTTGTACAGCTGCAGCATTGAGAGCGTCTTGATTGGCTGCATCAGCGCTTGGTATGGCAACTGCTTGGCATCCGACTGCAAGGCACTACAGAGGGTAGTGCGTACGGACCAGTACATCACAGGGGCCTAGCTACCTGCCATCCAGGACTTCTATACCAGATGGAGTCAGAGGAAGGCCCTAAAAATGGTCAAAGACGCCAGCCCCCAAGTCATAGACTGTTCTCTCTGCTACCGCATGGCAAGCAGTCCCGATGCACCAAATCTGGAACCAAAAGGACCCTGAACAGCTTTAACTGCCAAGCCATAAGAGTGCAAAATTGCTAACCAAAGAGCTACCTGGACTATCTACAGTTGAAGTCGGAAGTTTACATACACCTTAGCCAACTACATTTAAACTCAGTTTTTCACAATTCCTGACATTTAATCCTAGTAAACATTCCCTGTCTTAGGTCAGTTAGGATCACCACTTTATTTTAAGAATGTGAAATGTCAATAATAGTAGAGAAAATGATTTATTTCAGCTTTTATATATTTAATCACATTCCCAGTGGGTCAGAAGTTTACATACAGTCAATTAGTATTTGGTAGCATTGCCTTTAAATTGTTTAACTTGGGTCAAACGTTTCGGGTAGCCTTCCACAAGCTTCCCACAATAAGTTGGGTGAATTTTGGCCCATTCCTCCTGACAGAGCTGGTGTAACTGAGTCAGGTTTGTAGGCCTCCTTGCTCGCACACGCTTTTTCAGTTCTGCCCACACATTTTCTATAGGATTGAGGTCAGGGCTTTGTGATGGCCACTCCAATACCTTGACTTTGTTGTCCTTAAGCCATTTTGCCACAACTTTGGAAGTATGCTTGGGGTCTTTGACCATTTGGAAGACCCATTTGCGACCAAGCTTTAACTTCCTGACTGATGTCTTGAGATGTTGCTTCAATATATTCACATAATTTTCCTTCCTCATGATGCCATCTATTTTGTGAAGTGCACCAGTCCCTCTTGCAGCAAAGCACCCCCACAGCATGATGCTGCCATCCCTGTGCTTCACGGCTGGGATGGTGTTCTTCGGCTTGCAAGCCACGCCTTTTTCCTCCAAACATAACGATGGTCATTATGGCCAAACAGTTCTATTTTTGTTTCATCAGACCAGAGGACATTTCTCCAAAAAGTACGATCTTTGTCCCCATGTGCAGTTGCAAACCGTAGTCTGGCTTTTTAATGGCGGTTTTGGAGCAGTGGCTTCTTCCTTGCTGAGCGGCCTTTCAGGTTATGTCGATATAGGACTCGTTTTACTGTGGATATAGATACTTTTGTACCTGTTTCCTCCAGCATCTTCACAAGGTCCTTTGCTGTTGTTCTGGGATTGATTTGCACTTTTCATCTCTAGGAGACAGAACGCCTCTCCTTCCTGAGCGGTATGACGGCCGCGTGGTCCCATGGTGTTTATATTCGCGTACTATTGTTTGTACAGATGAACGTAGTACCTTCAGGCGTTTGGAAATTGCTCCCAAGGATGAACTAGACTTGTGGAGGTCTAACATTTTTGGCTGATTTCTTTAGATTTTCCCATGATGTCAAGCAAAGAGGCACTGAGTTTGAAGGTAGGCCTTGAAATACATCCACAGGTACACCTCCAATTGACTCAAATTATGTCAATTAGCCTATCAGAAGCTTCTAAAGCCATGACATCATTTTCTGGAATTTTCCAAGCTGTTTAAAGGCACAGTCAACTTAGTATATGTACACTTCTGACCCACTGGAATTGTGATACAGTGAATTATAAGTGAAATAATCTGTCTGTAAACAATTGTTGGAAAAATTACTTGTGTCATGCACAAAGTAGATGTCCTAACCGACTTGCCAAAACTATAGTTTGTTAACAAGAAATTTGTGGAGTGGTTGAAAAACGAGTTTTAATGACTCCAACCTAAGTGTATGTAAACTTTCGACTTCAACTGTAGATTGACCCTTTTTGCACTAACTCTTTTGACTCATCAAATACTCTGCTGCTACTGTTTATCATCTATCCTGTTGCCTAGTCACTTTACCCCTACCTATATGTACATATCTACCTCAATTACCTCGTACCCCTGAACATCGACTCGGTACTGGGACGTGTAAGCCAAGTTATGGTTACTCATTGTATATTTATTCCTTGTGTTATTATTTTTATATTTTTCTCTCTGCATTGTTGGGAAGGGCCCGTAAGTAAGCATTTCACTGTTAGTCTACACTTGTTGTATCCGAAGCATGTGACAAATAACATTTAATTTGATTTATTTGAGTGACATTCACCAGCCATGAGACTGCCTGGTAAGTGAGGCTGTGTGTATTGGTTTGTGGGTTAGTACTCTACCCCTATACTGTATATAAACTATCATCATTATCTATCTGCAATATACAACCTGTAGTGCATTGATCATGAAAGAATGTCTGTGAAATGACAATGCAGTTGGGGCCAGAGAGAGATGACTGAGTGAATGAATACCAACCTGGGCCTCTTCGCTGCTCACCTTTGAACTTGCCGCTCTCCAGCAGCGCTGCTGACTCCTCCAGAGAGAAGAATTCTTCTATGGAGACAAAGTTGTAGTCCACCCCTGATATCTCCCCATCACGGGGCAATCTGGTCGTGCCTGGAGAGGGGTAGGAGACAACAGACGAACAGAGCGTTACACACCCCAGTCTGTCTCCACAGTTCACTGTTACAACCTAATACATTAATATACTCCTAATGAAATTAAACAAAGTATTGAAACTGATACTGTATATAGCATTTGCAACTAGGATATGTAGACTCCAGCATTTCATATTATTTCATAGAGATGAAAGGGAGGTAGGTTCATTATTAAATCAACGCTTATTTTTGAGTTACATGTTACTTGTCAGCATGAGTGCAATTTGCTTGTAAACCTTTCTAAACAGGCCTGAGTCTGAAATGATTCCTTTCCAAACACAGCGGCGTGTATTCATGGATGCCAAGGGAAGCCAGGCTTCCCCAAAAGATTGACCAATACATTTAAAAGAAAATATATAATTATAATTAATAATTAATTTAACAATTTATCTTTCATCTCTATGTGTTTTATAATTTTCCTTCAATTCGCAAGAGGCTGAATGTATCTCACCGGTGTCACGCCCTGGCTCTGGGGACACTATTATGTTGAGCCAGGATGTGTATTCTATGTTTGTATTTCTATGTTGGCCTGAGTGACTCCCAATCAGAGGCAACGAGTGTCAGCTGGTTGTCTCTGATTGGGAGCCATATTTAACTGTCTGTCTTTCACTTTGTGTTTGTGGTTTCTTGTTCGTGTTGGTTTGTGTTCAAACCGTAGACGTCACGTTTTCGTTTGTTGTTTTGATCGTGTGATCATTAAATAAATATAAATATGTTCACCTTCAACGCTGCGCATTGGTCTCTCCCTGACTATCGTGACAGAAGAAACCACCAAAACTGGACCAAGCAGCGTGTCCAGGAGCCATTGCCTGGGGAATCGCTTGCAGATCTCCGTGGCAACCTCGACTGGGTCCAGCCTTGTAAAGAGCAGAGTGGATGGACTTGGGAACAGTGGAGGAAGAGTTTCGACTGGGTCAAGCCTAATGAAGAGCAGAATGGCTGGAGTTGGAGACAGAGGAGCGAGAGTTGGGCGAGAACGATAGAGGCCTGGCCCACGGGGAGGAGAGAACCCCAGAAATTTTTTAGGGGGGGGCTCACGACGTCGGGGCAGCAGGAGGCCGCGATAGAGCGGTCCAGCGGGTTGGCAGAGGAGGCCGCCAGGTTACGGGGGCCACTGGTCGAAGAGGGGATGGAAGGTGGAGAGGCACGGCGAGAGGTACTGGGGTGTGTTACCAGTCCGGTCCGGCCCGTTCCAGATCCCGGTGTAGGGCCAGTGGTGTGTGTCCCCAGTACGGTCCGGTCTGTTCCTGCTCCCCGCACCAAGTCTGTGGTGCGTTTCGTCAGCCCTGTCCGGCCCGTTCCTCTCCGCACCAAGTCTGTGGTGCGCGTCGCCAGCCCAGTCCGGCCCATTCCTGCTCCCCGCACCAAGTCTGTGATGCGTCTCGTCAGCCCGGCTCGGCCCATTCCTGCTCCCCGCTCCAAGTCAGTGGTGCGCTTCGTCAGCCCGGCTTGGCCCATTCCTGCTCCCCGCACCAAGTCTGTGGTGCGTTTTGTCAGCCCGGCTCGGCCCATTCCTGCTCCCCGCACCAAGTCTGTGGTGCGTTTCGTCAGCCCTGTCCGGCCCGTTCCTGCTCTCCGCACCAAGTCTGTGGTGCGCGTCGCCAGCCCAGTCCGGCCCATTCCTGCTCCCCGCACCAAGTCTGTGGTGCGTTTCGTCACCCCTGTCCGGCCCGTTCCTGCTCTCCGCACCAAGTCTGTGGTGCGCGTCGCCAGCCCAGTCCGGCCCATTCCTGCTCCCCGCACCAAGTCTGTGGTGCGTTTCGTCAGCCCTGTCCGGCCCGCTCCTGCTCCCCACACCAAGCCAGTGGTGTGCGTCGTCAGTCCAGCACGGCCCGTGCCTGTTCCCCACACCAAGCCAGTGGTGTGCGTCGTCAGTCCAGCACGGCCCGTGCCTGTTCCCCACACCAAGCCAGTGGTGTGCGTCGTCGGTCCAGCACGGCCCGTGCCTGTTCCACTGGTGCCTGGTCCGGTACCGGTCAGATGCGTTACGCCGGAGCTAGAGCAATCCGCTCCATCAGTGTGCAGTCCAGCTCCGGCCAGCGGGGCCAGACCGGACCAGGGGTACTTTGGGGGGTTGGAGAGGGAGTGGGGATCAGGCCCGGAGCCGGATCCGCCGCCAAGGCGGAGTGCCCACCCGGTCCCTCCCCTGTGGTATTTAGTTGCCGCGGTCGGAGTCCGCGCCTTTAGGGGGGGGTACTGTCACGCCCTGGCTCTGGGGACACTATTATGTTGAGCCAGGATGTGTATTCTATGTTTGTATTTCTATGTTGGCCTGAGTGACTCCCAATCAGAGGCAACGAGTGTCAGCTGGTTGTCTCTGATTGGGAGCCATATTTAACTGTCTGTCTTTCACTTTGTGTTTGTGGTTTCTTGTTCGTGTTGGTTTGTGTTTAAACCGTAGACGTCACGTTTTCGTTTGTTGTTTTGATCGTGTGATCATTAAATAAATATAAATATGTTCACCTTCAACGCTGCGCATTGGTCTCTCCCTGACGATCGTGACAACCGGAGAAAGCATCCGAGCGAACGAAACAACATCCCTCTGTCTCTGTATGTGTAGCCCATCTATCTGATGCTGTCTGGTCAAAAAGAGTATGACATTGTTGCCGCCCATAGCATTGAATGCAATGCTATGCGAGCATTTGGCCTCCCTTGATAAAAAAAGTATAAAATAATAACATTTTACATTTTAGTCATTTAGCAGACGCTCTTATCCAGAGCGACTTACAGTTAGTGAGTGCATACATTTTTAAAATTTTTATACTGGAATCGAACCCACAACCCTGGCGTTGCAAATGCCATGCTCTATCAACTGAGCTACATCCCTGCCGGCCATTCCCTCCCCTACCCTGGACGACGCTGGGCCAATTGTGCGCCGCCCCTTGGGTCTCCCGGTCGCGGCCGGCTACGAACCAGGATCTCTAGTGACACAGCTAGCACTGCGATGCAGAGCCTTAGACCACTGCGCCACTCGGGATACGTAAAATATAAATGTATTATGTAAATGGTAATAAATATTGCCACAAGTAATTTATTTTCTGACAAAATGTTCACCCTATTAGGTGCATGTTCCACCATGTTAGGTGCATATGCCTAACAGGGTGGAACCTAACAGGGTGGAAATGTGGAGGCTAAATTAGCCTGCCACCGTCAGTGATCAAGATATCGCTAACATAAATGGTAAACAGTTGAAGAGAATACCAATCAGCATTGAGCTAAACTGAGTGAGCTCAACTGTGAATGGTCCTGGAGCTCCAAAATAACGTGTCAAGGGAAGCTAGTTTGGATTTGGCTTCACACCAATCACATCACAACAAAAGCCAAACGTAATTGACAGAAAAAAAATATTGTTGCATCTCATTCTGTTATTGTCCTCCGGTGGCTAGCTAGCTAGCAAAAATTGGCCCTTTCCTAAATTAGCCATGGACGGAGATAGGGATTTGGACTTGTGGTTTTACTTAATTCTCTGTCCTGGCCAATGATTATAACAGTGATTCTGATCCAACCATAAATTCATACTTTGTGCCCCTGGCCTGAGAGGATGGAAGTTCAGTATGTAGGTAGATGTAGCGCAGTGGTCTAAGGCACTGCATCGCAGTGTTAACTGTGCCACTAGAGATCCTGGTTCGAATCCAGGCTCTGTCGCAGCCGGCCGCGACCGGGAGACTCATGGGCGGCGCACAATTGGCCCAGCGTCGTCCAGGGTAGGGGAGGGAATGGCCGGCAGGGGTGTAGCTCAGTTGATAGAGCATGGCGTTTGCAACGCCAGGGTTGTGGGTTCGATTCCCACGGGGGGCCAGTATTTATATAAAAATATATATATTAAAAAAAAATATATATATATATGTATTCACTAACTGTAAGTCGCTCTGGATAAGAGCGTCTGCTAAAATGACAAAAAAAAAAAAAAAGGTAGTAAGCTAATGTTAACTAGCAGGCTCATCGTTGCCCATGAAACAAAGTTAGGCTAGCGAGCAAGCATTTTAGTCAGGACAACAAAAACTAAAAGTATGTAGCCTACTGTATGACAGAGTCATAGACCGTTTCGGCGACATGAACGAGAAGAGGATGGCATTGGCGTTTCTCTACAAGTAGGGTGAGTCAACATGTTTTTTCTACTTGCACGCACACACACACACTCAGAAATCAGTAGTCTACCACGGAGAGCCAGATCATAGTTAGCTTACGTTGATTGGACTAAATTGTTTTTGGTATCTTTTAATTGTCACTGTATTCGACTAAGCATAGGTGATTTGATGATGTTGAAATGTTGAAGTTGAAATGGTGCTGGAATAGTGGAGGCAGCTACGGTTTTCTTTGAAACTCGCAGTAACTCTCTGTGGTTCTTAATGAATGTTGTTTAATAGTCTGAAAATGTCGGAAACATTCACTTGATTGACCATGCCGTAGGTCATGTAACTGTATGTTACATGCATTATGCTTTGTGGACAGATGTTGCTCTCCGGTTTTGTGATGAAATAAAGGTGTGGTTGAATTTATTCTACCACAGTGTCTTCTTATTGTCTCAGCCTTAGGGCTATATATCACGGAGGCAAGGAATATGAACGAACAGGTTATAGAACAAACAATGCAATTATCACAACACATAGGTTGTAATATGGCTTTTTTTCCTGGCTTGGCATCCCCAGTGATATTACCCACACATCGCTACTGTCCAAACAGCAAGCGAAGGTCAAATCCTTGTCCTTTTCCTTGTCCTTCTGGAGGAACACACATATCATGGCAGAGTGGGGCCAGTAGGAGGACAAACCCAGTTACTCCATAAAACATATGATTAATGCACTGCTGTCTCACCATCAGGGAGGGCACAGCACTCCACACTACAATGACACACAGGAGAGAGCACACACAGACAGACAGACACACACACACACCTATCCTCTTTATACCCTGAGAGCCTGTTAAATACGTCCCAATCAGCAACAGAAGATGAGGCTCTGTCTCTAATGAAAAATTCAGATAGCAAATCTGATAGCAAAAGTGTGTGTGTGTGTGTGTGTGTGTGTGTGTGTGTGTGTGTGTGTGTGTGTGTGTGTGTGTGTGTGTGTGTGAAGGATGGGGCTGGGACTCATTACCCATGCCCTCCTCTGAGATATATAGGACATGTCAGCAGGAGATAGCTGGGATTATTGACATATTTCTCCATGCGTCTCCCCTCAGGCCCCCCACTGATCCCACTGGACCAGGGAGACAGGCAGAGAGAGGGAGAGAGATAGGAGGAGTGATTTGAGTAGAGGGGTAATTAAACAGCTTCTTATCAACACCAGAACTCGCCATCACTGGCCAACGTAACTAAATGGAAAATAACGTAAATAATCCGGTACAATGGCTTTTTTTCAATCTCTGAGTCATTTAGAATTCATGGAGGTCTTCCCTGACTTTGAATCATCCTATGTAAGGTCAAGGGCAGATACCATATACCAATGCACTGATGATGCCACTAGGGGTGGGGGGTTGGAGGACAAAGGCATAATACAAACAGTTCCTAGAAGAGTGCATCATACAGCATCTAGTTCCCAAATGAATCATGATAATGTTGTGTCGGTGTCATAACAACCCATAGAGACATTAGGTAGCCAGCTGTCTACTGCCCACCCTCCCCCCGGCACGACCGCATGCCTGCTTTTAATTTAATTCTGCCGCTAAATTATTGATAAATGACCTGCATTTACTTAATTCTGTTTAGCATTTAAATTTTTCATGTCATGCTCTTATGAGAGTCACTATGTAAACATTTTCCTTGCCAGTGGCAACAGAATGCAGAGTAGAGGACACAGTATGTTTTAAATGGTGAGGGGATTGAGATACTTTCAAAGCAAAATGCACATCAATTATTTTTCAGGTCCCCTATGAACAGAATACAAATTCAATACACTGATGATATCCACACACTCACTTCACTGTTCAAATAGAAATTAACACATTTATTTAGCATATCTTAAAAAAAATATTACAAACATGAGCCACTTATTTGAAAAGGCAAGACATCAAATTTGAATATAATATAATGCGACTTCACCCTATAAGCCCACTGTTGTAGCTAACTGTCAGTTTAGCCAAGATTTGCCACCTCATCTTAAAAACATTTTGATATGAGACAGTAAACCAGGCCTAATGGAGTAGATAAGAGGCTTTCAGAGCTGACTACGTTTACACACCATTCACTCCAGTCTGTGATCTACAGTTGGTAATTAGCTTCATTTAACTAAATAGTTTTAGGTTTGTATAAATAATGGAATGTTAGGAGGAACATAGCTCCTGAAGGGGGTGACACTGAGCCACTGTTGCGCTCTACTCCATAGGCTGAAGTTTTAGCCACATGCACTATGTCTTCTTCCACCATGAAAAACAAAACAAACAATAAGTATAAGGTCCAATAACAGAGTGTCATTTGAGTTGACTTGCTTACTTGTGTTTTTGCAAGTGAGCAAACTTGGATGGGTTTAAAAGTTGTTACAGTGTTTGTCTGTGTTAGGAGGGAGAGCAGCAGAAGCATCTTATTACTGTGTCATTCATCTCCTGCAGATCAGAGGATTACACAACCACGGGCTGAGCTTGCTGCCTCAATGTTACTCCAATTTACAGAGCCAGGCAGGAAGTTGTGTCACAAGTCTATCTCCACCCGGCTCTACCACCATAAATGCTGAGTATATTTATAGTACAGATGCAAAACATTTACAGACTAAGATCAAACTGATCCATCATCCTCCACCCTCATCTAGCTAATTACAAACTGGATAAATGGAATTGTTATGTAAAATGGTTTGGAGAATATGTGTGCCTGTGTGCCTGTTTTATGTGACGGTGTTCAAAGCTCAAAGACACAGAATGTCTTGTTGTTTTCTTACGTATTCTTGGGAGTTGTCACCTGCGCCTTGCACTTTCAACGAATCAGAGAGACACGTAGTCGAAGGGCTGACTGGTCTGGCAGACTGTTCCACATGACCTACTTCCTGGCTAAACGAGAGATTTGCGGCAAACTCCCCATCGCTGCTGGGCTGGCCAGGGTGGTCTGTGCCCAGCCCGCCAGGCAGACTAAGGACTGTGTAAGAGAGACAACATGACACAAGCCAAACCTATCAGACAGATATTACACCAGTCACTTCACAGAAATCCACACCATAGTCCTTTCCAGTCCACTCTCACTGTAACATCATTCTGGCCCTTAGAGAAAGGATTATTAAGACAGCAACAGATGCTCTATACTATATACCCAAGAGACTTTGTCAAATGTTTTAGATAACTTTAAGGGTAAAAATAGATTACACATCCGAAATAAAGAGAAAAGGGAATATGTTACCAAACAAGGAGAGACCAGACATGCATCTCTGTGAAATAGCATAAAATGAAGACCACCAATACAGGCCAGAGAGTATTCTAAGCGAAGGGGAGAAACTGCCACTCCGGATAAAGCTAACAGTGTAACAATACAGACAGTTGCCATGGAAATGTTTTTATCACCTAAACTTGTAATGTTTGGCTGATGAAGCCAGGGTGAAATTTTGAAATCTACACAACACATCTCCTATTTGCATACATTGTCACACAGATGTGGCAAAAACAGCTTCCCTGGGCTCTGATTGTGATTGCACACCAATTAAAACTGTTCTCGTGGTGAAAGCCATGTAGGTTTTTGCTGAATCTAAATTAATGTGTTAGATAAGGAACTTGTTGACGTGTTTAAATGTTGAGACGTGATGTCCAGCATATGTAATGTGCATCCTGATACGAATTCCTATTTCCATTTTTAAATGGAAACCTATAATGGACTTACATGTTACAGCTAAAAGGGGACTTACAGGGTACAGATACAGGGGCACAGCTAGGGGACTTACAACTATTTAGAAGGCATAGCTGCAAGGGACTTAAAGGGGATTTACAGGTTACAGCAACAGGGGACCGTAACGGGGCACAGCTAGAGGGAGAGGGCATAGCTACATGGGACTTACATGGCACGGCTCGGAGGTAGAGGTTCTCCCGGATGACCTGCTGAAGCTGGCTGTCCATGGATCCTGGAGTAAAACACTTACTCAGATACAACCTGAGCTCCTTACACAATACGGAGCCTGAGAGGGAGAGAGAGGAGAGAGAGAAAATAAAGGGGGGGGGGGGAGACGAAGACAGACAGAAAGAAATTGCAATATCAGCTCAACAGTCAAAAACTGATGAATTGTCTAAATATTTGTATACCCCGTCAAAAGGAGAGTGACATTCCCAGATAAAAATGAGACTATCGCTACAGTAGGTTTGATTTACCCCTATATCATTCCTACCCATAACTAATACACTATACACTCTTAGAAAAAAAAAAGGAGCTATCTAGAACCTAAAATGGTTCTAGAACCTAAAGGGAACCTATCATGTAGGACCCTTTCCACAGAGGGTTCTACATGGAACCCAAACAGGTTTCTATGTGGAACCAAAAAGGGTTATTTGATGGGGACAGCCGAAGAACCCTTTTGGAACCCTTTTTTCTAAGAGTGTACATCTCCTTCTAAACACTTTATCAGCCATCCAGAGTGCATAATATGGCATTTCCCAGCCTCTCATGCATAAAGTAATAACATAGGCAGTGCTATGAAACACAACAGTGTGGTTCAGGCACTTATTCCCCTCTCTGATCTATTAATTTAATCTGAAGTGCTTTATGGCCTCTGATGACAGGTCAGTTGGTGTTATGGATGACCTGAGTACGTCTTCCTGCTTGTCACACTGACGGACGACTACCCTGCTCCTGCTGCTGCAGCTCCCCACCCCGTCTTTGGTACAGTGTCCTGTACTCTAGTCTGGCCCAGATATGAGTGCAGATTTAATCTGCTGTGCTGCTATTGAAACGTAATAAAACTTTATTAGCACAGGCAGTCTCCTACACACACGCATGACCCGCCACATATGGTCAGTATGACGTGCAGCTTTCTGGGAGTAATAATGAGAGGCTTTTGTTGGCATTGTGTAACAGCTGTCCAGCATTGTGATTTATTATGAATATAAAAACTACATCAGACTAATGATGTGGCATATACTGTAAGTAAAATGAACTAGAGTGCTTGCTTTCAAAGAGCCATGTTGTTTTCACAGAAACAACAGAATGATGCACATCCATGACCAATGCTTCTCCACAACACAACATGCCACATATCAATTAAGCAAAGTGTTTCCCTACACTGTACTTCAGCTCTCAAGGTTGTCATAAACAGTAATGATAGTGTCTGTCTGTCAAAAACATGAACAGTGTTGGTACAAGCCCTTTAATCCTCTTGTTTCAGGCAGATATAATGGAGGGATCATTTGCCACACTTATTTACTCTCACATCATATCATTAGCGGTATAAAGCCTGACAACACAATAGTGTCCCTGACGGCCTGAATTGTGTAGGAGGAGAAGGTGGAGGAGTACACAGAGGAGGAGGAATAGTGGGAGGGGATGGGGAGGAGTGGGAGGAGGGAGAGGAGGAGGGGAGGGGAAGGGGGAGGAGTGGGAGGAGGAGGGGGAGGGGAAGGGGGAGGAGTGAGAGGAGGAGTGGGAGGAGGGAGAGGAGGAGGGGGAGGGGAAGGGGGAGGAAGAGTAGGCCTACAGTACATGTAGTACAGCAGCACAGAACAGCTCAACCCATCCATCTCTGTCCACAGTACATGCAGCCAGAATACCCAGGGAGAGAGGTTTGCCTGGCCGCCTGGCTCACAGAATGATAATGGATATACCAGCGGCAGAGGGCTCCATTTACAGTCCTGCTGGCGATTCAGACGTCAATCTACCCCAGCAAGGCGATGAGGAGCCTCGGTCAGGTGACATAGCAGTGACATATTGCTCTGTTCAGACCTAACAAAGACACCCCCCCACCCCTATAAATACCAAGGCCCCTCCAGGGTCACATCCACACAGCCTTCTCTGGACACTCTATCATGTGTCATCGGGAATTGTTACACTTCCCTCCCAGGCTCCTACACCAAAGACCCAATGTTTTGGGATCTCCATGCAAATTGAAAGGAACTTCAACACCAGAATGTTAAAAGTGTGTCAAGTTAGTTTTTTCAGTAACAGTGATTATTCAGCAATGTTTGGACAACCACTTGGATAGAGTGTTATTCTATGAGCTGCCTGAGGGAGGCAGTGTGACCAATCCCATAGTGTTATCATGTGAAGGAGGAGTTGGGGTTGACAACGCTGTTATGCATTTACTGTGTAACATGTTTGAATATGCAACAGGCACGAAAAACCAATTCCCTCTCAGACAAAGTCTATAACTCAATTTAGTTAAATCGGTTTAAGAGATTGACAAAAGAAGCAGCAGCATTCACAATGTGTCCCCAGACCAAGGAGTAAGTTACCACACTGAGCCATACAGCACCTGGTGAGACGGTCTTGATGCGAATGGGATGGGGGCAGGAGTTGAGGACCCCCCGGACATCTCCTAGTGTCATCCCTAACACAGGCGTTCCCCCAATCTCTAGGATTATGTCGCCCACTGTGAGCCCACCCCCAGGGGCTGCTGTGACGAATGGGAACTCTCCATAGTCAGCTCCACCGCCCACTGCCACGCCCAGATCCCCAGAGGAACCAACCATGGGGATGAAGGTATCCTGGACCTTGGAGCGCCAGTGCAGCTTCCTCACGGCTGCCTTAGACATGGCAAACGAGCTGATGAGGGGAGAGGGGGAGAGAGGGGGTGGAGGGGGAGTTAGGCAGGAAGAGAGAGAGGGGATAGAGAAAGAGAATGAGAAAGAGAGAGAGAGAGAGAGAGAGAGAGAGAGAGAGAGAGAGAGAGAGAGAGAGCGAGAGAGAGAGAGAGAAGACAGTGACACTCACACAATCATGTTAAGGTGTGATTTCATGTCTTTAGGCTAAGGATTTAATTGCCCTGAAATAGTTTTTAACACAGAAGTTTCCCAAGGTACTGTGGAGAAAATGTAAAGAACATAGCATGCATCTGATAGAAAATAATTGCAGTAAAGTTAAACTATTCCCTCCTTTAGAACAGAGGACCTGCATGTGAAGCAGACTGACATGGAAACTGTGTTTGTGTGTTATACAAATACTGTGTATGTGGTGTTTGACAGTGGGTTGAACCAAAATACAGTAAACAAACTGTCACACTCAGATGAACAGGTCAATACTGACGCTGCTATACCTCACTGACATATTGTATATAGCATTAACATAAACACACGCAACATACCTGTAGTTATATTCCCAGCATGGCAGTCTGATGGAAATATCTAGTCTGGTGTCAGTAAGACCAGATAAGGTACTGTAAATTAATACTCATTATTGATAGGGGTAATTTGATACAAAATACACTATTTCATATAAATTGACAGTAAAGTGTTGTTATTTTAATGATTCCAGTGAGGCATCATCGTGATTGTGCCTCCTTCATACCCACTACAAATTGCACTTAAAATGATAGGCATCTAAATTTATAAATCATCTTGTCAGACATGAATAATGAAGACTATTCCATGTTCACTGAACCTCCTGCTGAGGTAACGTCTGCTTTAGAGTCACATATCGTAACCTATGGAAATGAGTATGCACTGCAGTCAAAACATTGCTGTTCATAGGACATGTTGTACTGTAGGCTATGTAAATGACATGATTCACCACTGTCTAGAATTCCAAAATAACAAAATTGTAAGTTGAGTGTGATGCCTCTTCCAACAGTTGACTTTTAAAGGTCTTTGTTGAGAGCCAGTGAAGTGACAGGTGGGCGGCTCAGAGAGAGGGCAGGTGCTCCTACACCGTGACAGAGAGAGTGCCTTGGTCTGACAGGACTGGAGCAGCTCTGTCACACGGTTACACAGGACACAAACTGATCTTAGAGACAGAGTGAGGGTCGCACTAAACAAAACACAGGGACGGGTGGGGTGGGTGCATGGATGAGAGACTTTGTGAGACAGTCAAACATAAAGATGGATTCTAAATGAGATACACGACACTGAGAGACTGACATATAATGAAAGGCAGGAATAATAGGAATATAGGAAGGAAAACTCCACAGATCCACCATGTAATGTTTAAGGGGGAGGGGGAGAGAGAGGGGAGGGAGAGCTGGAGATAGAGCGAGAGGGGTTGTGGGGAGAGAGAGGGAGGGAGAGGGGGAGAGGGAATAAAAAGAGAATGGGGAGAGAGCGAGAGAGAGAGAGAGAGAGAGAGGCACTACACAGCCTGGGGTTGGCAATGAAGTCGCTGGTTTGACCTTGCAGGGCGACAGGAGCCAGAGCTTGGTTACAGTCTGGCCTGCTCCATGGGGGAAAATAACATCCATTTTATTCAAATCATCTCTATGCTTCTGTTGGTCCAGAGCCAAGTGAGTCTGTGAATTTAATTGTCATGAGTAGGTGCTGTTTCTGGATTTGTTTTTAGAAATTATGATTATTTCTTCATTTATCCCTAATTGTCCTCTCTGTGCCCTCACTCTCTCTCTCTTTCTGACATGCTGAGAGACCTTCTGCAGCTGAAATTCTATCTCCCAACCATCCATCCTTCCACCCACACACAGAGTACACACAAAGACAGAGTAACACAACCAATAAAACACATGCACCAAATACAGAATGAACACAAAAAGAGGCAGTCAGGCCATCAAATACCGAATGAAAATAATAACGTACACAACAAATTGTATTAACATCGACATATGTGAACTTTACATCTTGCTAAGAGCATTACCCTGACTCCATTGTGTTTTAATACAAGTTCAATAAGCTTTGAGATCCCAAGTGCTTTATCTAAAGATGTTCATCTTCTGAGCTATACATGCTCATGCTAAAAATACCAACTATTTCCAGATTTATTATCCTATCCTATCATGTTTGTGTTTTGCATGGCTCTGCCTCTGGCTGTAGTCTAGATTTACCAGGGATGCCCGCTTTGGTGTGGTGTTCATGGCCGCTGTCTTGGTATTTTACCTTCAGGGGCAACAGTGTCAGCTCTGGTGAGGCTCTGAGTCTTACTGTGCCAGTCAACACAGCTTAGTTCCCTAGACTGTTTCTAGTGATGTGTGTTTGTACTGAAATGTCCTTCTTCTTTCAACTGGTTATTCATAACAAATTTGCCCTAAGAAACAAGAGAAGGTTGTTTTCTATGAACACGCGATACCTCTGACTGGGTACAGACAAATGTTTGCTTGTCCCTGTCCTGTCCTGTATTCAATATAACAAACAGTAAAGAAAACCTGACCTTAACCCTAAAATGTTTTGAACAGATATATTGATCAATTTCATCCATAGCCACGTGTTATGAACATTTGTCTGTTATTCATTCAAAGTGTTGTGTTTCTGTGATACTCAGAGGCTGAGAAATTGGTAATTGAGCCAATCTGACATACCGGTACCAATAAGGGTGATATAGGTGGAGGTGCAATCAGACTTTTAGCTCGAACTTTGGAACGCTATGGGCTACCAACTCAGTTCCAATTTCATCTGAAAGATGATATTCTCAAGTTAGTATAGATACATTGACTGTAAACTAAATATGTATTTAAATATTTAAGTAATTTTTTTTACTATAGTGGCTGCCACGCCCCCCACAGGCCAAATCTGGGGTGGCTCCATATCTATATCTTTTCAGGGTATACAGTGCTTCCCTTTTCCCACATTTTGTTACATTACAGCCGTATTCTAAAATTGATTAAATATAAAAATGTCCTCAATCTACACACAATACCCCGTAATGACAAAGCGAAAACAGGTTTTTGGAAATGTTTGCACATTTATTAAAAATAAAAAACCAGAAATACCTTATTTACATAAGTATTCAGACCCTTTGCTATGAGACTCGAAATTGAGCTCAGGTGCATCCTGTTTCCATTGATCATCCTTGAGATGTTTCTACAACTTGATTGGAGTCCACCTGTGGTAAACTCAATTGATTGTACATGATTTGGAAAGGCACACACCTGTCTATATAAGGTCCCACAGTTGACAGTGCGTGTCAGAGCAAAAACCAAGCCATGAGGTAGAAGGAATTGTCTGTAGAGCTCCGAGACAGGATTGTGTCGAGGCACAGATCTGGGGAAGGGTACCAAAACATTTCTGCAGCATTGAAGGTCCCCAAGAACACAGTAGCCTCCATCATTCTTAAATGGAAGCTGTTTGGAACCAACAAGACTCTTCCTAGAGCTGGCCGCCCGGCCAAACTGAGCAATCGGGGGAGAAGGGCCTTGGTCAGGGAGGTGACCAAGAACCCAATGGTCACTCTGACAGAGCTCCAGAGTTCCTCTATGGAGAAGGGAGAACCTTCCAGAAGGACAACAATCTCTGCAGCACTCCACCAATAAGGCCTTTATGGTAGAGTGGCCAGACGGAAGCCACTCCTCAGTAAAAGGCACATGACAGCCCACTTGGAGCTTGCCAAAAGGCACCTAAAGGACTCTCAGATCATGAGAAACAAGATTTTCTGGTCTGATGAAACCAAGATTGAACTCTTTGGCCAGAATGCCAAGTGTCACGTCTGGAGGAAACCTGGCACCATCCCTACGGTGAAGCATGGTGGTGGCAGCATCATGCTGTGGGGATGTCTTTCAGCGGCAGGGACTGGGAGACTTGTCCTGATGAAAACCTGCACCAGAGCGCTTAGGACCTCAGACTGGGGCGAAGGTTCACCTTCCAACAGGACAACGACCCTAAGCACACAGCCAAGACAACGCAGGAGTGGGTTCGGGACAAGTCTCTGAACGTCCTTGAGTGACCCAGCCAGAGCCCGGACTTGAACCCGATCGAACATCTCTGGAGAAACCTGAAAATAGCTGTGCAGCGATGCTCCCCATCCAACCTTGAGAGGATCTGCAGAGAAAAATGGGAGAAACTCCCCAAATACAGGTGTGCCAAGCTTGTAGCATCATACCCAAGAAGACTCAAGGCTGTAATCACTTCCAAAGGTCCTTCAACAAAGTACTGAATAAAGGGTCTGAATACTTATGTAAATGTGATATTCCAATGTATTTATTTTTGTACATATTTTCTAAAAACTGTTTTTGCTTTGTCATTATGGGGTATTGCGTGTATATTGATGAGGGGAAAAAACTATTTAATCCATTTTAGAATAAGGCTGTAACGTAACAAAATGTGGAAAAAGTCAAGGGGTCTGAATACTTTCCGAATGCACTGTATACTACCTCGGTGCCAAATTTTCACAGTTTACCATTGAGTTCACATTTTCAGCTTAGCATTCAAAAGAGAGATTATTTTTCATTCCTCCATATAAACACAGAAATCATGTTAAATTGTGTTTATTTTGTCGGTTACTAGTTGCAAAAATGTTTTGAATTTATGACATTTTTACCCTTTGGGGTCAAAATTGACCCGTTTTGGCGCTTTTATGGTTAAATGATTATTAACAACACATTGACAGCAGCTAATGGGGATCCTTAATAAATACAAATAAACTGGGCAAAAACTGGTTGAATCAACGTTGTTTCCACGTCATTTCAACAACAACAAATTCAATGTGATGAAGTTGAATCAACGTGGAAAACTGATTGGATTTGCAAAAAGTCATCAACTTAAGGGAATTTCCTATTTTTTTTACCCAACTTTTAACCTACAGTGAGGGAAAAAAGTATTTGACCCCTCTGCAAAACATGACTTAGTACTTGGTGGCAAAACCCTAGTTGGCAATCACAGAGGTCAGATGTTTCTTGTAGTTGGCCACCAGGTTTGCACACATCTCAGGAGGGATTTTGTCCCACTCCTCTTTGCAGATCTTCTCCAAGTCATTAAGGTTTCGAGGCTGACGTTTGGCAACTCGAACCTTCAGCTTACCCCACAGATTTTCTATGGGATTAAGTTCTGGAGACTGGCTAGGCCACTCCAGGACCTTAATGTGCTTCTTCTTGAGCCACTCCTTTGTTGCCTTGGCCGTGTGTTTTGGGTCATTGTCATGCTGGAATACCCATCCACAACCCATTTTCAATGCCCTGACTGAGGGAAGGAGGTTCTCACCCAAGATTTGATGGTACATGGCCCCGTCCATCATCCCTTTGATGCGGTGAAGTTGTCCTGTCCCATTAGCAGAAAAACACCCCCAAAGCATAATGTTTCCACCTCCATGTTTGACGGTGGGGATGGTGTTCTTGGGGTCATAGGCAGCATTCCTCCTACTCCAAACACGGCGAGTTGAGTTGATGCCAAAGAGCTCCAATTTGGTCTCATTTGACCACAACACTTTCACCCAGTTCTCCTCTGAATCATTCAGATGTTCATTGGCAAACTTCAGACGGCCCTGTATATGTGCTTTCTTGAGCAGGGGGACCTTGCGGGCACTGCAGGATTTCAGTCCTTCACGGCGTAGTGTGTTACCAATTGTTTTCTTGGTGACTATGGTACCAGCTGCCTTGAGATCAATGACAAGATCCTCCCGTGTAGTTCTGGGCTGATTCCTCACCGTTCTCATGATCATTGCAACTCCACGAGGTGAGATCTTGCATCGAGCCCCAGGCCGAGGGAGATTGACAGTTCTTTTGTGTTTCTTCCATTTGCGAATAATCGCACCAACTGTTGTCACCTTCTCACCAAGCTGCTTGGCGATGGTCTTGTAGCCCATTCCAGCCTTGTGTAGGTCTACAATCTTGTCCCTGACATCCTTGGAGAGCTCTTTGGTCTTGGCCATGGTGGAGAGTTTGGAATCTGATTGATTGATTGCTTATGTGGACAGGTGTCTTATATACAGGTAACAAACTGAGATTAGGAGCACTCCCTTTAAGAGTGTGCTCCTAATCTCAGCTCGTTACCTGTATAAAAAGACACCTGGGAGCAAGAAATCTTTCTGATTGAGAGGGGGTCAAATACTTATTTCCCTCATTAAAATGCAAATCAATTTATAATTTTTTTTTGTTGTTATTCTGTCTCTCACTGTTCAAATAAACGGATCATTTCTTTGTCAGTGGGCAAACGTACAAAATCAGCAGGGGATCAAATACTTTTTTCCCTCACTTTTTTTGTTGATTTCATGTTGAATTCACATTAGTTGGGGCGGCAGGTAGCCTGGCGGGTAAGAGTATTGGGCCAGTAGCAGAAAAGGTACAAATCTGTCGTTCTGCCCCTGAGCAAAGCACTTAACCCCCAACAATAACTTCTCCCCGGGCACCAATGACGTGGATATCGATTAAGGCAGCCCTTAGAGGGGTTGGGTTAAATGCGGAAGACACATTTCAGTTGAATGCATTCATTTGTACAACTGACTAGGTATCCCCCTTTCCCTTAGTTGACAATTTAACCAAATCAAAACTAGACATTGAGCCCACTGGGAAGGCTCTTATTACAAATAAAAACAGCAATATTTTGGATTGCAATTGAACGGCTTGACAGAGGAGAACACAATATACAGATTCAAGGATATCTAGCCCTATAATAAGCACCCAGTATTGAACATTCTGACCTTTAGCATGGGGAAGAGCTGACCAATACATATCCTATTTCACAGGCTTCCTCCTTCCAGTGATCTGTTTAGGCTCTCTGCTTTGCCTTCCTGTCTTTCTGAGGTAATTTCATACCAGTCCGACCTGACAAAGACCTCAATGTATTCATCTCCCTGAGGAAGTTATTCTTGGAGGGCAATCTTCATTCCTATACGATCGTTATTCTTTTATTGATAGAAAGTATGAATAGCTACTGTGTCAGGCTACATTTAGAAGGAAAATGTGAAACACATAAATAGCAAAGGCATTTATTTTTTTTCACTATTTTAAGTATGTGCTTGTTTTCTTGCACTGAATACTGAACAATCCATTGATTATACTGGCTTTTAAATAGTTCATTTATCTTCCTGCTATGAAAATAGGTTGTACTAATCACAGCACTTAAAACAGTACTAAGATTGCATATTAATATCAAACCAAAACCACTCAAACACTCACATATCACACACTCATAAGCTCACATATCACCCACCTGACCCTTTTGTTGCACTACAAATGCCACCAAACGGTACCCAAAACAGAGAGAAACAGCATACTGGGAAGACCCTCGAACCAAGCATTATCCTAGCGCTTCTTTCAGATCAGGTTAGACCTCCAGGGTGATAATTTATTCACAACACAAGTTCCCCACTAAAGAGAACACCGTTTCAGATGAGGCCTTGAGTTCAGTTCAATAATTCAATGTCAAGTTAAAACAAAGAACAAAGGATATGAGACACTGTGTTTGACATTGGAGGGCATAAAATCTTCAAAGACCTTAAAGAAAAGGGTGTAAGCAAAACGCCTCAATTAAGACAGTGGCTAATTGAATACCACAGCTAAGCATCTCCTGCAGGGCGTTGGGAAATATGAAAACTGTGTCGCTCTGCAGATTTATCAGGACAGGACTGGGGAAAACGAGGGGGAGAGAGCATTTAGACACACATCAGTTGAAGCATCACACAGAGTGTACAAAACATTAGGAACAACTGCTCTTTCCATGACATAGACTGACCAGGTGAATCCAGGTGAAAGCTATGATCCCTTATTGATGTCACCTTTTAAATCCACTTCAATCAGTGTAGATGAAGGGTAGGAGATGGGTTAAAGGGGGATTTTTAAGCCTTGAGACAATTGAGACATGGATTGTGTATGTGTGCCATTCAGAGGGTGAGGCAAGACAGATGATTTAAGTGCCTTTGAACGGGGTATGGTAGTAGGTGCCAGGCGCACCGGTTTGAGTGTGTGAAGAACTGCAACGCTGCTGGGTTTTTCACGCTCAACAGTTTCCCGTGTGTATCAACAATGGTCCACCACACAAAGGATATCCAGCCAATGGCAGGCCAGTGGTCGAAAACGGGTCATTGATGAAAGAGGACAAAGGAGGCTGACATGAATTGTGCAGAGCAACAGGTGTTTTCATGGCACACATTGGGCCCCTTGATAAAAGTGGAGCAACGTTTGAATGCCACAGGGTTTTCTGAACATAATTGCCAATCAGGTGCATCCCTTCATGGCAGCAGTGTATCCATCTGTGAATATATTTTTTTCAGCAGGATAATACCCCATGCCACAATGCTAGGATTGTCCAGGAATGGTTCCACAAACATGACGGTGAATTCAACTTGCTGCAGTGGCCTGCCCAGTCACCAGATCTCAATCCAATTGAGTATCTGTGGGATGAGATGGAATGAGCTATTCGGAGTAGAGATCCACTACCAGCCAACTTGACACAACTATAGGAAGCATTGGACCAGCATCCCTGTGGAACGCTTTCGACAGCTTGTAGAGTCCATGACCCGACGAATTGAGGCTGTTCTGAGGGCAAAAGGGGGTGCAACTCAAATTTAGGAAGGTCTTCCTAATGTTTTGTACACTCAGTGTACATTAAAAAGCCATTGGTCCAGACACAACTCATAGGCAATCTCAATTTCCTGTCCTGATAACCAATCTCAGTACTGCTACACTAGCCCCGTGCTTCTTGCTATCTCACCTGGTATCTCACCCAGTATCTCACTCGGTATTTCACCCAGTATCTCACCAGGTCTCTCACCCGGTATCTCACCCGGTATCTCACCCAGTATCTCACCCGGTATCTCACCCGGTATCGCCTCTGTAGCGATATTACAATGTCTTCATGGTGAAGAGACTGTCAGGTTTGCTGAGTATCTCAGTGCTTCTAATGTCAATCTATCAGCAATCCTTCATCCATGTCAAAGAGAGGTATAGCCTCATCTCTCTCTGACAACATCTACTCTGACCACAGTACATTTTGTTCAGACCTTGTAAAGAAGAGAAACTAAGACAAAACACTTTTTCAAGTGCATTTTGAACTATTTACACACATTTTGAACTATTTACACACATTTGTAAGCATTAAAACTATTTATGTATCACTGTACAAGTATTTAAGCCACTGTCACAATATCTCCTCCTACTACTGCACTAAGCCCTTTCCTTCATTCATTCTCACCTGTATTTCTCTGCTCCTAATCTTACACCATCCTCCTGTGGCTTGCCTGTGTTGGAGGTCAGCCAAGGAAAGCATCTTAAATAACTCGTGACCTTAAATTCATTGTAACTAATAGAATGGATACAGCCAGACCATACTCTCTTTAACAGACAGGAAATGCAAATGACGGTTTCTCCTAGCGTTCAATGTTAATCTTGATCAGCATCTTTTCTTTTGACCTCCCCTGCAGAATATTTACTTAAACTAGCTGTGCAACAACATGTGGTGCTCACTCACTATTAAATCTAGGGCACAGGAGTGTTCAACAAAAAACAGACAGCAAAAAATAAAAACGCTATCATGCACCCACCAACCCACACTATCACACACACACACACACAAACAAACCTGTGGCATACATAAACCCCAATGTAAAATGCATTTGTTTGTAAACCTGTCTATCCGATAGATATTCCATTCAATATCCTCAATCAGAGATGTTCTCTTTTCATCCATGAATTTAGAGTAGTGTGTGCCTCTAGTCTATTCATGGCATCCTTTTGTACTCCTCTCACAATGGTGCTTAGGGACTAACACACAGTACAGAATGGGAGAGATCTGAGGATAGACGCTAAATGAAAACATACTGACAAACACAACACCTGTCTGTGTATAGATGGCAGTCTCAGTAAAGGAGGCGCCCTAAGGAGTGAAGTAGGGAAACGTTCAGTTGAACCTCAAATGAACACAGTATGGCATGGGGCAAGTAAGCAGTGTCATTTAGCCGTCCAGTACTCCTAGGAAGAAGAATGCAACAACAGATTCCTTATAAGTCTGCCGGGAAGCATTTCACTCCTCAGAGAGGTCAACAATGAGCTCTCATCACCAGGCAGATAGTTCACTTTTAGACGGAGAGAGAGAATGAAAATCAGAAAGGAACGAAAGGAGAACGAATGAAAGAGAATGGGATCAAAGGAGAAAGAAAGGAAAGGAAAAGTAAGAGAGAAGACCAGGAAATAAAGGAAAGACTGGCTGTTTTTCTGAAGAAGCAATGAACTGATAAAGAGGAGGAGAGGTGTGGTTCTGTGTTTTGCGAGGTCACAGTACGGTAACATGAGGTGAAACCGATCGGGAGTTGGTGAGTGTGTGTGTATTTGTGTGTGAGCGAGCGAGAGAGAGAGAGTGTGTGTGTGTATATTTACATTTTTACATTTTAGCAGACGCTCTTATCCAGAGCGACTTACAGTTAGTGAGTGCATACATTTTCATACTGGCCCCCCGTAGGAAACGAACCCACAACCTGGCGTTGCAAGCGCCATGCTCTACCAACTGAGCTACAGGGGACTATATGAGTCTCTAGTGTGTGGGTTTGTGCTGATTCAGTAGGGATGGGTGAAGGTGACCCTCCCTCCTCTCCTGCCGCCTCCCTGCCTCAACATCACCTGACATTGATCCTAGTTTTCCCACTCTGATCTGAGTCAAGGATACCACCACCAGGGCCTTATTGACATTTCCAAAATTATTGCTGTGCAATTGTTATTTCTCAAGCTGATTTGTCATTAAATTAATTTGCATGCCAATTTGAGTATTATTATTTTTTTACGTCTGCACACTTAGCAAACATTTATCTAGTCAAAGTATACTGTATGTCTATCAAATTGTATGGCCAGACGTGCTATACTTGAGACAATAGACAGAGAGTGCTACAACTACAGAATTCCAATGCAGTAACAGAGAGCAAAGGTTCGGTCCACAGATGGGGGAGTGTCTGTGTAGCCCTGCCCTGTCAAGGGTAAACTGCCGCACATCCTCCCCCTGCTGCCTCCTCCTCCTTAACCACACCTTAAACCCCTCCCATGAATATGCATGAGTGTGAAGGGCACAACATGCACATCATTAGAGAATCAACAACTTCCTGGTGACATACATTAATACTACACAAGAGCATGTCACTTCCCACTTAATCTGCTATTCCCTCATTAGATAGTTAGTGGATAAATGTTTTGAAAACTGCTGGCAAACAGCCAAAGATATTTCAGGTTAATGACAGCTGGTTAAGACTGTGTGAAAGAATCGATGGAAAACTGGGGAAGAACAGAAGGAGATAAGGTACAAGATCCTGAAAAGTCAACAACCAAGACCCATGGTCCTTTGTGGCTCAGATGGTAGAGCATGGCACTTGCAACACTAGGGTTGTGTGCTCAATTCCCACGGGGGACCAGTACAAACAAATATGAAAATGTATGCACTCACTACTGTAAGTCGCTCTGGATAAGAGCGTCTGCTAAATGACTAAAATGTAAAAAAAACTAACATGGGGGTTTGAGAAGATGAGAGGGAAAGATCAGGTCTCTCTGGGATACAGTGTGTGTCAAGGTGCAGGGGGACAGTGGTCTCAAAGCACAAGTCTCTTGGATAGCGCCATATGTCTCTGGTTCTCTTGGACTTCATTAATTATTCATAATACCACTATAACCTTGACTAAGCCCAGAGCAATGCTCAGTGTGAAGTCAGGGTCACACATCCATCACAAGCAGGGACACACCCTGCACATCAATTGACAGTGAAGCACATGCAATAATACAAAGGCTTTCTTACAGATAATAAAGAACATAATTCCATTAACAACATACAAGCAGTTTGTCATCCACACTAGATTTTGTAGGCATGAAATATGTCAAAGCTGTATCTATGTAAACACTCAATGCAAAGTTCATTGAACATGTGCTCTACTATTACAGTAGGCATACTT
Organism: Coregonus lavaretus; assembly: GCF_964263955.1. Lineage (NCBI taxonomy): Eukaryota > Metazoa > Chordata > Actinopteri > Salmoniformes > Salmonidae > Coregonus > Coregonus lavaretus. The sequence continues at coordinate 31,168,577 of NC_140007.1, forward strand.
ATATTACACTTTTGTCAGTATTACCTTTTACATTTTTGTTTGGGTATGACACAGAATCAAACGATGAAAATAAATGATATTTCTTAGAATGTTGAGACTGTCTTAGTTATAGAAACACAAATATTCTTTTTTTTTTTACTTCTTAGAAAATAATTAGGCTAAGCCTAATAAGTCCTTTATGGTGAACAATCAAATCACATTCTGACTATACTGTAATAACAAAACATGAAAGAAGCTAAACAAAACTGAAAGCTATAGCCTACAGGTCAACTTTGATCAGTCAACTGATACCTTTATCAGTAAGATATCCCCTCCCTTATCCCCTGTCTCACGAGCCCACACTCTCACAACACGTAATATTTAGGGAAAAATACTGACCTGCCTTGGCGCTGACATACACACATTCTTTTCAAGCAATTTAGCCGTTCAAAGAGGAGCCGTTTAAACGCGTCTATATACATTGACCCGACCGAAACTACACTTGACCCCAACGGTCACTGAATTGAATATTACAAAATAAATGCCAAATAGTTATCTATACTACATTAATTCAATACAAGCTATTTGAAATCGGACTAAAGCGCGTTTATTGACAGCTGTTGCCGACAGTTTCTGCAGACACGATGTGCACGCCAGACGGAATATTTGGACACTGTAGTAGAGACTTGTGTGTCATGAACAACGAGGACGCTCTACAGCTCAGCACGAGATCCGCGATGATCTGACAGACGAAAAAATCCAGTCAGGCAAAAAATCGGACAGGTTTACTCTAAATTAAGAGCCTGGGCTGGTAGGCTATACACCGGACTGGGGTTAATTATGATAATGGGTACATGGCATGGGTGTTTTAATTCATCATGGGGCAATCCCAATGGGCACACACTGATTGAATCAACGTTGGTTCCACGGAATTTCAATTAAATTACATTGAACCAATGTGGAATATACGTTGAATTGACGTCTGTGTACAGTGGGATATCACTTATTTGTTAAGGGATACAAAAACGATAGGCGAACACACGAACCCGGTCCAGACACTGATGCTCACCTTCATAATTCCTGCTTTCTTCTAGGCATATTCCTTTGCTTTTGATAGTTTTTTTGATATATCAGTGTGGTTATAGACATTCAAACGATTTTCACACTGTAGTTGAGGCCATTAATGTAAAGAAAAGACACGGCGACGAAATTGATTTTAACTGGACAGGGGTGTTACAGAATTGCAGATGCGATGCTGTCAGAGCGCGATACCCATGCCTTGAGGCAATTGAACAACTCAAAATTGCATGCTATCTTTGTCATATTGTTGTAGGTCACAAAAAGCAGAGAAAAAAACCGTGATGAAGCAAATGAGCGCCAAAGGATGTGGGGGCATGGGAGGGAATGGAAATGGGGGGAAATAACCGCCCCTAGAGAAAGTGGTGTACAGTATTATACACTTTATTTCGTTTGTCTGACGCGCTCGTCTTTCAGCATTAGGCTACTTTGATGAGATTTTGACATGAGTACACAGTACACAGTACGCTATAGTTGAAGTAATGGACCATACACAGGACTTTCCTTGGACTAACTCAGGTTAGACATACAATCGGCAAAGTTCTTTCTAATATAAAATACAACATATATGAAAGGAAAAATAGACTACAGCCAACAACAACAAAAAGTGTTTGCATGTACAGTCTTGGTCAAAAGTTTTGAGAATGACACAAGTATTGGTCTTCACAAAGTTCGCTGCTTCAGTGTTATGAGATATTTTTGTCAGATGTTACTATGGTATACTGAAGTATAATTACAAGCATTCCATAAGTGTCAAAGGCTTTTATTGACAATTACATTAAGTTTATGCAAAGAGTCAATATCGGCAGTGTTGACCCTTCTTTTTCAAGACCTCTGCAATCCGCCTTGGCATACTGTAAATTAACTTCTGGGCCACATCCTGACTGAGGGCAGGGAGTTTGTCAGAATTTGTGGGTTTTTGTTTGTCCACCCGCCTCTTGAGGATCGACCACAAGTTCTCAATGGGATTAAGGTCGGGAGTTTCCTGGCCATGGACCCAAAATGTCATGTTTTGTTCCCCGAGCCACTTAGTTATCACTTTTGCCTTATGGCAAGGTGCTCCATCATGCTGGAAAAGGCATTGGTCGTCACCAAACTATTCTTGGATGGTTGGGAGAAGTTGCTCTCGGAGGATGTGTTGGTACCATTCTTTATTCATGGCTGTGTTCTTAGGCAAAATTGTGAGTGAGCCCACTCCCTTGGCTGAGAAGCAACCCCACACATGAATGGTCTCAGGATGCTTTACTGTTGGCATGACACAGGACTGATGGTAGCGCTCACCTTGTCTTCTCCGGACAAGGTGTTTTCCGGATGCCCCAAACAATCGGAAAGGGGATTCATCAGAGAAAATGACTTTACCCCAGTCCTCAGCAGTCCAATCCCTGTACCTTTTGCAGAATATCAGTCTGTCCCTGATGTTTTTAGTGGAAAGAAGTGGCTTCTTTGCTGCCCTTCTTGACACCAGGCCATCCTCCAAAAGTATTCACCTCACTGTGCGTGCAGATGCACTCACACCTGCCTGCTGCCATTCCTGAGCAAGCTCTGCACTGGTGGTGCCCCGATCCCGCAGCTGAATCAACTTTAGGAGACGGTCCTGGCGCTTGCTGGACTTTCTTGGGCACCCTGATGCCTTCTTCACAACAATTAAACCTCTCTCCTTGACGTTCTGGATGATCCGATAAATGTTAAATTTAGGTGCAATCTTACTAGCAGCAATATCCTTGCCTGTGAAGCCCTTTTTGTGCAAAGCAATGATGATGGCACGTGTTTCCTTGCAGGTAACCATGGTTAACAGAGGAAGAACAATGATTTCAAGCACCACCCTCATTTTAAAGCTTCCAGTCTGTTATTCTAACTCAATCAGCATGACAGAGTGATCTCCAGCCTCGTCCTCGTCAACACTCTCACCTATGTTAACAAGAGAATCACTGACATGATGGCAGCTGGTCCTTTTGTGGCAGGGCTGAAATGCAGTGGAAATGTTTTTTTCCGGATTAAGTTCATTTACATGGAAAAGAGGGACTTTGCAATTAATTGCAATTAATCTGATCACACTTCATGACATTCTGGAGTATATGCAAATTGCCATCATCAAAACTGAGGCAGCAGACTTTGTGAAAATTAGTATTTGTGTCATTCTCAAAACTTTTGACCACGACTGTACAATAAACCCCCCATAATTATAATAATATTCCCTATAATAATGGCATTAGCCAATTGCATTTTGGGAAATGTAGTGTCTTCACAGATCCGTCAAGTTGCTGTCGGTGCACATTAAACTATATTGCCCAAAGCTCTCTGGTCTTGCCTCCTCTCGTACATTGCAAACATGGCGTCCTCGCAACATGAAGAAAACAGCAGTAATGTTGATACCTCAACATCTAGTGTTCAACAGCAAGGAGAGAGAAAACCAGGGGCTATATCTTTTGGTTTTAGCAAAACTTTAAGTAAATTTAAATCTAGTCGGGATGAAGCTATAAACGCAGATGAGCGAGATTATTTAACCGGAGTCGATGGGAAAGAATTGCTAAGGTAAGATAACGTTAGCTAACGCTAGTTAGCTTTCTTCTAACGTTGGTGTCTAAATACAGTTGCAATAGGTACATATTGTTGCCTAGTTAGTTAATAACTTTACTAGTCTGTTTTGAATAAACATGTTGCTTCCCCTTCGTGTATTAGCTAGTTAGCTATGTATTAGTTACATTTGTTTGAACCTGGTGCGATCTTCTTCTACATGCGGTTTTCTAGCAGACTAGAATATTACTGCCTTTCACAGTTCGGAAAGTGAATTGCACATTCTGTTCACAAAAAAAGCGAAATGGGGTTAAAAAAAAATTATTGCACCACCATCTAACCCTAGATATAAACCACTAACCCCAACAAACCCACCACCCCTTCCCACTACTTTGGCCCTAACAGATCCTACACCAGGCCATCGGCCTGGGAGGCTGGAGCCACTTCTCTAAACCCCCCCTGTAGTTATTCTACAATAAAACCATCATCTGGGATTTATTTTCTGTCTTTGCAGTACAATTAATGACCATAACAATAAACACCAACAAGCTTACTACTCACAGGGATCACCTCAGGCTCCCTCTCCCCACCATCCTCTACTTTCCTCACTGCCTCAGCATATTACATTTTCTGCACTGCTCTCACCCTGGAAACTTCAACCTGTCTCACTCGCACAGGATATTTCTGATCCCCCACAATTGAAACACACCACTCTTCCACCAAAATTACACACTCCTTTGTCCCCTGCCCTCCTGCACACTTCTCACACCTCGGAATCTCCCTCCTACATATTGCTGCAACATGGCCATAAACTTGGCACATGAAACACCGTAGTGGGTTCGGAACAAAATCTCTCACAGGATCATTTATATACAGTACCTTAGCATGACTTTATCCAGTAAACACTGCATCAAAACTCAGAAGGACAGACACGGTCTCGCGCTCGCTACCAGGTCTGCGTCTCACCAAATTCTGTGCATCACAGACATCAGGGATCCTCAACTTCAGTTGATCCACCTCAAAAATCAACGCCACCCCAGTTATCACTCCTTTCAGCGGCGCTTTGCACTGGAGAGCAAAGCAGGACAAAGTACTCAGTTTGTATTGTGTGGACGTAGATTTGTACAATTTGTACCTAGCGCCCTTCTTTCTGCCTCACATAATCTCACCATCCGTCATTCCTCCCAATACGAAGGCCCCCTGATACCCACTCTTTACTCTACTGCCCACCCACCTGGTGTGGTCTGCTGGCTGTTAGCCTTGCATACTAGCTAGTAATCTCATAGCCCAGATTTATTGCGTGAGCGCCGGCCAGCTTCTCGATGTGACGCCTGTCCACGAGAGACTGGGAGTGCATCCCAATAATAATATCTCCTTTCTCCTAAAGCGTGTACAATCGTTCCCTACTTCCCACAAATTTGGATTGGTGGAGGCATGGGCTAGTGGGAATTTCCACTATATTTCTTAGACTAGTCATTAAATCAGTGAAGGAAAGTGAACAAGGGCACACACTGGGGGGAAGGAGTGATAATTGGGACATAGCCCTTGTATAGCTAATTGTTGTCTAGTTAGTAAATGCTTTCTACCTCTGTTTGCCTGTCTTAGTACCAAGCCTGTGGAGAAGCCGAAGGAGCTGATCATTCCACTCATCCAAAGGAACCGCTGGTGCAGCAGGCAGGAAAACAGAGCTGGCCTGGTCCAGGGGCAAGGTGATGGAGGGGGGGCTAAAGCCAAAACGCAACCCCCATCTCAGGAGCACGACTCAGTGGAATCACAGGCTGTCAAAGAAATTATTGAAGGTTTGTGTTCGTAAGCTTTAGTTACTACTTCAGTGAAAATAGCCTCACAGAAATTATCCTAATGTTGTGAATCCACAGTGAATACTCCGTTAGCACTCTTTCAACATCACATCTGTCTTTCAGAATCCCAGAGGCAGCTTGACCAGTGGAAAAATGGGGATCAGGCAGACCCCAACCTCACCATCCCCCTGCTAATGCAGAACCAGGCTCCACAGGGGTTTGAGGATGGAGACCACATCAAAGTGGACCTGCGACCAGAGTCTGTAAGTATGGGTCAGAGAAACCTTGTCTGTGACTGCCTGATTCTTGTTGTCTGTGTCTTACGTCTTTTCTCATTGGGCTGTAAAGTAACTTCAATGTGTTTTCACAGCAAATGTTATGTGTGAAATCAAATTAAGAAAGGCAACTTTTACAGAGGGCGATTGAAAATTGGTTCAGTTCATGAGAGAGAAGTTGATACATAAACAGAGATGGAAAGTTATGATAAAGGTGAGTGAATAAGAGAGAGATGTATCAACAAGAGTGTGTGAAAGTCAGATCAACAGTGTGTACGATGACAGATGGATGTGTACTGACCAGTTTAACTGGGACTGAAGCCATAGACTGTGTGAAAGTGCTGACCGCAGGATATTTACACACTTCAGATCTGACAGCGTCTTAAGAATGAGATGACACTTGCTCGCCCTCCCTCTCCCTAGAGACCAACAGTCATCTTCCTTTGTGCATCTCTTCCTCATCACCCCTCATCACTGTCATCGCACATCTGTCTTGACTGTAGAAATGAGGAAAGGGCTGAGGAGCTGGCTCATTCCACCTCCGGGTCACTTTCATGCTTCTCCCCCCATTAGAGTGATCCCAGCTTCACCTAGAGCAGACAGAGCCCACAATGGAGCTTAGACTGTGCCAGTGGGTGTGTAAAGAGTGATTTAACATGTTCTCCCTTTCTGGGACTGCATCAAGACTGTGATGTGTGTCTGATAAGTTGCTGTATGTTCAGTCAACAGAGGCAGATTATGACAGTGTTCCTGTGGAGGCGTACGGGTTAGCCATGCTGAAGGGGATGGGCTGGAAGGCAGGAGAGGGAATTGGACGGACCTTCAAACAGTGAGTATTTTCTCTCATGGTCAGTCTTCAAATAAAATTTTATTTGTCACATGCTTCACAAACAACGGGTGTAGACTAACAGTGAAATGCTTACTTATGGGTCCTTTTCTAACAATGCAAAAAATAGAAATAGTTGTTAATGCCTTTTAGATCCAGGTTGCTCTGTCTGCTTTATTTATAATGTCAATAGTGTCCACGCTTATTGCATCAGTATTTCTTTCTCTTTTTATTTCTCTCTCTAGAGATGTGAAGCCTATAGAGCACCAGCTGAGGCCTAAGGGTCTTGGTCTGGGAGCTGATCGCTCTTCCATAAGAGACCTGGAGCCCAGCAGGCCCCGGAGGCCCCCCAAGCCAGGCGATGAGCAGAAGGAGGAGACCCTGGTCCTGGGGCCTGGAGGCCATGTGCTGGTTGAGTCTGGAGCACACAAGGACCTTTACGGGAAGGTGAGATATCTGGCTTTGTGTGTCTGGAGTCTCTGAAACCACAGAAAGCATTAGCAATCTCCTGAGAAGATGACATTGTGACATATCACGGTCTAGTAGGCAATCTTCTGTGTCATAGTTGTTGTTCTAATTTGACTTATTTAAAAAGAGCAAGACAATTAGCTTCACTTTGCTAAAATGTTACTGCCTTTACTTGTGCCTTTGCACAGGGATTGACTGTTTTGAGTCCCCCTCATTCTTCTTACACCCCACCTATTACAATACCATTCTTGTGTTACAGATCGAAGGGGTTGATCCGGACAATGCACGAGTAGTGGTCAAGCTCGCAATTGGTAGCAAGACTGTGACAATCAGTCAATATGCACTGAAACTGGTTGACCGCACAGAATATGACAAAAACTGCAAAGACCTCAGTAAGTTTGTCTCCTGACATCATGTTAGTTTTGTGAATGCTCTATGAAATTACATTCAACCTGTTTACAGTAAAATACTGGACTAATTGAGCAAACGGACAGGGTGCACAGGGAGTCATGGAAATGTTATTTCCGTCATTATTTCCAATATTGTCTTCTTCGCAATATTGTGAGATACCCCCTCTCTACATAAGATGGATGGTTCCAGACCAGAAGGGGAAGAAATGGTCTGTTGTTGAGTGATGAGCTGAACTCTCTCTAGCTAATTTACATTTGAGCCACTGTTTGAAAAGGAGCAATCTGGCCATGTCCATTTCAACCGAAAACAGCCATGCTGTCACTGCTCCTATTATCAGTAATCAGACAGACCTGTTCCGAAAGTGGAGGGAGGTTCACACATAAGCAATGCCAGTCAAATAATACTGGTGCTCATGTGTTTATGCACAGGCTAATTTTACTGCTCTTTTGTGGCTTATGTTATTGCTGAACAGGTAAATGTGTATTAGCACTATTATCGATAATGCAGATGAGACTACTTGATAATGCTGATGCAACTGTTTAATGGAGTCCCCTGTGACTATCTTTCTACAAAACAGGTCGCCTCAGCAGGGCCCACAAAGAAAAGGAGAAAGAGAAGGAACGGCAGAGACGGGAAGAGAAGGAGAAAGAGAGGAGGAATGAAGAAGAGGAGCGGAAGAAAGGTAGATCTTCTGAGAGGGACAGAGATGGAGGGAAGGACCAGAGAAAAAGGAAACACCGGGATTCAAGTCAGGACAGGTAGAGTATCCTGAAGTGTAATATTTATAATAAATACAAGAGGATAACGAATATGACTTGGATTAGTTTGTGTTTATTTTTGAATATAGTACTCCTTCATAGAAATACAAATCTGAAGCAAATATTTACTCACACCATTTCATTTGTTAAAGGTGCAATATGCAGAAATCGCTCAGCCATTTCCTGGTTGCTAAATTCTAATAGTTTGCCTAATTTCAGTTTGTTACAAAACAAGCAATGGATAGTGTAGATAATCATTGTACCATCTAAACCGCTTTGAAATGTATTTTCATTAAACCAAAACGATTGTACTTTCAGCTGTTTGAAACTGGTGTACAAAACCGAAAGTATGATGCAAAAACAAAACTTAAGACCGGGAAGCGTAGAAATGGAGCACATAGAACAGATCTACCGCTTCTTAGACTTGCTTTCAATGAGTGACAGATAACTCACATTTCTATGTGAATTTGGTCAGGTCGCCCAAAAAGTTATATTGCAGCTTTTAAAAAATTATAAAAAGGTGTGGGTAAATTGCTTCAAATTGGTAATGTACTTTTTTCTTGATCACCAATCTTCACATATCACCTTTTCCTTCTCTCCTCAGAGAGAAGCCCCTGGCAAAGCTACCCCCTGCTTCCCCCCCCTGGCTCCAGAGAGACCTGAAAGTTCGCTTTGTAGATAAAGCTTTCAAAGGGGGAAGATACTACAATTCAAAGGTACTAACATAAGGGGCACTAGTACACAAATCATTGCAACTCATTGCCTATTGAAACTTTACAGCCCACAACAGTTCTGTTGTTGATCATTAGAATCAGTTTAATGAATATCCGATGTTTGTTTCTTGTAGATGCGAATAGAGGATGTCTTGACGCCAAACATCTGTGTGTGTCGTACTGAGGAAGGCAGATTCTTAGATGGTGAGTTCATGAGAGCCTTCTGTTTACTGCTGAATTACCTTCTACTCACTCCAACCCATATGCTTTTAAATGGTGTTTCCTCTACTCATCTTTTTTTTTAAACTCAATGATGCCCTTGTCTTTATGATAACGTAGATGTTAAACAGACAATGCTAGAGACCATTGTGCCAAAGAGTGACTCGGAGGACATCATGGTTGTACTCGGTGAACACAGAGGGCAGGTGAGTGGATGGGTTGGCTGGCTCATCGTTATCATTTTGCCTGTAAAATATCCATGCGGATTTCTGTTACATGGCTTTCATTACTGATTGGGTTGAAGGGCTACAAAATTGGGAATGTTTAAGTCATTTTTTTAAAGGGTCCGTTGTCAATTACATGGTGTTTCAGGTGGGCCGTATCCTCCAGAGGGACAGAGACAGGAGCAGAGCCATGGTGCAGCTGGACAGATATGAGGAGAAAATCTTCACCCTGGACTATGACTCCATCTGCCATTATGTAGGAGGGGGAGATCACTGACCCCAACTGGTCTTACCAGCTCAACCAGTGATGTAGTGGTAAAAAAAAAGGTGGGTGAAGAAAGTAACGCTCCCTATACTTTCAATGCATTTTCCCACGTTAAGTGGGTAAACGCTCGAGCAAAATAAGTGTGTAAACGGTGTTTACCCTCCACTACAACACTGTCAACATGCCCCAACGTCCTCTTAGTGGATATGTAATGTCGTCTACATTTAAGTTTAGTCATAAAATGCAAGATTCTGTGTATGTACTGTGAGTAACTTGTCATATTGTAACCTTTTTAATAAAATCATGTCAAAAGCAAAGCCATTTTATTGTGCTTTGTCCCGACTCAAATGTGGAAATATAACACTGACATAATCATGTTGGCCATACTACAATATTCAGAATTATGCCTTTTTTTTTTTGCTAGGTTTCCTGCAATAGCATTGCAAACAGCCTCACTCCAAAGGAAAAAAGCCAGTAACAAGTCTTTAAAACAAATATTTTTTTAACAAAATGAGTAATTTATTTAGCAAATGCAACTCATCTGATGATCATTGAAAACAAAGGTAGCCTACAGGTAACATTCGAGCAATACAAAAAGAATACCAAGTTATTTACACATGTACAGAAGCACATGACAACTTGTTTTCGCCTCACCGGATAAGCTTTATCAAGAGTCTCAAATTCCATGTTGTGTATGGATTGAAAATAGAATGGTAACTTCAGAGACTTCATCCAAACGTAGCAGACAATGAGCCCACAGTTCTGTGTTTCCCTCAGAGTTTGAAGCCCTGTGGTCAGTCGTCATAATCACTGGGGGGCTTTTTATTGGCAGCGTTGGCCCTGAGTACAGCTCCAGGGCTGGGGTACGGCCGCTGCTGGAACAAAGGCCCTGATGCCGTGGTGTCTGCCCCCGTCTTTGCCTCATTGCGCTTGGGCAAGCCAGTGGACCAATTGCCCCTGTGTGGAGGAAAATAAATCTTAGATATATACAGGGCAGGGGGAAAAGAGTGGCAGGGATTTCTGACAATGGCTATAAGATTATGGTGCAAGGAAAAGTAGTGATGAATGACCACTATGGTTGGGTCAGTGGCCTTACTTGGGAGCATCTGAATAAGCACTGGGATCCATTGGGTCCATCTCCTCATCCTTCCTCCCTGAAAAATACAGTTTACAGAAACCTGTTAGCAAGTGTACATAATTCATTACATTTGTTCATGCTTGCAATATTTGTTTTGAGAAAGAAATGCAACGTCCCTCCTGAGGAAGGTTATGAATCTTTACCTCGTTTGTTCTTGCTGTAGGGGGCAGTGTCTTCTCTCCTCTGCATCCGTCTGTCTCTCTCCCTCCCATCATTCCTTCCTCTTTCCATTTCTGGTTCCCGCTCCCTCTCTATGTCTGACTTTTCAATTTGTCTCTCTCTGTCCTCTCCAACCTCTGCTGTAAGACAAACACAGAATATTGGGGTTAGCGAGTGTCAATCAAATCCATCCTAAATATTGAGTCTGAATACATGCAACTGTCTCCTACTGGGTGGTCACGCTAGGACTCTTCTTACCCCTCAACTTCTTGGCAGCTTTGGTTATCATAGATTTGGGGTCGGTTGGGGACAGCCAGGCAACCAGGTCAGATTCCACATTCCAGTAGTATGGCAGACCACTGAGGACACAAAATACATGGAATCTTAGTCAGTCCACGAGCAAAAACAATCACTCCATCATAGCTGCTGTCCACTAGCCATACCCAATGGGTGTTGTACAATCTAAACGTTTAGTAGAGAATCTGAACGAGTTCTTACCAAATAGGGTCAAATACTTTGTACCAGTTGGGAGGTAAATTCTCACGGGCAGTGGTCTCATAATCTACATAGTTGTCGTCATAGTCCTCAGCAATGATCTCATCCACATCTAGAGACAGGTAGTGTTAGTGAATGATGTTAGACAGCTAGCTAACATTTTTAGTGAGTATAAATTAGATTGTTTGGAACAGTTTGTTGCTATACCTTGATCGGAGTGCTTAAGAATCCCTCTTTTGGCTAGGCGAGCCAGTAACGCCGGGGGAAGAGGCATCTTAAGAGAAAATGAATGATTATAGCTAGCCTCACTCACATAGGCATGGCCCTGAACACATTAGTTGGCTAGATAAAAAAAAAAAAAGTACGCGTAGCCTGTGTAGCTACCTACGTTCGCTCACTCGCGTCTAAGCGTCAGTACTGTAGCTAGCCAACTAACATTTCCAGCCAACCAAATTAGCCTTAGGGGAAACGTTAATGTAATCAAATGTGAATACAACTCAAAGCCCGGTTTATAGTTACCTGCAGACAAAATTGTCCTTAGCTACTAAATTGAGATGTGGATTGAAATCTAGCTAGCTAGCCCCCTCAGTGATAATCGAAACAGCACAAGCGCACTATGATTGTGTCATTATTTGTGTGGGGGGAGGGGTCCAGGGTCACGTGCTAGCATGTGTGCTCTATCTGCATTTCTATTTTGAATTCGGGAAAGATAGAAACGCAGTCTCCTGATTTTTGCAGCTATGGCTCTATCCAGTTTTGTGGCTGGCAGTTTACCAAAAACAATGCACAATTGTAAACAACTAGCCAGCTACGCAGCATCGCTTCAGACTGGCGAAATTGACGCGCGTGAACCGACCCAATTTCTTCGTCTCAGAAATGTGTCGTCACACAGCAACAACAAACATGGAGGAATATGCCCGTGAACCTTGGTAAAGTACATTTCAGATTAGGCAGAGAATTAAGTAAACCGTTTTCAATATTGGTCCGATCTCTCTTTAGCCGACATACTTGGCTAAAGAGTATGCTTCCCCATATGGTTATGCCTTTCATGCCTGAGTCATTACAATAATTATGGTTGAATTAGCTAGCAGTAACCTTAAAACAAATGTGGTGCTTACACTTGTCCTCCTTGCTTTAAATGAGAATTGAACTCGAGAACCAACTTGTCGTTGAAAACTGCATATGTGACATCGATATTAGTCAAACATTTATTCCAGTGCCAAAATTTGACAAAGTGCAAGTAGATACATTTTGGTAGTAAAGTCACTATCTTTCAGACGTGAGTTTTATCAAATTTTGTGTATAAGAGTTCGTCAGGATTTACTTGAGGGTTGGGTTTTGATTTCTACAATGCCCACTAATACGGGATAAACAGCTGCAGTGATTGCACTCTAACCAATCCATATTGCAGAACACACAGACCTGCCCAGCAGCTCAGTGGATCTGACTTTCTTTACATAAGACAACACATTGTGCATGTTTTTACTTGAGAAATACTGCACCAAACACCTTAGGTAGATGTAAAATTGCGTGACTAAAACCTTATCGGAAAAAAACTCAACTCAAGAAATCTGTATTTACTTTTATCTTAGATTTGTTCAGACTATTGTTAGGAAGTGATACTAGCTTTGTTCCTATGGAATCTAATGGGGGACAAACATTAGTAACTGCCACATCGAACCACACCCCTAAGACTGAAATCTCGTTTTTCATAATAAGCAACAGAAGAACAGGCAGAATCGGTGCATTCAGTTTCTCTTTAAACTAGCCTTTATAAATGGTCTTTATAAAAGGTTTGTTAATGGTTTTTAATTAGTATCCTAATAATAATATTAGCTAGTTTAAATATTAGGTAGTGTGTGTATATATAGTTTATAAATCAGTAATAGGCCTACACATTTATGCATAGATAGGATTTCTCTTGAATCTGTCAGTATTGTGGTTTATTTACCCATGTCTTTTACCCACACTTCTCAGTCCCTGGAGGATAGTAGATGATTGTGGTGGTGCGTTCACCATGGGGACAATTGGCGGAGGGGTATTCCAGTCAATCAAGGGCTTTCGGAATGCTCCTGTGGTGAGTTTGAAATACTTTCTCTGAGCTTATCAAATATATTTTAAGATCAATATCAGAACAGTGATTCCATTTTTTCCATCTCTGCACAGGGCTTTCAGCACAGACTAAAAGGTAGTGCCAATGCTGTGAGAATAAGAGCTCCACAGATCGGCGGTAAGGGTCACTGTCTCTACAGTAGTTCTCTCTCGTACAGCACAAAGTACAAACCCCATCATCACTATTTGTTTATTTCTCACTAACAGTGTGTGTGACGTTCCTGCAGGTAGCTTTGCTGTGTGGGGTGGACTCTTCTCAACGATAGACTGTGGTCTGGTCCGTATTCGAGGGAAAGAGGACCCCTGGAACTCTATAACTAGTGGGGCGATGACTGGGGCAGTTCTGGCTGCACGCAGTGAGTGTTGAGGCAAACATTTATTTGACAATAATTTAAATCTAGATGTAGCAGATTTGGAATATTTCATATTTTTTCTAGACCCTCTAATCTGAGTACATCCCCACCCCCTGCCTGACCATTTTGCCCCACCGACTCAACAAAGTCAGATTACCTCAAGGGCTTGACTGTTGGCTTTGTGCTCTTCTCAGGTGGGCCCTTGGCTATGATGGGGTCAGCCATGATGGGGGGCATCCTGCTGGCCCTGATCGAGGGCTTTGGGATCCTTCTCACCAGATACACAGCACAGCAGTTTCAGAACCGTAAGTAATTTTTGGAGACAGCCTCTAGCTATAGAATGAAAAACATCTGAAAACCACCACACAGCAGTAACTAGTAGACATGACAAATCAGTTTCTTATGTCTCTTTCTCCTATTCAGCAAGTCCCTTTGTGGATGACCCCAGCCAGCTTCCTCCTAAGGATGCCAGCCAACAGCAGACTGGGTTCCAGTAGAGCCCAACCAGGACTGGAGCTACTGAGCATAGATACAGCCCTGCATACTGTGACAGTCTCTGACTAGAGAGGAGAGAGGCGCTCTGTCACATGACCACACTGGTGTCAGCAACCTCAGGGGAATGGAAATACCTAACCTAAGCCCTCATCCTCTCAATGGCAATAAGAATGTAGATGCACTTTAGCGGTATTCCTCAGTGCTAGATTACAGTTGATTTAAGTTATATATGAATATATGTTTGTATACCGGTACACCAGTGTTCCGTCTGACTGGTCCTGAATTTTACCCACATTTATCAGAAACATTTATGCCCAAACCCATTATTTTATGTTGACTGTAAGAAGGTTGGTGCTTTATTACCACAGTTACAGAAATAGAATGGGTAGCTAAAAGTGTATAGGCATTAATAGAGGCATACAAGTATGAGATGCCAAGATTTAGGATTAGAAATTCCCACAATCTTACCAGAAGTGTGTCAGGTGTGGTACAATCAATGCCATTCAGAGCGGATGTATTTTCTCTTGCTTGTAAAATGCAATGCACTAAGGGAGGAGAACTGCACTATCATTCCATTTCCTGACCTCCTCATGGCAGCTTTCATAATCGTATGGCTTATAAGGGTCTGTGTCACATCACAAACGCACCAATGTTTTGTTTCCATTTCCAGGTCCAAATACAGTCACAGCTAATTTGTTCTGCTGTTTGTCTTTCCCTTCATTGCCACTATGCCATGCATTATTAGACATTCCCGCCATCTAAGCACTGTAAGGTCTATCCACTTTGATTAACCAAAGCACTTTCTTACTCCATCTCTCTGTGTTATTGTGTTGAGAAAAATAAGATGGAGATGGTTTTGTGACACAATTAGATATTTTTTGTTGTTCAAAACTTGACATGTAATGTATAGAATGCTGTACTATCGTTGTTGGTTTTAATGTATTTATGATGCAGAAAAATAAATGTTTACAGTGTAAATGACTGGGGAAATTATTTAAATGGTTGATTCTTGTATGGCTCCTGAATTCCGATTTGCTAACTGGTTGTAGTTATACACGTGCCGCCTTCACCAAATCAGCAAGTCGGACATTTCTAGTTTTCTAATTCCGGCGAGCATGTCAACGTGGCATTAATCAGCCTCTGACACGATCAAGTAAGCAGCTGTTGAAGCGCAAGGCCTTATTTTTATTTGCTAAACAACTTCGAACAGATTTTTATTTTTTTCAAGAGTCCCACTCAGTTTCTGTTGATGCCAACTTCTGGAAGTCACAGTGGGGCAACGATATTTGGCTTTCCCATGGCTCCGCTGGGATCATTACAATGAAAAATGCCTTTGGTGATAATATTGTACGCTCGGACTGTGACCCCTTTGGTCACTTTATTTATCTTGTGATCAGTTACAATGACATTACGCTCATTACTGTAAACTTCTACGGGTACAACACCAAACATGAGAATTATGAGTTGCTTGAATCTGTAGAGAAACATTTACTTCATTGGTTGTCTACATTTCCCAATTCGTTATTATTGACAGGAGGGGACTTTAACAATACTATAGATAATTCAACTGATAGATGGCCCCCAGGTAGGCCAACCATACAGAATTTGGGTTTAATACTTTTTATGGGAAAGTTTGATCTTACTGATATATCACTGATACGTAAGCCTAAAAAATAAGTGCTGCTCATCGATAACTGGCGTCCAATTTGTCTTCTTAATAATGACTATAAGATATTAGCCAAACTACTTGCAAAAAAATTAAAGATGTCCTGGATGCAATCATTGATGAAACACAGTCCTGCTTTATGAGGAACAGACATATTTCTAACAATATCAGACTAGTATTAGACATACTTGACTACTCAGACCTAATAACCGAGGATAGCTTCATATGATTTTTTTGATTTTTATAAAGCATTTGACACAGTAGAGCATCAGTTCGTCTTCCACGAACTGGCTTTGGGGATTTTTTCTGTAAGGCTATTAAGACTCTCTATACGAATTGTAACAGCTCGATCAAACTGAAACATGGCACCTCACTTAGATTTGAGTTAAAGTGAGGAATTAGGCAAGGTTGTTCTATCTCACCGTATCTGTTTTTATTAATCACCCAACTTCTTACAAATTATTTTAATAATAGTCCTGTACAAGGTATTCCCATAGCTGGTAAATACATTATTATAAGCCAGCTGGCTGACGATCCAACACTTTTTCTGAAAGATGCTAGTCAGATTCCCATATCGATCAATGTGATAGAATCGTTTTTCAAAGCGTCTGGACTTTGTCTTAACATTAATAAATGTGAACTCATGGCTGTCAAAGATTGTGTGACACCCTCATATTATGGTATTCCAGTGAAAGAAGAATTTACATATTTAGGCATAACCATTACTAAGGGATCAGAAATCTAGAGGCTTACAAAATTGTAACCCTCTTATTAATAACCAAGGCTGAGGGTATCTCTAGGCTAACATATGCCGCTCTATCTTTATATCTTGATAGTGTAGTATCTAAACAGTTTATGATTTTGCTGACTTTGCAAATGGTGTGTTAGAGGAATTTGGCTCTGCTTGCGGAAACATCTGGAAAACATTACTATAGGGGCCCCCTAAGATAGAGGATATTCGGATGTGTAAAGGCCAGGGATTGGTCTATTAAAACCACCCATATTATGTTACATAGGATATAAATACCATGTTTTTGAACAAAGGACGGAGAGCATAACATATTAGAGATTGGGTCAGTTGTTCTCCAGATGTCTGCAGGAATCTGTAAATTGATACTGTAATCTTTGATGTAATAAACCATTATAATCAAGGACAGTGTCAGCGGATTTCTTGTCATCACAGCATTTCAGCATCGTTGTCTCGACACCACAATGGTAAAATAAGCAAAGAGATAGACCAGATGCTTTTCAACTTTCTGTGGAGAAACCGTACCCATTGCATTAGGAAAACTGTTGTAATGAAAACGTATGAGTATGGTGGGCTGAATTTTCTGGACTTTACTACCTTAAATAATACTTTTAAGATCAATTGGATAAAACAATTCCTAAGAAGACCCACTTCTATGTGGAACTTTATTCCTCATCATGTCTTCTCTACTTATGGTGGCCATAACTTCATGTTGGTTTGCAATTATAATATTGACAAAGTTCCAGTGAAACTCTGCTTTTCATCGGCAGGTTTTCTTGTCATGGTCTTTAAATTAGAAGCATCATTTTTCTCCACACAGATATTATATTGGCTCCCGAGTGGCGCAGCAGTCTAAGGCACTGCATCTTAGTGCTTGAGGCGTCACTACAGTATCACAACCGGCCGTGATTGGGAGTCCCATAGGGCGGCGCACAATTGGCCCAGCGTTGTCCGGGTTTGGCCGGTGTAGGCCATCATTGTAAAAAGAATTTGTTCTTAACTGACTTGCCTAGTTAAATAAAGATAAAAATAAATATATATATGAAATAATCGGGACATATTATATAAAAATACTTATTTGTTTTTAGAATATTGGTTTAGAAATAAATCCTATTGGTGAGCCAACTTGTAAATGCAGAGGGTCTTTTACTTAATTATAAGGAATTCTTATCACTTTACAAGATCCCTGTAACACCTAAAGATTTTGCAATTGTTTTAGATGCCATTCCCTCAGGTGTTGCTTTATTATTCAGGAACGTGTCAAGACCTGACACCTCAGAACATACCTACGATTAACCCCGTTGAGTCATCATTAGGAAATATTTGTTTTCTTTTGGTCCATTCAACAACAATAGAGCTATACAGCCTTGTTTCAGCAGAATGTTGTATCTATACCTTGTCATGCTTATTGGAATGGTTTTGTTGATAATATCTGTTGGAAAAAAGTTTGGATGTTGCCACACACATACCTACTTATTAACAAAATTAAGGAAGTTTCTTTTTAAATCATTTATAAATATTATCCTGCCAACCACTATATGAAGAAGTTTAAGAAAAACATACATTCAAATTGTACCTTTTGAGATGTACTTTTTGATTATTTACCTACGATAGAAATAAGTTGAAACAATTTTATGTCATTGATTTCATTATTCTTTTGGCCAAATTTCATATTCACAAATGTAAATTTACAAACAAAACACCATATTTTCTTACCTTACAAAAATACATTGAACTATATTTTAAGACAATGAAATACTCTACCAACAAAAAAGCTGTTAGAATTATAAATGTGTGTATGCCCTTAAGGTCCTTGTGTAATGTGATATTGTACCTCCTAGCTCAATTGTCCTTTGTATATTATTTATATATACTTGTGTTCCCCCATGTACTTTTTGTATTGATTTGTTGTTAATAAATGTGGATTTGGAAACCAAAACAACAACAACAAAAAAGTATGCAGCAGTTGATTTTCTTGAACAAGTCCGTAATCGAACACGCCCCCTACGGCCGCTTTGAGTTATGGGAGATTTCTGTTATTAGATTGAACATGGAAAAAATGGACGTGCAGCGGCAGCCCATCCGAACCTTGGATGATTTTGTTTTGGGCTCGGCTCGGTTCGCCGTGCCAGATATTTGTCATCTGGAGAGATGGAACAATCGGATCATAAATAACTTGCTGTATTACCAGTCCAACTATTTCCTCTCGTTTTTGACAGTCCTGGGAATAGTAGGGTATGTTTCTGACGTGGTCGTTTGCTGCATGAAACCACAGCTATGGAGATCAATTCTAATGGCGTCATTTTGTAGGCACTAACTCCGCCATGGTTCGTTTGACAAGGCCTATGGGGAAATTAATGGAGTTTTTGTAGGGTTTTGTTGTCAACACAGGCTTAGGAGATCTTATACGTTTTGTTCTATGAGATAATCTTCCTCAGCTAACGTCACTTGTGAATTTTGAAGCATTTATTTAATAAAAAAAAGTACAAAGGCTTCATAATTCATAAAGGTAATGTTAACTGATTGATGTTATCTCATAGAACAAAACGTATAAGATCTCCTAAGCCTGTGTTAACCTCAGACCTTATTTTCGGCATTTATCCCAAAGCCCTATTCTTTCCCCATTCCTTTTCCCCATAGGGATGACTGAACGAACAAGAGGTAACTCATTTCCTGGTTTTAGGACTACAAGCTGGCAAGCTTTATAGTAGCTGCTATTGTAATGTGAGACATCACAACTTCTGTGGAAATGGGTGTGCTGGGTCATGGTCCATAATCAACATAATCATGTATAAGCTAGGTAACAAGCCATTGGCTATGATAATGGACTGATTAATCGTTTTATTGGATTCATGGCCTTATCAATGGGACACACAACTTAGTTAACCTATATAGAGGAAAGTCCACTAACATCAGCCTTTTCTCTATCCCTCCTGCTCTGACAGGTTTTTCCAGACCTTCCACCTCTTCTTGGGTGCCACAGTGGTGACGTTGATATTTATGGGGTTTGTGTGGGCAGCAGAGAACCAGGCCCCCATCAGACAGTTGCGCCGGAACCACCCATCCCTGGCCCTGGGTGCCATCCTGGGGGCCAGCTACCTCTTCCTCACAGTGCTCGGAGGAGTATCCGTCTTCCTCTTCGGCATAGCCTTCCCCATCTTATGTAGTATTTATTCTCTCTTTCACCTCGCCCCACTCTTGTTGCCACAATTTAAACATATATCTAAGGTTTATAGCAATATTGTAACATAACTCTCTCTCTCTCTCTCCCTTTGTTATGCCCCTGGTCTCTCTTTTCTCTCTACCTCTATGTCTCATACAGTGATACTGATCCACGCCTCTGTTAGGCTGAGGAGCCTCAATAACAAGTTTGAGAACAAGCTGGAGAGCATTGGTCTGAAGAGAACACCCATGGGGCTCCTACTGGAGTCACTCGGACAGGACCAGGAGGCTGGGTCCTAGAGGGGGAGGAGAGGAAGGGGTAGAGAGACATGCCTGGTTCTATCTCAATCTCTTGCCCCTAGCCCTATTCACAGATCGGAAAGGACTGGATAAATATTAGCAATATGGTGATTATGCCCCAATAAGCTAAGTTCCTTCACATATCCTGTCCTGATATGTATTCACAGGGGTAGGGGCTAGAGACCTAAATGGAATGAGGCCTCTCAGACTAAGAGTGGGAGACAAAGGGAGGTGGCGAGGGAGGGAGGCTGAGGAAAGTAGAGGAAGAGAGGAGGGAAGTACAGTAAAGCAGTGGTGAAATGGTTGTTATGATATCACAGTGTCACGAATGTGGTGTAACAGATTGCAAATTCTGTAAAATCTATGTGGCCTATGTAATGCACACAACAACTGTCGTGGTTAATTCCTCCACATTCGAAGTCATTTTGCACATGTGACAAGCTCCTTATTAGAGTTTGCATTCTATCCTCAGAAAACTGAAAGCTGACATTATGTGAGCTGAAAAACTCTGCACTGAGAAGAAAATGTGTCCTCCTAACAGACATGGAGAGTGGAGAGTGCTACAATTAGATGGTTTATAAAATGCAATTTAAACGGTAGCGTTGTGGTTAAAAACGTTTTTTTACATGGAAACCTGAAGGTGTTTGATGAGCCGCTACTCTGTAACTCCTGACCACACTACTTTTTGTGTTATTGTCCATCCTCTACTGCTGTTGGGTTTAACAATTTGATGCAGTTGAACGTTTCAATGAGTTGGGATAGATCAAGGACAATTGTGGAACAACTGTATGCTTTTCATAGAAAAACAATTCATTCTACTTCTATGATGCTATGATTACAATAATTTTTACTGGGATTATGTATGTGTCTCTGTCCAAGCATTATGTGTTGCTAAGAACATTCATGTCAGTATGCCGTCATTGTGTAAAATGTTATTCTATTGAGAATATTGTATTTCTTTGATATTTTTCAGCAGTGCATTCTAGGGATATTGTGGTTATGTTTTTTTTTTTCTCCAATGCTGTTAAATTGTATTTGCACTTCATTTAATACATATGCAATATCTTGTCATGATTTTATTTTTCAATCAGCCTATAATAACTTATTAGATTTGATGATCAAATTAGAAGAATAGATACATCCTGCCTGGTCACACAATAACTGAAAACATGCAACAGGTCAGCACAGCTGGGAAAAGCTCAAGCACACAAGGCTTTTTCTAAATAGAAACATAAATATTCTGTGCAGCATGCTACTGTTATTAATGATCAACTATATAGAAATTAATGTAAAGAGAATGCTGCTGCACTTGGATGTAAGATACATTGTGTACCAGACTCCATTTACGAGAAAAGTATGCCCCACAAGGTGTGCACTGCACCCTTTCCTGCACCACTTGTCCGTCTTCCCTGTTATTGAGTGGTCGGTTGATGTCCATGGTGCTGAAATGTATATCCACTGACCAGAAGTTTCTCTACGTCCCCACCGCCCTCCCCTTAAAAGGTTTCAGGACGGCCATCCTTTTAAACGGCTCAATTACTCTAATCCTGATTCAAGGCTGACCACAGCAGGTAGCTAGCAACCTGTAGCGTGTGTGGGGACGAGTTTATCATTTTTCTTGTTGAATTTTTATCTGAGCATACATGGTCAAAAAGCTGCTGCATTGGATCAAAGAAATAACAA
This sequence comes from Coregonus lavaretus, assembly GCF_964263955.1. Taxonomy (NCBI): domain Eukaryota; kingdom Metazoa; phylum Chordata; class Actinopteri; order Salmoniformes; family Salmonidae; genus Coregonus; species Coregonus lavaretus. Next base: position 31,190,416 of record NC_140007.1, read on the forward strand.
GATCAGATTTCATGAGTAATTTTCTGTAGAAATTAATGGGCAAGGATGGCCCAGTTACCGGTGTGGCGCACTGACACGATTAAGAAATGGCTTGCTAACTCTCTATAAGTGTTTGTTTTGTTAATAGTCAATACGCCATGCACAGCCAATTTTGAAATTGGTTGTCAGTCAAACTGCAACTTGCACAACTATTTGATGGTGGCTCTTTCCCTGAAGGCATATTGTGGTTTTGAACTGCGACATGGCAGGAAAAGGTAAGACATAGACCATGCAAAATGTATTTTGGTTGTGCCTATTATGCATTGTGGGCCCAATTCAGACTTAGGGAATCTGTTCAGTTTTTATGCGTTTTGATTTAAGCACTTCTCAGTAGTTGGTATGCAGGTGTGTAACAGGCTTTGCAGGCACATGTGGCTCCCTAGCACACTGAATAAGTTTAATTCTACCGCTGAAAACCCTCCCACTTGCTGGCCAACAGATTTCCTCCTGGAGTTTTCATTCAATAGGGTTTTCAGTACATTTATCTAAAGCAATCCGTTTAAATATGGTGTACCATTAATTCGAATTTTCTGGACAGACACTAGAATGTATCTAGAGACAAGTTCAAAATAGTGATCACCGACAGAAAGCCATCTAAATACACGCATATTCGTCTCATTTTCAGCACCAATTAGATTTAAAAGAATAATTCGGGTATTTATTTAGGGTTAGGAAAGTATTTATGAAACATACATAAACAGGGTTGGAGAGCCTTTACGTACTAAATATATAGGCAAATCAAAAATACAGTGGTTTGATTCATCCTGAATGTTCCCATATTCAATTGTTCAATCCATGAAATATTGGAAGGTGAGAAAAGTGTACAATAGGGGTTGAACAATAGTCCTATAAATGTACCCTAATCCTCACTAATCACGGAACTGTGATGACAACGGTCCAGTTGTCGTGAACGTGTGCCAGGCTCAGGGTTTTAACCACTATGTATGGTCTGCATTCTATAATTATTCACATAGGCTACATGTCCCAAACTATTGCACAACTTGTAATACGTTAGCCCATGGTTACCCAAACTCGGTCCTCACGACCCCAAGGGGTGAACGTTTTGGTTTTTGCCCTAGCACTCAAATAATTAACTAATCATCAAGCTTTGATCATTTGAATCAGCTGTGTAGTGTTAGTGTAATATTATCCACAATGCTGTGTTAGCCTAACATTATCCACTATTGCTAGCGACCATCAGGAACAACAACACGGACATGACAGAGGAAAGAAAGGTAAACTAACGATGTAATGGAATGATGCAAAACGTAGGCTACAAATTGAAGGAAACTAACCCACTGGGCACAAACTGGACGAATCAACGTTGTTTCAACATAATTTGTCAACGTATTGTGACGTGGAATCTACATGGAAAATACATTGGATTTGAAAAAAGTAATCAATCAAACTGTTGTTTTGAGGGTGAAATTTAAGCCACAGGATCATGTCATCATGGTAACCAAATTTCAACATAGACAAACCTAGCATAACATATGTTAAATTTGTACCTTTAAAACAATGGCAAATCTTCAACGTTTTATCCACTATCAGAAAAATATATATAGGCTGGGCAGCACCTCCTACTGGAGAATTGATCTATCTACAGCTACCTTTTGTTGTCCCATCCAGGGGTTTAACCAAGCCCAGCCCTGCTTAGCGTTGATATTGGTGAATATAGTACCAATGTGCTATTGTGAGAATGATTGTTGAGAGGTCTCCACTTCAAAACTAAATAGATTCACTGTTGCTATCAAAGTCATTCCAAAGGGTGGGTTTAACAGAGCAAATGAAATGTAACCATACTTTATCAATCATCAATTATGCTATTTAGGCCTATATAGCATTTGCAAAGCCATCAACAGCAATTGTTTGAATTCAACCCAGAATTCAACTAAAAATAGACAATACAATAGGCCTAGGATTTCAAGCTCTGGTTGATTTCCAATGTAATGATATTGAATTGTGTTTGGTTGTCAACGCAACCAAATATCAACATTTGAAGGAGATGTTTCTTCCTCTTGGATAGTTCCACCTGTGCCTCTGACTTAGAGTAGTCTGCCTTTAATTCCAGTTTTTCTACAAAGGAATACTTTATATGTTCAATTCACATTTAATTTCAGATGCTGTCCAGAGCAATTAGGGTTAAGTGTATTGCTCAAGGGCACATTGACAGATTTTTCACCTAGTCGGGTCGGGGATTCAAACCAGCAACCTTTCGGTTCCTGGCCCAACACTCTTAACCGCTAGGCTTCCGGCCGCCTCCTGCTGCTACTTTCACGTCTCCATCTCAACCAACAATCAAAGTTAAAGAATGGGACTAAATTAAATCAAACTTTATTTAAAGTTCATTCAAAGTTTGATTTGATTTAGTCCTATTCTTTGACTTAGATTTTTGGTTGAGACAGAGACGTGAATCCAACATCAATTATACATTTGTAGACAAACTGGAATTAAAGCCAGACTAAGTCAATGGCACAGATGGAACTATCCAAGAAGAAGATACATCTAATTCAAATGTTGATATTTGGTTGCGTTGACAACCAAACACAATACAATATCACTTTGAAATACAATAAATAGCCTATTAACTTGTCGACAAGCTAAGAAATGATATATATTGGATTCACTTCTCCAACTCAACCAAAAATAAAAGTTAAAGAATGTGATTAAGCCAGTGGCTTAAATGGAACTATCCAAGCTGTAGATACATCTCCTTTAAACATTGATATTTAAATGTCAACCAAACACAATTCAACATTACTTTTGTAATACAGTAAATAGCCTAAAGTTAAGGATAGCTTAAAAACTAATGTAACATTCAACCTTAAAATGATTAACACATCCCATGGCCACATTTTGAGGTTACTGTAACTATACATATGTAATCATATAAAGTGTGCATGTTCAAGATAGCATGCATAGGTCATTGCAGTTCTGTGGAGATCTTCACAATTGCTGTAATAATCTGTGCAGAATCTCGAACGGCATTGATCACTTGCAGCATGTACTTTTAATGTAATCTCAACTGCAATTCAGGTCATTTGGTTGTACTATTAGATGACGCACAGTGATAACACAATCTGTTGTATAAATAAACAAAATATCTGACATTGTATTCCCATTTGAACTTGTAATGGTTGAAAGCGCAGTGAGAGATATTTGGGTGACAACTAAACAAAAATTCTGACATTGTTTTTCCATTGGAATTTGATTGTGTTTTAGGTGTTTGAAAGCATAGTGATAACATGTTGGAAATTCAACTAACTTTTGGCTCTCTTTTTGAGTGGGTGAATATAGGTTGTAATCTCATTGATCAATGTCTCGACCAAATATTACCCAATTATCTACCTTGAAATGATGTGGTGTGCCCAGTGGGATGAGATTGAAATAAAGCTATATCTTGAAGCAATACTTTGTTTACAAATGACAATGCAAAAGCAACATAAACAATGGTGTAATACAATGTCAGATTTTGAGTTATAATAGGGTAAGCTCATAAGGCTTTTTGTGATGCGTGTGATGGAAGGAGTCAGGCGCAGGAGGGTAATCACCGAATACAGAGTTTATTCCGTCTTTCCACATAAATGCGCTGGAATATCGACAAACGAAACAGGAACAGGAGAAACTATCATCCCTGGCAATACACTGTAACGGTAGATCCAACAATACATAGGCACAGGGGAAATATCTACCCTGGCAACAAAATGGTTAGAGTAGCTCCACTGCGGTACACTACTCTCACAATTAAACAATCACCCACAAGGACAAGGGGGCAAAGGGAACATTCACACGGACTACCGAGGGGATAAGAACCAGGTGTGTGTAATGACAAGACAAGACAAATGGAATGATGAATATAGGAGCGTCAGTGGTTAGTAAGCCGGTGACGACGAGCGCCGAAGCCTGCCCGAACAAGGAGGGGAGGCAGCCTCGGCGGAAGTCGTGACACTTTTAATATTCTTAAAGAATCAATGGGTATAATGTATGTAATATGATGTATTGAAATAATATTGAACAGCAGTTGTAACTCAAGGATCTTTTACAACATAGATTGTTAGTCCTAGTCACTCTCAAAAACAACTCTGTTCTGCTTTGTCAATGTCATTATCCGATTTAAAGCCGTTAGGCCTACATACCATTGTCACGAAACACAATAAGGAATAATAGCCAACACCTATGGCTGTTCTGCTCAATATGGCACCTTACAGTGCTACGTAGGCCTATCATACCTTACGTACCTTGTAGGCATATCATATACTGTACTCTGTAGGCCTATCATACCTTACGTGCCTTGTAGGCATATCATATACTGTACTCTGTAGGCCTATCATACCTTGTAGGAATATCATATACTGTACTCTGTAGGCCTATCATACCTTACGTACCTTGTAGGCATATCATATACTGTACTCTGTAGGCCTATCATACCTTACGTACCTTGTAGGCATATCATATACTGTACTCTGTAGGCCTATCATACCTTACGTACCTTGTAGGCATATCATATACTGTACTCTGTAGGCCTATCATACCTTACGTATATTGTAGGCATATCATACCTTACGTATATTGTAGGCATATCATATACTGTACTCTGTAGGCCTATCATACCTTACGTATATTGTAGGCATATCATACCTTACGTATATTGTAGGCATATCATATACTGTACTCTGTAGGCCTATCATACCTTACGTATATTGTAGGCATATCATACCTTACGTATATTGTAGGCATATCATATACTATACTCTCTAGGCCTATCATACCTTACGTATATTGTAGGCATATCATACCTTACGTATATTGTAGGCATATCATATACTGTACTCTGTAGGCCTATCATACCTTACGTATATTGTAGGCATATCATATACTGTACTCTGTAGGCCTATCATACCTTACGTATATTGTAGGCATATCATATACTGTACTCTGTAGGCCTATCATACCTTACGTATATTGTAGGCATATCATATACTGTACTCTGTAGGCCTATCATACCTTACGTACATTGTAGGCATATCATACCTTATTGTACCATGTAGGCCTATCATATCTTACTGTACCTTGTAAGCCTATCATACCTTACCATGTAGGCCTCCAGGCTGAAACCAATACCTGCCTAACCCCTGGCCACATGTCAATAATCTTATCCAACATAATAACAATAATAAGAATACATTTTTATTTGTATACCGCTTTTCATTACAGTGTTATCTCAATGCTCTACATAGGCATGAAAATAACCTATCAAAACATAATGCATTTAGAATCAAGGCAGGAAATAGGAATAGTAGGCTAGGTGCTAAAAGTACTTTCCAGATTAGATTTTAAAAGTTCAGATTGAGCCGCTCTCAAATGGTCAGGGAGAACATTCCATAGGCAAGGGGCAAGGCAGAAGAAGGCTCGGTCCCCCATAGTACGGAGATGTGTCTGTGGTACTTGAAGCAGTGGTGAGTTGATGGAGCGGAAAGTGCGAGTTGGCTCATTGATAAAAATGTGGTCACTGATATCGGTGGGACTCAATCCATTCAAGGCTTTAAACACTAGGAGGAGGATTTTATAGTCAGTCCTATAGTTGACCGGTAGCGAGTGGAGTTCAGTAAGGATGGGGGTGATGTGGGATGACTTCTTGGTCCTGGTCAGGACTCTGGCAGCACTATTATGGAGGAGATGTAGCCTCTGAAGGGATTTGGCTGGAAGGCCCCTGAACAGAGTATTGCCGTAGTTGATCTGGGACGAGTTTCTCTGCATCTGGCTTGGAGAGCAATGGTTTGAGCTGGGCAAAAAAGTATGCTTTTCAGATATATTTTATATGGGTATCAAAGGACAGAGAAGGATCAAAATTAACTCCCAGGTTCGATATATGTTTATAATACTTTTGTTTCATTACTGTCAATGATTATTGGCCAGTTTATGAGTAATGGACACAATATTAAAGATTAGGCCACTTGATAGGCTAGATATTAAAGACTGAAAAACAAAGTAAAAAGAAATGGTACACAACATTGTATACACACAGTAGTGCATAGTAACTACATAGCAATAACCTAGAAAATGAATTTGGTGAATGAATGGTGACTATCTTCCCTCTGTCTCCTGCAGAGGATGGCGTCTCCTTCGCTGGCTCGGTTGTCGGGGACAAGTCCGACACCCTCGGCTCTGCTGCCTCGGGCAAGAAGAGAGGTGGAGGACAGAAGAAGCAGATGCAAGCCAACAAATCTGCTCTCCGAGCTCCTCGAGCGCTCTGCTGCCTCACCCTCAGTAACCCCATCCGCATGGCCGCCTTGGCCCTTGTTGAATGGAAATATCCTTCAATGATGATGTACAGTTGAAGTCGGAAGTTTACATACACCTTAGCCAAATACATTTAAACTCAGTTTTTCACAATTCCTGACTTTTAATCCTAGTAAAAATTCCCTGTCTTAGGTCAGTTAGGATCACCACTTTATTTTAAGAATGTGAAATGTCAGAATAATAGTAGAGATAATGATTATTTTCAGCTTTTATTTCTTTCATCACATTCCCAGTGGGTCAGAAGTTTACATATACTCAATTAGTATTTGGTAGCATAGCCTTTAAATTGTTTAACTTGGGTCAAACCTGTCGGGTAGCCTTCCACAAGCTTCCCACAATAAGTTGGGTGAATTTTGGCCCATTCCTCCTGACAGAGCTGGTGTAACTGAGTCAGGTTTGTAGGCCTCCTTGCTCGCACACGCTTTTTCAGTTCTGCCCACAAATGTTCTATAGGATTGAGGTCAGGGCTTTGTGATGGCCACTCCAATACCTTGACTTTGTTGTCCTTAAGCCTTTTTGCCACAACTTTGGAAGTATGCTTGGGGTCATTGTCCATTTGGAAGACCCATTTGCGACCAAGCTTTAACTTCCTGACTGATGTCGCTTCAATATATCCACATTATTTTCCTTCCTCATGATGTCATCTATTTTGTGAAGTGCACCAGTCCCTCCTGCAGTCCCCCCACAGCATGATGCTGCCACCCCCGTGCTTCACGGTTGAGATGGTGTTCTTCGGCTTGCAAGCCACCGCCTTTTTCCTCCAAACATAACGATGGTCATTATGGCCAAACAGTTCTATTTTTGTTTAATCAGACCAGAGGACATTTCTCCAAAAAGTACAATCTTCGTCCCCATGTGCAGTTGCAAACCGTAGTCTGGCTTTTTAATGGCGGTTTTGGAGCAGTGGCTTCTTCCTTGCTGAGCGGCCTTTCAGGTTATGTCGATATAGGACTCGTTTTACTGTGGATATAGATACTTTTGTACCTGTTTCCTCCAGCATCTTCACAAGGTCCTTTGCTGTTGTTCTGGGATTGATTTGCACTTTTCGCACCAAAGTACGTTCATCTCTAGGAGACAGAATACGTCTCCTTCCTGAGCGGTATGACGGCTGCGTGGTCCCATGGTGTTTATAGTTGTGTACTATTGTTTGTACAGATGAACGTGGTACCTTCAGGCGTTTGGAAATTGATCCCAAGGATAAAACAGACTTGTGGAGGTCTACAAATCTTTTTCTGAGGTCTTGGCTGATTTATTTTGGGTTTCCCATGATGTCAAGCAAAGAAGCACTGAGTTTGAAGGTAGGCCTTGAAATACATCCACAGGTACACCTCCAAGCCATGACATAATTTTCTGGAATTTCCAAGCTGTTTAAAGGCACAGTCAATTTAGTGTATGTACACTTCTGACCCACTGGAATTGTGATACAGTGAATTATAAGTGAAATAATCTGTCTGTAAACAATTGTTGGAAAGATTACTTGTGTTATGCACAAAGTAGATGTCCTAACCGAGTGTGTGCATATGTGTATGTACGTGCTTGGGTGCATGTTAAACCCCCTCCTGTGTTGAGAGACCCGATTACAGTTTTTCTCAATTGCATTTTTTGGAACAATGTTGTCGATTTTCAAAACACTGTCCACAAGACACAGAACTCTCTGACCCTTTGCAAAACAGTAAATGTAATGTAAATAGTCAATGTAAAAGTGGCCTTCTCAAAACATAAATACATTAATCAAAACTATATTATACCATCCAAATTGCAAATACATTCATAAAAAAAACCCACGGTTCCAAGAACAATACTTACCTTGCAAGCCAGAAATGTCAAAAAAACAGAACACCTGTCGTGACTTGGTAAAGTGCACATGCTCGCTGCATAGCATCAACCAGAGTCGATTAACCACGGAAACCAGAGTCTCAAACCCACCGGAAACCTGCAGTAACCTGGAAACTGTGTACTCGCGCACTGCCACGGTAGCCCAAGGCTCAAACCCACAGGAAACTGTGGTAACCCGTATAAATGCGCAACCTGCGTGCTGCCTAACACTCACTCCCGGACCCAGCCATAAGAACTCTGGGAGCAGTTACATCCAAGCAATAAAACCTCACAAAGGTATGTGGGGAACCACTCGCTGCAGCACAGATATCACAAATCCTCATGTCCCTGAACAATGAGCACACACACCGCTAGGCAACCAATATCCTTTGCTTTCATATGCCAGGGAGATAGCCTCTACAATCCAATGAGAAAGAATCTGCTTAGAAAGCGCCCTACCCCGAGCTGGATCAGTGAAACAGACAAAAAGTTGCTCACAAACGTGGATATCCCTGCTCCTATCCATGTACGCGCGTAAAGCGCGCACCGGACCCGAGCCATGCAACCTGGAAGCAAATGGAGGAGGTGAGAAAGGGAACACTTTGAAAGCCAGGAACCTGTAAGACATAGGCACCTGTAAGAAAGGGGCTCGTAAGGGCGCACACGCCGACTGTATAGTCATAATCATGTTTGAGGATAAACTCCTAGCCGTAAAAATCAACATTTCAGAGGCGATCATAGAGGAACTGTGCCAGACAGAGCCAGAATGCGACCGTCCTCTGTTGGAACATAAACACATGATTCAGAACTGACTCCAAATAACTTTTCTTGCGATTCACTATGAACCCGAGAGACTGAATATGGGAAACCATATGGGAAACCAGCGTGGCAGTGTGGAGCTTCACCTGTTCCCTCGACTCCACTATGACCAGCCAATAGTCCAGATAGGCCAATACTCTGATCCCCTGGCACCGCACCTGTGCCAAAGCCGCCTCCACCACCATAGAAAAGGTGTGAGGCGATACCTGTTTTTTTTTACACCTTTTTCTCCAGTTGGTAGTTACAGTCTTGTCCCATCGCTGCAACTCCCGTACTGACTCGGGAGAGGTGAAGGCCGAGAGCCATGCATCTGCCGAAACACGACCCCGCCAAGCCGTGCTGCTTCTTGACACACTGCTTCACCTGAAGACCCTTCACCAGCAAACCCAATCTTTCTCACAAAGTCAGCCCGACACCCAATGGAAGTTGAACCCAGCCGGAGACAATGGTCACACGAACTGGTCCGAGCCAAAGCCTCCTGAGCGTGTTTCCAACCCAGACAAACAGGACAGCACTTGTGAGTATCTTTAATTTGGTTGGAGGTTCAAACTTGGCAGGTTTGCCTTTTTTAACTTACACTTACCACTGGCCATCTTACTCAAGGAAGCACTGGCTACACAAGCAGAGCAGAAAGTAGTGGGTTTTTAGCAAACACAAAAATCGATACCAAGATCCAAAACTCACAACATCTAGGGGGACGAGTACTCTCTCCCCAGTAACAGACACCTAAGTCGGAGCCGAATCTCGTAGTCTTTGTGTGCTTGAAAAGTTTGTAAATTGCGTGACACGTTCTTCCTTCAGGCAAGCTGAAGAGCAAGAATTGAGGAAATGAATGCAAGTCCCGGTATTATAGCCAGGAAGGAGAGGCTTCCGAGGGTGGGAGGAACACAACTGATATGAATGTAGAGGCCTCAATCCACACCAAAGCAAACCTCTATAATAGAAGGTTACAATGTTAGAGATGATGACCCAAAGATACTTAGAAAGTAACCCCACTTCATTCTCTACATCTCTGCATGTCAGCAATATTGTACAAAATCATAAAAATGAGACAGTCCCCATTGCATAGATCTTTCCCTATATTGTACAGTACATGGAATGACATTGATGGGGGGATTTCGAAGTTTGTGCAGTATTATTTACTGATTGCAGGAAACAGTGAACACAATTGCACACATTTCTCTTCTAATGAAAAAAATGTCTGTGAACAAAACACCTAACAGTGAATTTTGCATTTACTGATGACATTTGTATTTAAAGTTTTTCAAAAGGTGGTCTAAGATATGTCAGGTACAAAGGAAATAAAACGATCAGAAGTTCTGTAAATGTATTTGAGCATTTGATCGTTGCTGTTCTGCTATAGATATGTTTAAACACAGATCCAATAATTGCTTGTATGCAATTGAGAAAAACTGTAAGTCAATCATGCATTCAATGTGGTGTGTAGTATTTACCCTTAACTATGGTCCTGCAGACCTTTTGATATTTTCATTCTACTTGCTATTTTTGCCAATTGTGTGGCCCTGGGTGTATCTAAACCCTTCCCTGAGGAGGACTCCAATTCGACCAACCACAACCTGGTGAGTTGATGCAAGGCGGCTGATACAGAGGCTGAGGTGTCAATCAGGGAGATCATAGAGGCTGGAGATAGGGTTATTTGGAGTGTTATATAAGGGCCAAACCTGGGTTAAAATAGAGATACTGTATTTGAAATCTTAGCTAATTTAGCTGTGCTTAATTGAGCTTACTTGGCACAATTGAATCAGTGGAATACTCCTTCAAGTAGAAAACCCATCTGGCACTCCTGGCAGGCACAAGCAAATGCTCAAAGTATTTGAACAACTTCAGGAAAGCCTGGAGGCCTTTTGTAAAGTAAGATGTGGCACATCAAAGGGTGGTGTCAAAAGACTAGGGAAAATCCAACAGGTAGACTACAACAGTTTCTGAGAAGTTAGGGGTGTAATCCTAAAGAATAATGCTGTTAAAGGGGAAATCTGCAGTTGCTACATCCATGTTTTGTCTTATAAATGTATGATATGTACCCATTGATTCCTGAACAATATAACGTATAAATGCCACATTAACTTAGTTCAACTGTCATACCCCATCAGAACCCAAAATATAAGCTTGTTTTAATCCAAAAATAAGTAAACTAATACTTCATAGCCTCAAAACATGGTCAAAACTATAATACTGATATCATGGATGGTCAGTCCTTGTGTAACAGTATTGCTTCTGTCCCTCTCCTTGCCCCAACCTGGGCTTGAACCAGGGACCCTCTGAAGACATCGTCAACAGTCACCCAAGAAGCATAATTATCCATCACTCCACAAAAGCCACAGCCCTTGCAGAGCTGTGATGTAGTGGTGTTGAAGGAGTCAGGCGCAGGAGTGTAAATCACAGAATAACAGGCTTTAATCCGCAAAATACAGGGTTATGCAGAAATGCGTCAAATACACTCCAGGGCACCAAACAGGTGCACTGGAAAATACAAGGCACACAGGAAAATACTCCGGTCGAACAAAATACACGAGCTCCACCAAGCTTCACTAACCTTCACAATAAACAATCAAGGGGGCAGAGGGAACACTTATACACATACTAATTAGGGGATTAGAATCAGGTGTGTGTGATAACGAGACAAGACAATTGTGATGATGATTGGGGTGGCAGTGGTTAGTACTCCGTTGACGACGAACGCCGAAGCCTGCCCGAACAAGGAGGGGAGGCAGCCTCGGCCGAAGTAGTGACAGTACCCCCCCCTTGACGTGCAGCTCCAGCAGCGCGCCGACCCCGGCCTCGAGGACGGCCAGGAGGACGCGGAGCAGGGCGAGCCGGATGGGGACGGTGGAAATCCCGCAACAGGGAGGGATCGAGGATATCCCTCACCGGAACCCAGCACCGTTCCTCCGGACCGTACCCCTCCCACTCCACGAGGTACTGAAAGCCCCCCACCCGATGCCTCAAATCCAGGATGGCACGGACAGAGTACGCCGGGGCCCCCTCGATGTCCAGAGGAGGTGGAGGAACCTCCTGCACCTCAGACTCCTGGAGCGGACCAACCACCACCGGCCTGAGGAGAGACACATAAAACGAGGGGTTAATACTATAATCAAGGGGAAGTAACAACCTAAACATAACCTCGTTGATTCTCCTCAGGACTTTGAACGGCCCCACAAACCGCAGGCTCAGCTTCCGGCATGGCAGGCGGAGGGGCAGATTCCGGGTCGAGAGCCAGACCCGATCCCCTGGTACAAAAACCGGGGCCTCACTGCGGTGACGGTCAGTGTTGGCCTTCTGACGACGCACAGCGCGCTGGAGGTGAACGTGGGCAGCGTCCCATGTCTCCTCCGCGCGCCGAAACCTTGGTCTGGCCTCGGTCTGGCTCTGGTGCCACGGTGCCAGAACCAGTTGGTAACCTAAAACACATTGGAATGGTGTTAGGTTAGTAGAGGAGTGGCGGAGAGAGTTCTGGGCATATTCTGGCCATGGCAAGAACACCGACCACTCCCCCGGCCGGTCCTGGCAGTAGGACCGCAGGAACCTACCCACATCCTGATTTACTCGTTCCACCTGACCATTTGACTCGGGGTGGAACCCAGAGGTCAGGCTGACCGAGACCCCCAGACGTTCCATGAACGCCTTCCAAACCTTGGACATGAACTGGGGACCTCGGTTGGACACGATATCCTCTGGCACACCGTAGTGCCGGAAGACGTGAGTAAACAGGGCCTCCGCAGTCTGCAGGGCCGTGGGGAGACCGGGCAGAGGAAGGAGGTGGCAAGACTTGGAGAAGCGGTCCACAACGACCAGGATGGTGGTGTTACCTTGGGAGAGGGGAAGATCAGTCAGAAAATCAATACTAAGATGAGACCATGGTCGTTGTGGAACTGGTAATGGTTGTACCTTACCCGTTGGGAGGAGCCTAGGTGCCTTACTCTGGGCGCACACCGAGCAGGAGGAGACGTACACTCTCACATCCTTAGCCAAGGTAGGCCACCAGTACTTTCCGCTCAAGCAGCGCACTGTATGGCCGATACCTGGGTGACCAGAGGAGGGTGACGTGTGTGCCCAGAAGATCAGACGATCACGGATAAGAGCAGGCACGTACCATAGCCCAGCTGGACACTGCGGTGGAGATGGATCTGTGCGTAATGCCTGCTCTATATCCGCGTCCATCGCCCATACTACCGGCGCCACAATGCAGGAGGCCGGGAGTATGGGGGTGTTGTCTCTGGGCCTCTCCTCTGTGTCATACAGCCGGGACAGTGCGTCTGCCTTCACGTTCTTCGTGTAGCGGAATACACCAGGATGTCATCGATGTAGACCACTACACCGCGACCAAGCATGTCCCGAAACACCTCGTTCACAAAGGACTGGAAAACTGAGGGAGCATTCATCAAACCATAGGGCATCACCAGGTATTCATAATGCCCCGTGGTTGTGCTGAATGCTGTCTTCCACTCATCTCCCTCTCGGATACGCTCCAGGTTGTACGCACCCCTGAGATCTAATTTGGTGAAGAAGCGCGCCCCATGCATTGATTCAATCACTGAAGGAATGAGGGGGAGAGGATGACTAAATCTTATCTTCTCCCTGTTCAGTGGTCGATAATCAATGCATGGGCGCAGACCTCCGTCCTTCTTCTTCACAAAGAAGAAACTTGAGGAGGCGGGTGAAGTGGAGTGACGTATATACCCCTGGCGCAGGGACTCAGTGACATATGTTTCCATAGCCACCGTTTCAGCCTGTGACAGGGGGTATATATGACTCCTGGGAGGTACAGTGTCTACCCGGAGGTTTATCACGCAATCCCCCGCCCGATGAGGTGGTAATTTAGTTGCCTGCGTTTTAGAGAACGCTTGCGCCAGATCGAGGTATTCAGGGGGAATGCGCACGGTGGAGGTACTGTCTGGACTTTCAACCATGGTGACTGGTATCGTGACTTCCGTAACAAACCCGGACCCTATTGGTCGACTATCGAGTGCTCTGATGGGGAGTGGAATGGATAGGGGAACCAATGAAATGCCTTGACGGCGTGCAAATGCCCTGTCCATAAAGTTCCCAGCTGCGCCTGAATCGACTAGCGCCTTACACTGGGGAACTACCATGTGATCGGGAAAGTGGATAGGTAGGGTACAGTGCGCAACAGAGGGCTCTGAACAAGTGTGGGTGTTCGATACCCGGGGTGATGCGTGAGTGCCCTGCCTGCCGCCTCCAGGCCCAAAAGAATGTTGACTATGACGTGTGGTGTACTGTCGCTTCGTGCCACCAGAGTGGCACTGTCGCTGTTCTCCTCCGCTCTCTCGGCTGGTGGATCCACCCAGCTCCATCTGCTCGGGATCCGAGTCGTCCGGGGTGGAAACGGGCAGACCCCTACCAGGACGTCCTCTGGCTGCCAGCAGGTTGTCCAACCGAATGTCCATGTCCACCAGTTTATTAAAGGACAACATGGTGTCCTGGCAGGCTAGCTCCCGTCGGACGTCCTCCCGCAGATGGCACCGGAATTGGTCGATCAGGGCCCGCTCGTTCCACCCGGACCCCGCTGCCAGTGTCCGAAACTCCAAGGCAAAGTCCTGCGCTGTCCTCGTCCCCTGCCTCAGGTGGACCAGTTGCTCACCCGCCTCTCGACCCTCGGGCGGGTGATCGAAGACCGCCCGAAAGAGGCGAGTGAACTCCCTGTAGTCATCCAACACGGCTTCTCCTTCGTTCCACACCACGTTGGCCCACTCCAGGGCTTTCCCACAGAGGCAGGAAACGAGGACGGACACCTTCTCCCGCTCCGATGGTTCCGGCCTGATGCTGGCGAAGTAAAGCTCCAATTGGAGGAGGAATCCCTGGCACAGCGCCGCCGTCCCATCAAATGCCCGTGGTCGGGATATCTGGATCCCTCCGGGTCCTGGGGTGTAGGTGGCTGGATCCGGTTGGCCAGCTGGTCTCGACAGCATCGTGGAATGCTCCTGGACCCGTGCCACGACTACAGGCATGCGCTCTTCTCCTGCTGACTCCATGAAAGCAGGTGGGTGATTCTGTGATGTAGTGGTGTTGAAGGAGTCAGGCGCAGGAGGGTAAATCACAGAATAACAGGCTTTAATCCGCAAAATAGAGGGTTACGCAGAAATGCGTCAAACACACTCCAGGGCACAAAACAGGTGCACTGGAAAATACAAGGCACACAGGAAAATACTCCCGTCGAACAAAATACACCAGCTCCACCGAGCTTCACTAACCTTCACAATAAACAATCACCCACAAGGACAAGGGGGCAGAGGGAACACTTATACACAGACTAATTAGGGGATAGAACCAGGTGTTTGTGATAACGAGACAAGACAATTGTGATGATGATTGGGGCGGCAGTGGTTAGTACTCCGGTGACGACGAACGCCGAAGTCTACCCGAACAAGGAGGGGAGGCAGCCTCGGCCGAAGTCGTGACAAGAGCAAGGGAAACAACTACTTCAAGGTCTCAGAGCGAGTGACGTCACCGATTGAAACACTACTAGCGCGCACCGCTAACTAGCTAGCCATTTCACACCGGTTACACATGCGTCCATAGCTCTGTCTCTGAATTTGATAGTGGTTACATTTCTCCAGCCCCATCCCTCAGCTTTTTATTGAAATGGGCGGAGAAGACCCTTTGTAATTGTTTCAACTGCTGATTGCCCCTTTAAAGAGGAAAAGTTGGGGGTCTGACTCAGATCAGGTGACCGTGTGAGGGATAATGATACTTAAACACTGACCATCTGTTCTGTTCCATCCCCACATAAGCCCCTCTGCCCCTCCTCCGTCTCTCTCTGGCAGAGGACATGATCTGATCTGTGATATCTTATAGATTACAATTCCGCCTTAATTTATGTACAGGTAACTGCCAAAATAAAGGAAACACTTGGGTAAATGAGGGATACAAAATATATTGAAAGCTGGTGCTTCCACACATCCCATCATGTCAACAAAACACCAAATGATGGAATTTCTCGAGAAAGAATGGCGTCTCATCCCACCAATAGAGTTCCAGACACTTGTCAAATCTATGCCAAGGCGCACTGAACACAACCTTGCAGATCATCATGCTGGGTCTGTGTAGTCCATCTGCTTGGCTGTGGGGCAGGACATTGTTTGGATAGTACTCTCCTTAAATGCCTTTCTAGATCTTGGAGTAGATCCCTTTATTGGATTGGGACTTGTGGGGAGGAAACTGAGGCTGAAGTCTGACGCTTTACCATAATCTCTCCCCCCCCCCCCCCCTCTCTACTATAGTGATACACTATGTCTTCATACATTCATTATACTACTATAGCTTATCCTTCTAATCTGTCACATCACCTTGTTTGACCAGGATGATATGGCCAGGTTTTGGCTGCCTTCCTATTCCAGCCTGACATAGAGGCCCAGTGACTGTGTTGCCAGAGATTTGCAGGATTAGGATGCATTTGGCCAAGGGTTATTGACTAGCGCTCTAGTGACAGGCTTATTATGGCTCCTTACTCCTGTGCACAAATGTTGACCTATATATGCCATCAACGTGACAGTGCCTGCCTTCCTTGCCACCCCCACATGCAGTAGATATATCAACATTAAAACAATATATCCCTACATATAATATATTCATTAGGATATTAGTTGGATATTAACCCTGCATAATGAACCTCCACAGACATCTTGTAAAATGTCTTTACCTCATTTTCCCAACAGCTGTCTTTGCTCTTGACTGATTACAGTAAACAGACAAATGAGGAAGTATGTGTATTTGACCATGCTGTCTTCTCAGGAACAAGTAGAGTACATCTTCCTGGTCATCTTCACCATTGAGACCTTCACTAAGATCCTGGCCTATGGCTTGGTTATGCACCCCAGCGCCTACATCCGCAGTGGCTGGAATTTGCTTGATTTTGTCATCGTCGTTGTCGGGTATGTCTCCATTCCACTTCTGTTACCCCCTCCTTTCTATTTACGATGTTTTAGCTGTATTGTTGTGTGCTGACTGTTTGGTTGTTGTTGTGCGGCTGTTGTTGCAGGTTGTTCAGTGTGGTTGCTGAGGGGACGGCCGACCACAAGCCTGGAGATTCCCACCATGCAGCAGGCAAACCAGGAGGACTGGATGTCAAAGCTCTTAGAGCCTTTAGGGTGCTGCGACCCCTTAGACTGGTGTCTGGAGTGCCCAGTAAGTTTGTGTGTGTGTGTGTGTTTATGTGTGTGTGTGTTTCAGTAAAACCCATCTCTCTACTGTGTGTGTGTGTGCGCGCTTGTGTGCATGTGTGTGTGTTTGTGTGTGCTGTGTGTGTGTGTCCAGGTCTCCAGATTGTCTTGAACTCCATCATGAAAGCCATGGTTCCCCTGCTCCACATTGGTCTACTGGTCATGTTTGTCATCATCATCTATGCCATCATCGGTCTGGAGCTCTTCCTCGGCAGGATGCACAAGACCTGTTTCTACATGGGCACTGGTACAAACTCCACTTTTACAACATAATAATAATAATAATATAATAATAATAATATAATTATACATATATATACACTGCTCAATACTGTACATACACATCCAAACACTATATAACAATGTTACATTTCAGTCATTGTACACAGACAGGGGAAAACAAGTTAGTTACATACTGTAGAGGTTTGTTATCAATTAATGCTTTGGAAGCCTGGATTTTATATGACATCTCCATCTTTTTACAAAGACAAATACATTTGTCACAATGGTTGTCCTCTCTCCCAGAACTGAACGTAGATGATGACCCCACACCATGTGCATTTGCTGGAAATGGGCGGGATTGTGTGGGCAACGGGACAGAGTGCAGAGGACCGTGGGAGGGGCCTAACGGTGGGATCACCAACTTTGACAACATCTTTTTTGCCATGTTGACTGTGTTCCAGTGTATCACCATGGAGGGCTGGACCGATGTGCTCTACTGGGTAACATCAGCCTCTCTTTTTTTCTTGGCTAAAATGGTGCCCTATTCCCTATAGTGCATTACTTTTGACCAGAAACCTGTGGGCACTGTGGACCCTGGTCAAAAGTAGTACACTATTGTACATAGGAAAAAGGGTGCCATTTCAGATGCACACTAGTCCTTTTTTTCTTCCTTTTAGGATCTTAACTTGTAGGTTATTTGAGGTTTGAAAAGGCTTCTGAAGTTTGGAATTTCCACTTTGACATTTCAGACTTGATTTTCCCTTACGAAAAATGTATCAACCCCTACAAAAATTAATTATAATCCACATCATAATTCACATTTCTTGTTGCTGCAGAATAATTTTCCTGCTGTAGCAAACTGGCTCAAATTAAGATCCGACATCTGTACTAATTCTCTCTCTTCATATAAATATGGAACACACCCACTGGGCACACACTGGTGGAATCAACGTTGATTCCAAGTCATTTCAATGAAATGACGTAGAACCAACGTTGAATAGACGTTGAATTGACGTCTATGTCCAGTGGGCAGTGTCTGATTAACAATGCTTCATCTCCCCCTATCTCTCTCTCTGCATTCCTTCAGATGAATGATGCAATTGGCTTTGAGATGCCCTGGGTGTACTTTGTCTCTCTGGTCATCTTTGGCTCGTTTTTCGTACTCAACCTTGTATTGGGAGTGTTGAGCGGGTGAGTGAGTTGAAGTGTGTGTGTATATTTGTCTTGTTTTACATTTGTGTGTGAAGGCCTTGTCCAAGTGTAGGTTGTGTAATGATCCTCTATATGTGTTTGTGTGTGTGTTTGTGTGTGCGTCTGTGTGTGCATGTCTGTGTGCGCAGAGAGTTCTCCAAGGAAAGAGAGAAGGCTGTGGCTCGTGGAGAGCTGCAGGACGCCCAGAATAAGAAGCAGATGGAGGAGGATATGTGTGGCTACATGGACTGGCTCATCGAGGCCGAGGATGTGGATGAGGAAGGAAACAAGCGTATGGTTAACTGACTGACTGACACATATAAATGTACCCACACACAAACCTCGCACCCATATAGTCAACCTTTGTGTCTCCTAACAAGGTGCTGCTGTTGCCAAGAAGAAAATGATGAAGAAGTTTGGCTGGTATAAACACAGCGAGGACGGAGGTATGATGATCTGTCTCTCTCTCACTGTTACTGTCTGTGTACTTGTACTACTTGACTCTCTGTAATCTTAGATGGAAAGCTACTGAGGATGGAAGCTGACTCTATAGCCAGTCCTGTCTGTCATATCTTTAATCTGTGCCTAGAGGACAGTGTTTGTCCTCAGGCCTGGAGGGAAGCCAAAGTCATTCCGCTATCAGCTTGCTGCCAGCTCTTAGCAAACTATTGGACAAAGATGTTGTTTGACCAAATACAATGCTATTTCAAGTTAAGCTGCAGCTGGCCCAGAACAGAGTGGCACGTTTTGCTCTTCATTGTAATCAGAGGGCTAATAACAATACTATGCATGCAAGTCTCTCTTGGACTGACTGCATTGCTTCTTTTTTTATTAAGAAACATTAATTCCAAATTGTTTGCATAGTCAACTTACACACAGCACTGACACACACTTACCCCACCAGACATGCCTCCAGGGGTCTTTTCACAGTCCCCAGGTCCAGAACAAATTCAATGAAATGTACAGTACTATATACAGTAGAGCCATGATTGCATGCAACTCCCTTCTGTCTCATATAGCGCAAGTGAACAACAAACCTGGTTAAAAAACAAACAAATAAAGCAACACCTCACGGCACAACGCCTCTCCCTTATGTGACCTACTTTTTGTGTGTATGTATTGACATGTATATGTAACTGATACACACACACACAAACACACACACTACATGTTAATGTTTTTAAATGTATGTAAATTATAAAGTATTTTGCCTGTTATTGTTCGTTATGTGTCGGATCCCAGTAAGACTAGCTGTCGCCATTGGTGTCGGCTAATGGGGATCCTAATAAAATCATCAACAACAAAAAAATCAAATCTATGGCTCTGCTATGTGTTCAACAGAATCGGATTCAGACTCTGAATTTGGAGCATATTTAGACGACGACAATGGCTGCTGCGCATCTCTTATGTAAGGAAATAAACAAATGTATTTGATTTACATGTTCATTTTCTGTTAATTAGATGTCATTGCTATCAATGGTGTCATGTAATGGTTCTTTCTCCTTTTTTGTAGGGCTAAAATGATGGCCAACAGTTTCTGGTAAGTTGAGCAGGATACCTCTAAGAATATACACAATGTTTTATTTTCAGTTTAAAAAAAGAATGTACACTACACTACAGACCTTTGACAAAGCCTGTTTCTGACCCTTCCACTCCTGACCCTTCCACTCGATATAACATGTCTGCTGTTTCTCTCTTCACTCAGTGACCAGCTATGCCAACTGAACCATGCCTTCCGAAAAAACTGTCGTGTAGCAGTCAAATCCCAGAACTTCTATTGGCTGGTGCTTCTTCTGGTTTTTCTCAACACTGCAGCCAGCGCCTCTGAACACTACGGCCAGCCCAAGTGGCTCACCGAGATGCAGGGTCAGGATTCACTCTCTCTACATCTGTCTGTTCTACTTTCTCTCTCCACCTACTTGTATCTGTTATTTTCTGTTTACTTCCACATGTCCTCCCCCCCTCTCTTTTTCTCTAGGTCATTTTCTCCATAATTCAGCAGGTTGAAATGGTGACATAGACATCAGGAACAATAAATAAATACATAAATCAATACAATAATAACCTTTATCAATAACCTTTATTTTCTCTTGTCTTTCCTTCAGAGCGGGCCAATAAGATCCTGTTGATGTTGTTCACGCTGGAGATGCTGTTGAAGATGTACAGTTTCGGTTTCCAGATCCACTTCTTGGCTCTGTTTAACCGCTTCGACTGCTTCGTGGTGTGTGGTGGCATCCTGGAGACGGTCCTGGTTGAGTTGCAGATCATCCCTCCCATCGGCATCTCTGTGCTGCGCTGTGTCCGCCTGCTCAGGGTGTTCAAAGTGACACGGTAGGTAACTGCTGGCCTGGTCCCAGATTTGTTTGTTCTATCTTTCTAGCTTCAGTAGTTTGGTCCTAGATCTGTTTGTGTTCTCTTGCTCATATTGTCTATGGTCTTGCTAGCTTGGTCAGAGGTCTTGCTAGCTTGATCCCAGATGTGTTTGTGCTGTCTTCCTAGCTTGGTCCCAGATGTGTTTGTGCTGTCTTCCTAGCTTGTTCCCAGATGTGTTTGTGCTGTCTTGCTAGCTTGGTCCCAGATCGGTTTGTGTCGTCTTCCTAGCTTGATCCCAGATGTGTTTGTGCTGTCTTGCTAGCTTGGTCCCAGATCGGTTTGTGTCGTCTTCCTAGCTTGATCCCAGATGTGTTTGTGCTCTCTTCCTAGCTTGGTCCCAGATGTGTTTGTGCTGTCTTCCTAGCTTGGTCACAGATCTGTTTGGGCTGTCTTGCTATCCTGGTCCCACATCTTTCCAGAATACGCTGCTATGCAAATCAAATGTACTTCTGAAATAACTATCTGGAATGTCACTCTCTGCAATTGATTAAATACATTTAATGCATGAATTCCGTATGGAAGGCTACTGTATACCTTGATTCTTTACCTTCAAACACTCCCCTGTTTAGGCACTGGGCAGCCCTGTCAAACCTGGTCAATTCGCTGCTCAACTCCATGAAGGCTATCTGCTCCCTGCTGCTCCTGCTCTTCCTCTTCCTCATCATCTTCTCCCTGCTGGGGATGCAGCTGTTTGGGGGCAAATTCAACTTTGATGAGACTCAGATGAAGAGGAGCACGTTTGACACTTTCCCCCAGGCCCTGCTCACCTGCTTCCAGGTGACTTATACTTCTAATACCCCTCACACTACTATCATGTTCTACATGCATGTGCTTTTCCTTACAGACCGCCCTCTTTCTGTCTGTCTGTCTCGCTCGCTCTCTCTCTCTCTCTCTCTCTCTCTCTCTCTCTCTCTCTCTCTCTCTCTCTCTCTCTGCCCCCCCCCCCTCTCCCTCTCTCTCTCTCCCTCTAACCCTTTCTCCTCTGTAGATCCTTACAGGAGAGGACTGGAATGCAGTAATGTATGATGGGATCATGGCTTATGGCGGGCCAGTCTTCCCACAGATGATCGTGTGCATCTACTTTGTCTCCCTCTTTGTTGTCGGTAACTGTATCCTTTCTGTTTACCAAGACAGAGCGTTGGTTAATCTATAATCCGCATTTGTACAAAGCCATTCAATGTACACAAACCTCTATCAAGAGGTACTCTAGAAGATACAAACTGTACTCTACAAGATCTGTATTCACTGATGTTCTCAAGCTCTTGGTCAGTTCCTTAATATCTCTTGATCAGATATCCTGCTCAATGTCTTCTTGGCTATCGCTGTGGACAACTTGGCAGGAGATGGTGGAAAAAAGAAAGTAGAGTAAGTATCACAAAAAGCAGACAAAGAAAAGCTATCATTTGATGGTCTGGGCTTAGTACTGGACATAGCTAAGTAGCATCAGTAATAAAGATGATATGTAGATGGCGAACCAAGACCAAGTGCTGAACGAATGGTTTTGCAGAGAGAAAAAGGAGGAGGAAGAGGACTGGGACGAAGATGATGACAAAGAGGAAGATGCGGCGGTATGTACCTACAGTGAGGGAAAAAAGTATTTGATCCCCTGCTGATTTTGTACGTTTGCCCACTGACAAAGACATGAGCGACAGAATAACAACAAAAAAATCCAGAAAAACGCATGTCAAGAATGTTATAAATTCATTTGCATTTTAATGAGGGAAAAAAGTTTTGGACCCCTCTGCAAACATGACTTAGTACTTGGTGGCAAAACCCTTGTTGGCAATCACAAAGGTCAGATGTTTCTTGTAGTTGGCCACCAGGTTTGCACACATCTCAGGAGGGATTTTGTCCCACTCCTCTTTGCAGATCTTCTCCAAGTCATTAAGGTTTCGAGGCTGACGTTTGGCAACTCGAACCTTCAGCTCCCTCCACAGATTTTCTATGGGATTAAGGTCTGGAGACTGGCTAGGCCACTCCAGGACCTTAATGTGCTTCTTCTCCTTTGTTGCCTTGGCCGTGTGTTTTGGGTCATTGTCATGCTGGAATACCCATCCATAACCCATTTTCAATGTCCTGGCTGAGGGAAGGAGGTTCTCACCCAAGATTTGACGGTACATGGCCCCGTCCATCGTCCCTTTGATGCGGTGAAGTTGTCCTGTCCCATTAGCAGAAAAACACCCCTAAATATTAATGTTTCCACCTCCATGTTTGACGGTGGGGATGGTATTCTTGGGGTCATAGGCAGCATTCCTCCTCCTCCAAACACGGCGAGTTGAGTTGATGCCAAAGAGCTCGATTTTGGTCTCATCTGACCACAACACTTTCACCCAATTCTCCTCTGAATCATTCAGATGTTCATTGGCAAACTTTAGACGGGCCTGTATATGTGCTTTCTTGAGCAGGGGGACCTTGCAGGATTTCAGTCCTTCACGGCGTAGTGTGTTACCAATTGTTTTCTTGGTGACTATGGTCCCAGCTGCCTTGAGATCATTGACAAGATCCTCCCGTGTAGTTCTGGGCTGATTCCTCACTGTTCTCATGATCATTGCAGCTCCACGAGGTGAGATCTTGCATGGAGCCCCAGGCCGAGGGAGATTGACAGTTATTTTGTGTTTCTTCCATTTGCCAATAAGCGCGCCCATTCCAGCCTTGTGTAGGTCTACAATATTGTCCCTGACATCCTTGGAGAGCTCTTTGGTCTTGGCCATGGTGGAGTGTTTGGAATCTGATTGATTGATTGCTTCTGTGGACAGGTGTCTTTTATACAGGTAACAAACTGAGATTAGGAGCACTCCCTTTAAGGGTGTGCTCCTAATCTCAGCTCGTTACCTGTATAAAAGACACCTGGGAGCCAGAAATCTTTCTGATTGAGAGGGGGTCAAATACTTATTTCCCTCATTAAAATACAAATCCATTTATAACATTTTTGACATGCGTTTTTGTTGTTGTTATTCTGTCTCTCACTGTTCAAATAAACCTACCATTAAAATTATAGGCTGATCATTTCTTTGTCAGTGGGCAAACGTACAAAATCAGCAGGGGATCAAATACATTTTTTCCCTCACTGTAGATGTTGTTTCAGGGGACAAATACACTGCAATATTTTCTACAGCAGCTACCTTCTCCAAATGATAATGGTTCATGAGTGTCTGTGATCCTCAGTGTTTTAAAGATAAAATATATTATCATGTTTGCATTTCTTTTGCTCACTCTTTCCTTGTCAGAATGAGATGGATGACTGGGAGGAGAACGAGGAGTTGAGAGCCATCGAGGGTCTGGAGGGTAAGTGTCGTTCCATACACCTCAGAGAGATTCTCATCAGACTGTGTGACACATTCAATGTTCTCTAAATCCGCTGATCTGATTAACTCCCGTCTCTCTCTAGGAATTATGCCTGTGAAGCCTGAATTTTCCGCTCCAAAAGAGAAGATTGA
This sequence comes from Coregonus lavaretus, assembly GCF_964263955.1. Lineage (NCBI taxonomy): Eukaryota > Metazoa > Chordata > Actinopteri > Salmoniformes > Salmonidae > Coregonus > Coregonus lavaretus. The sequence continues at coordinate 31,214,810 of NC_140007.1, forward strand.
ACCCATTCCAGATGGTAGCTCCTTCTTCATTCTTGGAAAGAGAAACTGGTAAGTCACAGCCACAGAGCCGTATGGGCCCTGGTCAAAAGTAGTGCACTATATAGGGAATTGTGTGCCATTTCAGAGCACCCATATAATTAGCATGGTCTCTCCTCTCCCCTCAGCCTCCGAGTGGCCTGTCACAACCTCATCCACCACTCCTACTTCACCAACCTCATCCTCGTCTTCATCATCGCCAGTAGCATTTCTCTGGCTGCTGAGGATCCAATCAGAGCTCACTCCTTTAGGAACAACGTAAGGCAAACAGACAAAGAAACAAAAGACCCTCTCCTCGGCCAACAGTCAGTCCCGACCTCACAACCAAGCACTACCGCCCAATCAATATACAGTCCATCCACATTTTGTAACATTACAGCCTTATTCTAAAATGGATTAAATCCTTTTTTCCCCTCATCAATCTACACACAATACCCATAATGACAAAGCAAAAACAGGTTTTTAGATTTTTTTGCAAATGTATTACAAAGAAAAAACTAAAATATCACATTTACATAAGTATTCATACCCTTTACTCAGTACTTTGTTGAAGCACCTTTGGCAGCTATTACAGCCTCGAGTCTTCTTGGGTATGACACTATAAGCTTGGCACACCCGTATTTGGGGAGTTTCTCCCATTCTCTGCAGATCCTCTCAAGCTCTGTCAGGTTGGATGGGGAGCGTCGCTGCACAGCTATTTTCAGGTTTCTCCAGATCGGGTTCAAGTCCGGGCTCTGGCTGGGCCACTCAAGGACATTCAGAGACTTGTCCCGAAGTCACTCCTGCATTGTCTTGGCTGTGTGATTAGGGTCGTTGTCCTGTTGGAAGGTGAACCTTCGCCCCAGTCTGAGGTCCTGAGCGCTCTGGAGCAGGTTTTCATCAAGGATCTCTCTGTACTTTGCTCTGTTCATCTTTCCCACAATCCTGACTAGTTTCCCAGTCCCTGCCGCTGAAAAACATCCCCACGGCATGATGCTGCCACCACCATGCTTCACCGTAGGGATGGTGCCAGGTTTCCTCCGGACGTGACGCTTGGCATTCAAGCCAAAGAGTTCAATCTTGGTTTCATCAGACCAGAGAATCTTGTTTCTCATGGTCTGAGAGTCCTTTAGGTGCCTTTTGGAAAGCTCCAAGTGGGCTGTCATGTGCCTTTTACTGAGGAGTGGCTTCCGTCTGGCCACTCTACCATAAAGGCCTTATTGGTGGAGTGCTGCAGAGATTGTTGTCCTTCTGGAAGGTTATCCCTTCTCCATAGAGGAACTCTGGAGCTCTGTCAGAGTGACCATCGGGTTCTTGGTCACCTCCCTGACCAAGGCCCTTCTCTCCCGATTGCTCAGTTTGGCCAGCCGGCAGTCAGCTCTAGGAAGAGTCTTGGTGGTTCTAAACTTCTTCCATTTAAGAATGATGGAGGCCACTGTGTTCTTGGGGACCTTCAATGCTGCAGAATTTATTTTATACTCTTACCCAGATATGTGCGTCGACACAATTCTGTCTCGGAGCTCTACGGACAATTCCTTCAACCTCATGGCTTGGATTTTTGCTCTGAAATGCACTGTCAGCTGTGGGACCTTATATAGACAGGTGTGTGCCTTTCCAAATCATATCCAATCAATTGAGTTTACCACAGGTGGACTCCAATCAAGTTATAGAAACATCTCAAGGATGATCAATGGAAACAGGATGCACCTGAGCTCAATTTCGAGTCTCATAGTAAAGGGTCTGAATACTTATGTAAATAAGGTATTTCTGTTTTTTGTATACATTTGCTAAAATTTCTAAAAACCTGTTTTTGCTTTGTCATTATGGGGTATTGTGTGCAGATTGATGAGGATTTTTATTTATTTAATCCATTTTAGAATAAGGCTGTAACGTAACAAAATGTGGAAAAAGTAATGAGGTCTGAATACTTTCCGAATGCACTGTATAACTGTCATTGAATCTACTGTTCACACTCTCACCCAACTCTGCCATACATCTACCGTCACTGCTCAACAGTTTCAACCAAAGCTACTGTTCTCATACTCACTCACCTTACACCGGCCACCAACAAATAGGGTTTCTATATGGCTGGCATAATCCTGATTTAGGATATCTTGTCTATCCTCAGATGCTTGGCTATGCTGACTATGCATTCACCTCCATATTCACTGTGGAAATCATACTGAAGGTAAAATGTGACCAGATATGAATATATACTTCATTTTGGAATGTTCCTTCATTATGAATTGACAATGTTCTGCATAGGCTATCTTCCCTGCTGCCAGTAGCTCTATTAGGCTGGTGGGAGGAGCTATACGAGGACAGACTCATTGTAATGTCTGCACTGATATAAATGGAACGGTATCAAACACATCAAACATATGGAAACCGCGTTTGATTCCGTTCCATTTATTCCATTCCGGCCATTACAATGAGCCCATCCTCCTATCACTCCTCCCACCAGCCTCCACTGAGCTTTATGTCCATCTATAAACGTATATAGTAGTGCACATGGCATTGTAAGTGCCATTTAGAATCACCCTTAACTCTTGTGATTTTTCTCCCTCTCTAGGTGACAGTTTTCGGTGCGTTCCTTCATCCTGGATCGTTCTGTAGGAACGCCTTTAACCTCCTGGACCTGCTGGTCGTCAGTGTGTCGCTCGCATCCTTCTTCCTCCAGTGAGTATCTGTCAGAATGTTAGCCAAGCAGGCTCAAACCTCCAGCTTTAAAGCTTGTGCCTGAGGTCAAGCAGGGGATCCATTGACAATATGGTACAATAACTATCAACCAACCTTTCCTTGACGATACTGCCTTCCAGAGAATATTCAGAAAAATATTAAATCCACTTTTTGTATCGAGCAGGGTTGGGTAGGTTGCTTTCTAAATGTAATCCATTGCAGTTACTAGTTACCTGTCCGAAATTGTAATCAGTAATGGAACTTTTGGATTACCCAATCTCAGTAACTTAATATGATTACTCTCAGTTACTTTTGAAATGTATGACTAATGAAAATATAAAATTGAAAAAGGATCCATCAAACACATTTCGTGTGTCATCACAGTGGTCTCTGACTTGTGTTCAGACTCGCTCAGGTGGAACAAACTTAAACTTGCGCCTTTTGTTAGTGCTGAAATGAATGTCATTGAGAAAACAGAAAGATGTCATTATGTATATTTTCACAAACATCCCCTCTGAATTGAAAAGTAATCCAAGAAGTAATCTTCTTGTATCTGTAATCTGATTACAATATCTTTGCTGGTAATGTAACAGATTAGTTACTCCTCAACCCTGGTATCGCGTGAGAAATGGCCTCTCACGTGTGTAAATATGTGTTTGTGTTGTTTGGGTCGCTCTGCGTGATGTGCTGTCATCATCTTCTACATGTGGCCACATTGCTTAGAAATGACTAGTTCCTGCAAAGATGTTGTGAAATGCCAGATGTCCAGCAACTCAGATGGTGAGGAACCTCCTCACGAGGTGCAAAAAGTGGATTTAATATTTCTCTGAATATTCTCTGGTTTTTGGAGTTCCACCTGCAACTGGAAACAGAAGTTTGTAAGACACCGGCGCCTTCAGAAACTCTTGATTCTGTCCTGAAAGGGACATTGGAAGGATGATGAACTTTAAGGGAAGAGCAGTTCATCATCCTTCCAATGTCCCTTTCAGGACATAATCAATTCAACTCAATTCAAACTTTATTGTCCTCGCAAATGGGAAATGTAGGCCCTATTGCGTAGCCAGATTATGTATTGTAAGACACAATAAATACAGTATACATAACAATACGCACACACACATGCACACACAGACACAGACACACACAGACACACACACACACACCGATAGCTGATCAAATCTTACTCCATGGACAGTATTGGCCCTGATTATATTGACATAATACTGTAACAGCACTCTCTGCAGGTCAGACAAGAACAGGGCTTTGTGGTTCATTCTCACACTCTTATCTGCTTCTCTTATACTCTCAGTTCCAGCGCTATCTCTGTGGTCAAGATTTTCAGGGTACTCAAAGTGCTCAGGCCTCTTCGAGCCATCAACAGAGCCAAGGGACTCAAGGTAATCATTTGACCACTTTGACCACCTTCTCTCTCTCTCTCTCTCTCTCTCTCTCTCTCTCTCTCTCTCTCTCTCTCTCTCTCTCTCTCTCTCTCTCTCTCTCTCTCTCTCTCTTTATCTCTCTTCTCTCTCTCTCTCAAATAACTGTGCAAACGTGGTCTTGTGTCTCTGCTTTTGTTGACAGAATGTAGTGCAGTGCGTGTTTGTGGCAATCAAAACCATCGGAAACATCTTGATCGTCACAACGCTCCTCCAGTTCATGTTTGCTTGTATTGGAGTGCAGCTCTTCAAGGTACTTGGTCATTGCTTTTTGCAGTACTTTGAAAACACTCCGTGTTGTCTTCTCATTATAAAGTCATGTGTTTTTCTGCTCTGTGTATTACAGGGCAGATTCTACAGTTGCACTGATGAAGCTAAACACACTCCATATGAGTGCATGTAAGACTTACTTTTTTGTAATTTATTTGTCTTTCTCTAAGCCAAACACCTCACTCAAATTCCTGTCATTACATGCTACAGTATACAGTGGGGAAACAAAGTATTTAGTCAGCCACCAATTGTGCAAGTTCTCCCACTTAAAAAGATGAGAGAGGCCTGTAATTTTCATCATAGGTACACGTCAACTATGACAGACAAATTGAGGGAAAAAAATCCAGAAAATCACATTGTAGGATTTTTAATGAATTTATTTGCAAATTATGGTGGAAAATAAGTATTTGGTCACCTACAAACAAGCAAGATTTCTGGCTCTCACAGACCTGTAACTTCTTCTTTAAGAGGCTCCTCTGTCCTCCACACGTTACCTGTATTAATGGCACCTGTTTGAACTTGTTATCAGTATAAAAGACACCTGTCCACAACCTCAAACAGTCACACTCCAAACTCCACTATGGCCAAGACCAAAGAGCTGTCAAAGGACACCAGAAACAAAATTGTAGACCTGCACCAGGCTGGGAAGACTGAATCTGCAATAGGTACGCAGCTTGGTTTGAAGAAATCAACTGTGGGAGCAATTATTAGGAAATGGAAGACATACAAGACCACTGATAATCTCCCTCGATCTGGGGCTCCACGCAAGATCTCACCCCGTGGGGTCAAAATGATCACAAGAACGGTTAGCAAAAATCCCAGAACCACACGGGGGGGACCTAGTGAATGACCTGCAGAGAGCTGGGACCAAAGTAACAAAGCCTACCATCAGTAACACACTACGCCGCCAGGGACTCAAATCCTGCAGTGCCAGACGTGTCCCCCTGCTTAAGCCAGTACATGTCCAGGCCCGTCTGAAGTTTGCTAGAGTGCATTTGGATGATCCAGAAGAGGATTGGGAGAATGTCATATGGTCAGATGAAACCAAAATAGAACTTTTTGGTAAAAACTCAACTCGTCGTGTTTGGAGGACAAAGAATGCTGAGTTGCATCCAAAGAACACCATACCTACTGTGAAGCATGGGGGTGGAAACATCATGCTTTGGGGCTGTTTTTCTGCAAAGGGACCAGGACGACTGATCCGTGTAAAGGAAAGAATGAATGGGGCCATGTATTGTGAGATTTTGAGTGAAAACCTCCTTCCATCAGCAAGGGCATTGAAGATGAAACGTGGCTGGGTCTTTCAGCATGACAATGATCCCAAACACACCGCCCGGGCAACGAAGGAGTGGCTTCGTAAGAAGCATTTCAAGGTCCTGGAGTGGCCTAGCCAGTCTCCAGATCTCAACCCCATAGAAAATCTTTGGAGGGAGTTGAAAGTCCGTGTTGCCCAGCGACAGCCCCAAAACATCACTGCTCTAGAGGAGATCTGCATGGAGGAATGGGCCAAAATACCAGCAACAGTGTGTGAAAACCTTGTGAAGACTTACAGAAAATGTTTGACCTGTGTCATTGCCAACAAAGGGTATATAACAAAGTATTGAGAAACTTTTGTTATTGACCAAATACTTATTTTCCACCATAATTTGCAAATAAATTCATTAATAATCCTACAATGTGATTTTCTGGATTTCTTTTCTCATTTTGTCTGTCATAGTTGACGTGTACCTATGATGAAAATTACAGGCCTCTCTCATCTTTTTAAGTGGGAGAACTTGCACAATTGGTGGCTGACTAAATACTTTTTTCCCCCACTGTATGTGATTACTAATAAGCATAGCTTTATTTGTGTGTGTGTGTGTGTGTGTGTGTGTTTTGTGCTTTAGGGGGACATTTGTGGTGTATAAGGACGGGGATATGAATCACCCTATGGTGAGAGAGAGGATATGGCAAAACAGTGAATTCAACTTTGACAATGTGCTGCAGGGCATGCTGGCCCTGTTCACTGTGTCTACATTTGAAGGCTGGCCACAGTGAGTACCAAGACCATGCATTAGTACATATGCTGACCATCTGTTTATATAGGGAAGCTGTTGTTGTTGTTGTTGTTTTCATCTCTCCCATTATAAACTCTTAGGCTGCTGTACAAGGCCATCGACGCTAATGCTGCGAACCACGGCCCTATTTACAACTACCGCGTGGAAATCTCCATATTCTTCATCATCTACATCATCATCATCGCCTTCTTCATGATGAACATCTTCGTGGGTTTCGTCATCATCACTTTCCGTGAACAGGGAGAATCCGAGTTCAAAAACTGTGAACTGAACAAAAATCAAGTTAGTTATTTTCCTTGATTATTATGACGTTCATCACAATCACAAAGCTACTGTACCTTATTATCACGTGAAAGGCATTCAGTCTACTGAGAATGCGAGTGATCACTTCACTTCCCATCTTCACTGTGTCTCCTGTCCTGCCCTCCACAGAGACAATGTGTACAGTACGCTCTGAAAGCCAAGCCCATCAAGATATATATTCCCAGAAACCCGTCCCAGCTAAAGTTCTGGAAGATCATCGCCTCCAGCCAGTTTGAGTACATCATGTTTGTCTTAATTCTTCTCAACACCCTCACCTTGGCTGTGCAGGTACAATACTGCAGTTCCTACTACACCTAGTCATAATGTATGCATAATGTACACTGAACAGAAATATAAACGCAACATATAAAGTGTTGGTCCCATGTTTCATGAGCTGAAATAAAAGATCCCAGACATTTTCCATACGCACAAAAAGCTTATTTCTCTCACATTTTATGCACAAATGTATTTACATCCCTGTTAGTGAGCATTTCTCCTTTGCCAACTGCAGGAATATCCACCAGAGCTGTTGCCAGAGAATTGAATGTTCATGTTCCTATCATAAGCCACCACCAACTTCGTTTTAGAGAATTTGGCAGTAGGTCCAACTGGCCTCACAACTGCAGACCACATGTATGGCGTCATGTGGGTGAGCGGTTTGCTGATATCAACGTTGTGAACAGAGTGGCCCATGATGGCGGTAGGGTTATGGTGTGGGCAGGCATAAGCTACGGACAACTAACACAATTGCATTTTATCAATGGCAATTTGAATGCACAGAGATAACGTGACGAGATCCTGAGGCCCATTGTCGTGCCATTCATCCGCCGCCATCACCTCATGTTTCAGCATGATAATGCACAGCCCCATGCCGCAAGGATCTGTACACAATTTCTGGAAGCTGAAAATGTCCCAGTTCTTCCATGGCCTGCATACTCACCAGACATGTCACCCATTGAGCATGTTTGGGATGCTCTGGATCGACATGTACGAAATTGTGCTCCAGTTCCTGCCAATATCCAGCAACTTTGCACATACATTGAAGAGGAGTGGGACAACATTCCACAGGCCACAATCAACAGCCTAATCACCTCTATGCGAAGGAGATGTGTCGCGCTGCATGAGGCAAATGGTGGTCACACCAGATACTGACTGGTTTTCTGATACACGCCCCTACCTTTTTTTTAAGGTATCTGTGACCAACAGATGCATATCTGTATTCCCAGTCATGTGACATCCATAGATCAGGGCCTAATGAATGTATTTCTGTCACGATCGTCTGGGTAAGGAGTAGTAGACCAAGGCGCAGCGTGTGAAATAAACATGACTTTATTTAATTAAAGCACGAAAACCAAAACAAAACACGATTCATGAAGTCCACGGTTAAACATACCGTCACGGAACAAAAACCCACAACCACAAGGTGAAAACACACAGTTTAAATATGGCTCCCAATCAGAGATAACGAGCCGACAGCTGACACTCGTTACCTCCGATTGGGAGTCATTGACCAAACCAAGACAACACAACCAAAGACAACCAACCAAAACACAACAAAACGAACACACCCTGGCTCAACATACAAAGTCCCGGAGCCAGAGCGTGACAATTTCAATTGACTTATTTCCTTATATGAACCGTAACTCAGTAAAGTCTTAAAAATTGTTGCATGTTGCTTTTACATTTTTGTTCAGTATATATTACAACAGGAATAAGATTGTAAAGTGTTTTTTAGAAAGTGATTAGAAATACTTTAAATAGTTTATCATGAGGAAGATCAATTATAATTTTTAAATCAATGAAAGGTAATGTATTGCCATGTGTCTCTGTCTTCCCCCTGCAGCATTATGAGCAGTCTAAAACATTCAACGCTGTGATGGACATCCTCAACTTGATCTTCACCGCCCTATTTACCATAGAGATGGTTATCAAGCTTCTGGCTCTCAGAACACATGTGAGTTCAACAGGCTTTCACTGGACACATTTTGATATCAATACTGTGTTCTAATGTTCCATGTTGTAATGTTCCGATACCATGTTCAAGTGTTCCATGCTATTGACTGTGTTTGTGTGTGTCTGTATATCCAGCAATATTTCATTGATGCTTGGAACACCTTTGACGCTCTGATCGTTGTGGGCAGTGTGCTAGACATCATGGTCTCAGAGCTTAGTGTGAGTACTATCTGTCTCTCCTTTAGCAACTTCATGTTACATAATCTCTTGCATCTTCAGCCATTTCTTTACATCAGGCAAACGTGATACTTAGAGAAAATGCTTGGAAGATAGACCTGCAACACTATTTGTGTACAGTTATTCATTGTAACATCTCAAGATCAGTTTAACAAACAAATTGCTTTATAATAGTCTTGTGTAGGGTATGCTACAGTCAGTAAAACTGTAGGATGTTCATATACGTCAGGGCTCTCCAACCCTGTTCCCTGGAAAGCTACCCTCCTGTAGCTTTTCGCTCCAACCTTAGCTTATCAACCAGCAACTTATTAGAATCAGGTGCGCTAGATTAGGGTTGGAATGTAAACCTTAGGACAATAGCTCTGCAGGAACAGGATTGGAGAGCCCTGATATACGATATGATATCGAATGTATATTTTCTGTTTTTTTCTTGTCTCTCTTATCTCCGAAACTTTTCATCAATCCAGGGAGGAGACGAGGATGGAGAAGTAAGACCACGACATGGACACAACTCTCTCTCTCTCTCTCTCTCTCTCTCTCTCTCTCTCTCTCTCTCTCTCTCTCTCTCTCTCTCTCTCTCTCTCTCTCTCTCTGTCTTTTTCTCTCTGTCACTCTTACTCATTCATAAAAAAGAAAAACATATTTCCATTACTCTGTGTCTCCATAAATTGTGTGAAAACAAGCTTCTGTTCCCTAAACCTCTGTGTTTCTCCCCAGGCCATCGAGGCCGCAGCCAAAGTAGCAGCTGTAGCCGTACCTGGAGCTCCGCCCGGGGCCAAGAAGGAAAGCGGAAAAGTGTCCATCACATTCTTCCGTTTGTTCCGAGTCTTGCGATTGGTCAAGCTGCTCAGCAAAGGGGAGGGCATTCGAACCCTCCTCTGGACTTTTGTCAAGTCCCTCCAGGTCAGTGATATGCTCAGACAGATGCAAAGACAAACAGACAGAGAGACAGTGATGTATGATTTAGATGTATGTTTCTACCTTCCCATCTCTCACAGGCCTTGCCATATGTTGGTCTACTTATTGCCATGATCTTTTTCATCTACGCTGTGATCGGCATGCAGGTGGGTCTCCTCCCATGCATTGTATCCCCCTTCAAAAGTCTTTCAAATGCAGCTGGTGACAATATGGCCAATGCGCTCACCTTTTTCAGACATTTGGAAAGATTGCTATAGATGACAACTCACAAATCAACAGGAACAACAACTTCCAGACCTTCTTCATGTCTGTCCTGCTGCTCTTCAGGTGAGCGCTGCAGGAGAGAGAGAGAAATCTCCTCTCCTCTCCTCTCCTCTCCTCTCCTCTCCTCTCCTCTCCTCTCCTCTCCTCTCCTAATGTGTGTGCTGTTCCTGTAGGTGTGCCACCGGAGAGCAGTGGCAGGAGATCATGTTGGCAGCATTGCCAGGGAGACGCTGTGACCCCGAGTCAGACTTTGAGCCCGGGGAGGAGAGCATGTGCGGCAGCAACCTGGCCTACATCTACTTCATCAGCTTCTTCATGCTCTGCGCTTTCCTGGTGAGATGGAGGTGGTGTCAGAGGAAGGAGGGGACATCTGTATGTGATAGGTCTCTCTTGCGAAAGAAAAGTTTATCTCAATGAGACCAACCTGTATAAACAAAGGTTAAATAAAGACATGTTGACTGCAGCCATTCTGAAGCAGACCAGGTGTGATCAATACACTCTGTTCCTCTTCTCAGATCATTAACTTGTTCATTGCTGTCATCATGGACAACTTTGAGTACCTGACCAGGGATTGGACTGTACTGGGTACTCATCACCTGGACGAGTTCAAACGAGTCTGGTCGGATTATGACCCAGAGGCCACGTAATAGACCACTCTGTATCTCTTTTTTATTTATTTAAAATAATGTATGTTAATGTAAATGGTCTTAACAACCCAATTAAAAGAAAAAAGATACACTTACCTGTGAAAGATACACATACACATTCTCTCAAAATTGAAAAAGAATAAAAGGGATATCGTCTTTCTTCAGGAAAACTGTCTTTGTCCTCTATCTTCCTTTTTTTCTTTCTCTCTTGTCGTCTATCCCTTTTCCCCATTTGGTCCTTTATTTTGTCCACATTTCCAAAGGCTCGTACTGGAGCTGTGTACATTGTGCTGTTGTTTTTCTGTGTTGCAGGGGTCGAATCAAACATATAGATGTGGTCACTATGCTGCGCAGGATCCAGCCACCCCTTGGTTTTGGCAAATTGTGCCCCCATCGTGTGGCCTGCAAGGTAGGGCAGATCATATTTTAATGTTAAAGGTTGCATAAATGAACAATTTTAATAAACATATTAGCTTGTAGTATTTGTATAATTGAATGTTTGATTTATGTCAGATATTGTGCAGTGAGAATGATATCCTTAAAATTACGTTTTTATTCATCAAAGTCACTCCCACTTAATATATCAAGACAGGCTACATGTCCTACAGTCCCTCTGTACCCATACAAGCCTGTCTAATCTAGCAGATCAGTGGAATTTACTCCCTGAGTCTTGGCTGCCTTTCTTCCTCTTCCCCCTGCCAATCCAATTAACTGCTTACCCCCCCTCCTCCTCCTCCCTTTCTCCCGCTCTTCCTCTCTGACTCTGTTTCATCTGCTTGCTTGTCCTGTCAGAGGCTGGTTGCTATGAATGTGCCGCTGCACAGCGATGGGACAGTCACCTTCAACGCTACCCTGTTTGCGCTGGTCAGAACCTCACTCAAGATCAAGACTGACGGTCAGTCAGCACACACACAGTGTATCATTCACACATAATGATTTAGTGCAGTGGGGCTTGCGGCCTTTACTCCTGTGTTTTTAAAGGTCTTGTGTCTCTCCACTAGGGCCCGTTGACCAAGACAATGAGGAGCTCAGGGCCATCATTAAGAAGATATGGAAGCGGACTAAGCCCAAGCTCCTTGAAGAGGTCATTCCACCCCCTAGAGGTAAACCTAAGGAGGTGCCATTTCAGCCAACTAGACAGAGACTTATTTACTACCTTGTAACCACACAGACCACTCTAATGGTCATTTTAAAGTTACAGAAATACAGGTTTCTTTCTTTATCTCCCTAGGGTATTTTTCCCGTGTTTTTTCTCTTAGTCCTTCTCTATCACTTTCCCATTTGCCTCGACCCTTTGTTTAAAATGTATATTTTTTTCTGTTCTCCTCCTCTGTGGCGATTCTTCCTGACTCAGGGGAAGAGGTGACTTGTGGGAAGTTCTACGCCAGCTTCCTGATCCAGGACTACTTTAAGAAGTTCCGCAAGAGGAAGGAGAGGGAGAGGAAGAAGAAGGGAAAGGACAAGAAAGACTCTCTCCAGGTATCCCAGTTACCTGGCAACACTTGTTGTTAATGTTTGGTGACTGTGTGTGTGTGTGTGTTTGTGTATCACACTTTGTGTGTTTGTGTGTGTCAGGCAGGGCTACGGTCACTGCAGGCACTGGCCCCAGAGTTGCATCTGGCCTTGGCAATGGAGGGAGAGGAGGAGGAGGGTATGGAGGGAGAGTTGGACGAAGACTTTTTCAAAGTAAGTATATCTCCTATTGACTGTCATTAGTGTATCAAAACAGTATGTACTGAAATGATTTGTCTGTTCTATTTTGACATTGATCAAATAAGGAAATATCACATACAGTAGGTAAACATAATAAATGTTTATATAGTATTTACAACAAGAAGCAGTTGACTGTATATTAAAGCTGATCTCTCTGTTTTCCCCTTCCTCCAGAATGAAAATGTTTTTGAAGATCCTGGCACCTCTGCCACCAATACTTTATCCACAACTCCCATGCCAGCTGACATGGAGGAGGGCACCACCACTGTCTTCATGGAGCCCTTCGTCGAGCCCACAATATTCAGCGACGTGGTCACAGAACAGCCATTGACAGCCAGCGAGAGACCAGAATCAACTCTCTCATCCTTTGATGTGGTGATTGAACAGCCCACGAGATCTGAGGCCCTCCCTCCACCAGAAGAAGCACCAGCCCCACCCCCGCCCCACCCACCCCCAGCCCCATCCCCACCAAAGGCCCCATCCCCTCCCCAACCAGCACCAGCCCCATCCCCACCAAAGGCCCCATCCCCACCAAAGGCCCCATCCCCTCCCCAACCAGCACCAGCCCCATCCCCACCAAAAGTTGCTTCTCCACCACAAATGGTTGCCCAAACCCAACCTCAAACAGTGTTAGCCCCACCAGAACCAGAGGCACCTCAAATAGTGTTAGCCCCACCAGAACCAGAGGCACCTCAAATAGTGTTAGCCCCACCAGAACCAGAGGCACCTCAAATAGTGTTAGAGGCAGCCACTGCCACACCTCAACCAGAGCCAGTGATGGAGGGAAGAGGAGGTGAAACTTACGCTGCACAGCAGGTGTACTACCCACAGTACCCAGTGGGCTTGCTAACAAACGATGGGTAAGTGGAAAGGGGAGAGAGGCAGATCTGGGTTAAAGAAGCTCAGTTGAAGAGTGAGAGAGAGTGTGTGAATGTGTGTGTGTGTGTGTGTGTGTGTGTGTGTGTGTGTGTGTGTGTGTGCATAAGTGTTCCCTTTCCCTTCACAGGTATGTGTATCAAGAGCAACCTGCAGCATTCCATATCCCGTCAGAGTACATGCAGAGTCATGCTCCTAACTTCACCAATGGGAGCGTTGCAGGAGGACCCTACGGCAATGGAAACGGCATGCATGGGAATGGCTACAATGGCGTTATGAATGGTATGAATGGAGGTAGCATGAGTGACTACACCGGCAATGGTTACATAGGAAATGGCTACAGTGGAAATGGCTACAATGGCAACGGATTGGAGCCGTATGTCCGGAGACGTGTTCTTCCTCCCACTCCTGCAGGTAATCATCACGTCAGTCTTTCTCCTCAACACCTGTAGAATCAGTAGAAGTAGAACTAGAAACACCCAGTGACAGTCTTAGTACATTTCCATTTATATTTCCTTCCAGGTCGTAAGCCGCCCTCCTTTAACATCCAGTGTCTGCGGGCACAGCATAGCGTGGGTGACATCCCCATCCCTGGCACGTATGAGAGTAACTCGCCCCCATGCAGATCCAGACTGGTAAGAAACACACACATGCAAAAGAATAGTCAACAAATCCTCACATGAATCAGAGAGACATTTTGATTTTAATGTAATAATATAAATCAAGATTTTAATCATTTTCCTCTTGGCGTTGTCCTCCAGACCCTTGACTCCCGCCGCAACAGTGTCTCCTCCACGTCCTCGGCCTCCTGGGCCAACAATGGAGGAGGACCTGCAGGGTCGATGCCAGGAGCAGGGGTGTCAGCAGCATCATCAGCAGCCGCAAAGAGAGGGCGTCTGCTCTACGCCCCTCTGATGCTGGTGGATGAGGCCGGGGGCACCCAGCAGCTGTGGGGAGACAGGACACAGACCACCTCCAGCCTCCCTGCTGTTGCAACTAGGCCCAGTGGCTGGTACCCTGGAGCCCCAACACTCCCCATGCCCACGCCCCAGAACAGGAGCTACACCAACGGCAGAGTGCCCTCACAGATCAGCCAAAGACTCATAGAGAAGGGCAGTGCTAACAGCCTGGTGGAGTCGGTAAGTGATGAATAAAACAAAACGTCCAGATAAAAGTCAGATAAAAAACCCAAAGCTACATATTGTTTACCGGTAGGCTATACCTTATCTGCCTAATAGTCAGTGGAGGAGTCAAGTGCACTCTAAGCGTCAATAATTTACCACAGAAATAGCTTTGCTTTCCAGAAATGTATATTTGCCTTAGTGAGTCAGTGATTTACACCCCATGAAAGTTCCCCTATTAGAATGTTTATGAATATTCAATAAACACTTGTATGCTGTAGGTTGTTGGGATATGGAACTATATATATAGAGAGAGACTGATAGAGAGATTTGTGTTCACTGTTTCACTACTCTCGTTATTCTCCTACAGATCCTGATATCGGAAGGCTTGGGCCTCTATGCAAGAGACCCAAAATTTGTGAACTTCGCCAAGCGGGAGATCGCTGACGCATGTAACATGACCATTGATGAGATGGAGAACGCAGCCACAGACCTGCTGACCCGTTCTACTGGACAGCCAATAGGACGCTTCGAGGAGGAGCTGGCTGACGAGATGAACTGTGTGATTTCCTACTGAGACTAGAGAGAGGAACAGAGAGGAAGGAAGAGGGAAGGGAAGGAGAGTTGGAGGGAAACGAGATAGAGCTTTACCTCTTTGTCTCCATCAAAATGGGGGGTAAGAATGGTTTCGCAAGCTATTGATCTTAGAATACAGTCTGTGTCTCTTTGATCAGGGTATTTTTCTTTTCCAGATCTTCTTAGTTCATTTGGCTTTGTTGAAAACATCAATGTCTTGAACAAGAGTCTGAAAGAACCATCCTGAATTAGACAGCGTATACAGTACAGAGACCAACTATTGAGGTTTGGCCACAATACTCTTTACACGTTATTCTAATGTAAGAGTGCACTGTACTATAGCCTGCCGAACAGGATTATAATTCGTATTCTACTATGAAGTATTTTATCGCTATTTTCAAATGCTGCATTTTTGCATTGTATTTCCATTTTTGGTACTGTACTAGTATTGCTGTCACTTACACACCCAAATCATAAAATAACCCTGCTAGGGCCATACATTTTAAAAGCTGGCATAAATCAAATATTTTTTTGGAGATATATAGTACCTGTCTATAGTGCAAGTGAGCTCCAGTTGTAACCATAGATAATGAAAATGGGTTTATGTGTGTCATGTCAGTTGCCCAATGAAGCATTAGCAGTAGACTTCTGAACCATGTCATGTCAAATTAGATCGACAGAAACCCCACAGAAGATTCTCATGACAGTCATCTTAATGGTTCCTCTCTAGGTTTCTTCCTATGTTTCTGCCTTTCTAGGGAGTTTTTCCTAGCCACTGTACTTCTACATCTGCATTGCTTGCTCTTTGGGGTTTTAGGCTGGGTTTCTGTATAGCACTTTGTGACATCTGCTGATGTAAAAGGGGCTTCATAAAATACATTTGATTGATTGATTGATTAATCTCCCTCAGTGAGAAACTTTGTAATAGTATTTATGTATATGGTCAAGAGGAATGCAACTTGTAAACTTAAAAAGAACAATTGTTAGATTTGTTTTATTGCGACTGCTAATACTTTGAACTGTCAGGTGTTTATGTGTGTACAGTAATAAAGTGCAATGTACTTTTTCTCAAAGTTGTCATGTAGCTAGTTCATTTAGTAGCAGTAACAGTAAGGCCGGAATTTAATCATGCAGATAGTGGAGACATGGGCTTTTCATAAATAACTGGCATAACACTACATAATTATAGAGGGTGTAACATTTCATGATTTTAAGGAACAAAAAGCATAAAAGAAACACATGAATTGCATAATGATCATTAGTGCCTTAGCAGATGGAGAACATCTATGTTTCCTTGGCCCACTCAGTTCCACATTAGAAACTCCTCTTTAATTACCATGACAACACTTGGCTTAGTGGATGATTTTGTTTTTCAGCAAGGAAGATAAATAAAGACATTTACATTTACATTTACATTTACATTTTAGTCATTGAGCAGACGCTCTTATCCAGAGACTTACAGGAGCAATTAGGGTTAAGTGCCTTGCTCAAGGGCACATTTACGTCATTTAGCAGACGCTCTTATCCAGAGCGACTACAAATTGGTGCATTCACCCTATAGCCAGTGGGATAACCACTTTACAATTATACCTTTTTTTTTTTTTTTTGGGGGGGGGTGGATGGTTTACTTTATCCTATCCCAGGTGTTCCTTAAAGAGGTGGGGTTTCAAATGTCTCCGGAAGGTGGTGAGTGACTCCGCCGTCCTGGCGTCGTGAGGGAGACGTAAAGAGACGTAAAGACGTATATGACTGGCCATTGTCACGACTTCCTCCGAAGCTGCCTCCTCTCCTTGTTCGGGCAGGCTTCAGCGTTCGTCACCTGCCTTCTAGCCACTGCCGCTCCTCATCTCATCATTCCATTTGTTTTGTCTTGTTTATTACACACACCTGGTTTCAATTCCCCTCATCAGTACCTGTATAAGTGTTCCCTCTGCCCACTTGTCTTTGTGTGTGATTGTTTATTGTGGAGGTTATATGAGCTCGGTGGAGCTCCTTGTACTTTGTATCGACATATATACGGAATAAACCTTTATTCTGTGGTTTACCCTCCTGCGCCTAACTCCGTCAAAATCACATGCCACAGAATCACAAACCCGCCATGGAGTCAGCAGGAGAAGAGCCCATGCCTGGAGTCGTGGCACGGGTCCACGAGCATTCCATGATGCTAGCCAGCTTGGGAGAAGCGATGGATCGGGTTCTCCAGGTCGTCCAACGCCTGGAGAGGAGAGGACCCGACCCGTCGGGACCAGCTGAGCTACCGGATCCGGCCACCCACACTCCAGCACCCCGAGGGATTCATCTATCCCGACCGAGGGAGTTTGATGGGACGGCTGCCCGCTGCCAGGGATTCCTCCTTTAGCTGGACCTCTACTTGGTGAACATCAGCCCGGCTCCATCGGAGTGGGAGAAGGTGTCCGCCCTCGTCTCCTGCCTCTCGGGGAAAGCCCTGGATTGGGCCAACTGCGTTGGACAACTACGGGGAGTTCGCTCGCCTCTTCCAGGCAGTCTTCGACCACCCGCCCGAAGGACGAGAGGCAGACGAGCGTCTGGTCCAACTGAGGTAGGGTACAAGGACCGCGCAGGACTTCCCCCTGGAGATTCGGACCCTAGCGGCTGGGTCCGGGTGGAACGAGCGGGCCCTGATCGACGGATTCCGGTGCAGCCTGCGAGAGGACGTCCGAAGGGAGCTAGCCTGCCTGGATGCCATGTTAACCTTCGACCAGCTGGTGGACATGGCCATCCGGTTGGACAACCTGCTGGCTGCTAGAGGACATCCTGGGAGTGGCCTGCCCATTTCACCCCCCCACCCCAACTCCGAGTCCGTTCCGATGGAGCTGGGTGGGGCAGCGATCCGGGAGAATGGAGGAGGAAAGCTTCAGTGTCACTCTTGTGGCAGAAGAGGACATTATACTGCACGCTGTCGTCAGGGTTCTTTCGGGTCTGGAGGCGGCAGGCAGGGCACTCTTGCATCACCGCAGGTAGCGCAAACCCACACTCGGTCAGAGCCCTCTGCTGCACACTGCACAATATACGTCACCTTCCCTGAATACCCCGTAGTTTCCCAGTGTAAGGTCTGGTCGATTCAGGCACAGGTGGGAACTTTATGGACAGGTAGTTAGCTCTAAGTCTAGGTATTCCATTGGTTCCCCTATCCACTCCACTGCCCAATGAAGCACTTGACAGTTGACCATTAGGGTCAGGGTTCATTAGGGAAATTATAGCTCCAGTCACAATAGTGAGGACCCATAGAGAGCATGTCACATTTTTTTATTATTTTGTCCCCTGATTTCCCTGTTGTGTTGGGTCTTCCCTGGTTAGCACTACACAACCCCACCTTTCATGGCCGCAGAGGGTTCTCACGGGGTGGTCGCGAGAGTGTCAGGGTAGGTGCCTAGCTGTTTCCGTTGGTGCAACCACGGTGGAAAGTCCAGATACTTCCTCCACTCTGCGCATCCCCCCCGAATACCTCGATTTGGCGCACGCGTTTTCCAAAACGCAGGCGACCACATTACCACCTCATCGGGGCAGGGGGGATTGCGCGATAAACCTATGAGTAGACGCTGTGCCCCCCAGGAGTCATGTATATCCCCTGTCGCATGCTGAAACGGAGGCGATGGAGACAAGCGCCAGGGGTTCATACTTCTCTCCACTTTGCCCGCCTACTGAAGTTTCTTTTTTGCGAATAAGAAAGACGGAGGTCTGCGCCCGTGCATTGATTACCAAGCATTGAACAAGGGGACAATATGTTATAGTTATCCTCTGCCCCTCATCCCATCTGTGATCGAGTCAATGCATAGGGCGTGCTTTTTCACAAAATTAGATCTCCGGAGTGCGTATAACCTGGTGCGGGTCCGAGAGGGGTACGAATGGAAGACAGCATTCAGCACAACTACGGGGCATTACGAATACCTGGTGATGCCATACGGTTTCCATAATGCTCCATCCGTTTTCCAGTCCTTTGTGAATGAGGTGTTTCGGGACATGCTTGGTCATGGTGTAGTGGTCTACATCGGTGACATTCTGGTTCCGCTACGCGCGCCGAGCATGTGTCCCTGGTTCGCAAAGTGCTGGGCCGACTGTTGGAAAATGACCTTTATGCCAAGGCAGAGAAGTGTCTGTTTTTCCAGCAGTCCGTCTCCTTCCTCGGATACAGCATTACCACCTAAGGTGTGGAGATGGAGGGAGATCGCATTTCAGCTGTGCGTAATTGGCCGACTCCAACCACGGTAAAGGAGGTGCAGAGCTTTGCCAACTACTATCGGAGGTTTATCCGGGGCTTTGGCAAGGTCACAGCTCCCATCACATCTCTGTTGAAGGGTGGGCCGTCCCGGCTCTGCTGGTCTGCTGAGGTTGACAGGGCCTTCAGTAACCTGAGGGTTCTTTTCACCTCAGCCCCGGTACCGGCCCATCCCGATCCATCACTACCGTTCGTAGTGGAGGTGGATGCGTCGGAGGTAGGGATAGGTGCTGTCCTGTCTCAACACTCGGGGCACGCCACCCAAGCTCTGCCCCTGTGCCTTCTTCTCCAAGAAGCTCAGCCCGGCGGAGCAAAACTATGACGTTGGTGATGGGAGCAGTTGGCTGTAGACAGAGCCCTGACAGTGTGGAGGCACTGGCTCGAGGGGGTGAAACACCCTTTCTTCGTCTGGACGGACAACCGTAACCTCGAGTACAGCCGGGCAGCGAGGAGGCTAACCCTCGCCAGGCCAGGTGGGCCCTAATCTTCACCCGGTTTGAGTTTACTCTGTCATACATCCCAGGTACGCAGAACGTGAAGGCAGACGCGCTGTCACGACTGTACGACACAGAGGAGGGCCCATAGACCCCACCCCCATACTCCTGGCCTCCTAAATTGTGGCGGCGGTAGTATGGGCGATGGACGTGGACATAGAGCGGGCGGTACGCACAGAGCCATCTCCACCTCAATGTCCAGCTGGGCTGCAGTAGGTGCCATCTCTTGTCCGTGACCATCTGATCTATTGGGCCCACACGTCTCCCTCCTCTGGTCACCCAGGAATCGGTCGATTTACCCTCCTGCGCCTGACTCCATCCAAATCACACGCCACAGCCATATTTTACTGAGAAACATGGTCATGGCTAAAAAGGATACATACAGCTTTTGTCAAATTAACATAAAAAGTAGTTTTTTGTATATTAGCTAATCCTAACTCTTTTCCTAACCTTAACCTAATTATCCTAACTTGCTACACTCTAAGAATGAGGGGTTCAAAAAGGTTTCTTCTAATATCCTCAAAGTTCCTTGAAGAACCTTAGGGTTCTTGGCACTGAAAAAGGCCCCCAAAACGTTCTTCCAAGAACCCCATAGGGGATGGGATTAATTGAGGAATCTCTAGTTCTTGGGGGTTCTTGCAGGAACCTTTTAAAAAAAAAAAAGTGTTTTTACTTCACCTTTATTTAACCAAGTAGGCCAGTTGAGAACAAGTTCTCATTTACAACTGCGACCTGGCCAAGATAAAGCAAAGCAGTGTGATTAAAAACAACAACAGAGTTACACATGGGATAAAACAAAACATACAGTCAATAACACAATAGAAAATATATATACAGTGTGTGCAAATGTAGCAAGTTATGGATGTAAGGCAATAAATAGGCCATAGTGCAAAATAATTACAATTTAGTATTAACACTGGAGTGATCGATGTGCAGAAGATGTGCAAATAGAGATACTGGGGTGCAAATTAGCAAAATAAATAACAATATGGGGATGAGGTAGTTGGGTGGGCTAATTACAGATGGGCTGTGTACAGGTGCAGTGATCGGTAAATTGATCTGACAACTGATGCTTAAAGTTAGTGAGGAAGATAAGTCTCCAGCTTCAGAGATTTTTGCAGTTCGTTCCAGTCATTAGCAGCAGAGAACTGGAAGGAATGGCGGCCAAAGGAGGTGTTGGCTTTGGGGATGACCAGTGAGATATACCTGCTGGAGCGCATACTACGGGTGGGTGTTGCTATGGTGACCAATGAGTTAAGATAAGGCGGGGATTTGCCTAGCAGTGATTTATAGATGACCTGGAGACAGTGGGTTTTCCAACGAATATGTAGTGAGGGCCAGCCAACGAGAGCATACAGGTCACAATGGTGGGTAGTATATGGGGCTTTGGTGACAACGGATGGCACTGTGATAGACTACCTCCAATTTGCTGAGTAGAGTGTTGGAGGCTATTTTGTAAATGACATCGCCAAAGTCAAGGATCGGTAGGATAGTCAGTTTTACGAGGGCATGTTTGGCAGCATGAGTGAAGGAGGCTTTGTTGCAAAATAGGAAGCCGATTCTAGATTTAACTTTGGATTGGAGATGCTTAATGTGAGTCTGGAAGGAGAGTTTACGGTCTAACCAGTGTTAAGTTGCGTCAATTCAAATCTGGTATTAGGAACAAAAGAGGTCAATACACGTCTTCTAAAATAGACTAGTATTTTAATTAATGCAAACCACTTCAATGGTAAATATGATGTTCGTATATACGGGTCCACTGAAATACCGGGCACTCAGAGGGCACTCAGAGAACTAAGCCATTGTTATGAGTTCTTCTTAAAATACTCTGACAGAGATAGTTCCCGCTCCCTGCTGGCCAATCAGAGTAGAGACTGAGCGTGGTTTAGACTTACTCAGCCTATCCGTTGGCGCACAGGCTGGTCCCAGCCCCTTGGCGCTCCACTGTTGCCAGGCATAAGTTGTTATCATCACAACCTGTAGAGTCAGCACCCATAGACACTGTTCCCCTGTACCTACGTCCTTGAGCGCGGTTTAACAAAGAGGCAGTGTTCGTGTCTGTGAGAAATACAAGTCTTATCTCATCCTACCCCCTAACGTTCCTGACATGAATCACAGCTTGTTATGTGAAACAATTTATATCAGTACAGTACAAACCCATTATGTTTAATCATTAATGCATTCCTTCTAAGCTAGTCATCACATCTAGATCCCCACACCAGACACCTAGGTATTTGTAGTTATTTGTAGTGATTCTAGTCGGGCGGGCGGGTGCAAGCAGTGTTCGCTTGAAGAGCATGCATTTAGTTTTACTAGCGTTTAAGAGCAGTTGGAGGCTACGGAAGGAGTGTTGTATGGCATTGAAGCTCGTTTGGAGGTTTGTTAACACAGTGTCCAATGAAGGGCCAGATGTATACAAAATGGTGTCGTCTGCGTAGAGGTGGATCTGAGAGTCACCAGCAGCAAGAGCGACATCATTGATATACACAGAGAATAGAGTCGGCCCAATAATTGAACCCTGTGGCACCCCCATAGAGACTGCCAGAGGTCCAGACAACAGGCCCTCAGATTTGACACATCTCTATCTGAGAAGTAGTTGGTGAACCAGGCGAGGCAATCATTTGAGAAACCAAGGCTATTTAGTCTGCCGATAAGAATGTGGTGATTGACAGAGTCTAAAGCCTTGGCCAGGTCGATGAAGACGGCTGCACAGTACTGTCTTTTATCGATTGCGGTTATAATACCTAACTGAAATATTTTGATTTGAATTTGAGAGGACAGCAGGTGCAGACACCTAACTGAAAAATGTAAAGATGTCCTCAATTTAAGGTAAGGTTTCTCCCTTTATGATCTTAATTGATATTGTTTTATGATAGGCCTACCATCTATCTTTTCATATTTGTGCAAATGACTGTGCTATTTGACACTTTCTCATTTTAAAAACAGAACATGGACACAATTCAATGGATATGAATCAACAACAAGGTAAGAATATGTTAAAGGCTATAGTTGTATTGGGCGCAGATGACTGAACTGCTCACTTTTTTAGTTGTCTGTCTGCATACAGGTATACTGACAAGGAGGCACACAAAGGTATGTACAATTTGTATTGGTTTGTCTCATAATGTTATGCAGATCACATGCATCAGCTACAATTAATTTGAATTAATGGTTTCTCTAAAACCTTATGACTCAGTCACAGCGGCCATCTTCCTCCTCCCTGACCTCTTCAATGAAGATCACAGATGGCCTCTACATTATGGACAAGGTATGTGTTACGAACCCCGTGGCTTTAAAAATCTAGGGTGGATGGAAAAGAGACCCGTAACATAACTCATGCAAATTAGAATAGTGACACAGAAACAGTGAGAACAAAAATACACCGACAACCATAAACTACCGTCAAACACAAAATGTTTATTATGAACACACAGTAAAGGTTTGGGAAAAAGGGCTGAGCAGGACCCAAGGAATGAAACAATAATGTCAAAAACCCCTAAACTGATCTTGCCTGCCTCAAGAACCGCTAAGCTACTGCTAACCATACAAAAATACAGTGGGTGGTCCGCTCAGGTCTAACTAGTGTTTTTAGACAATGTTCTTTCTACAGGTAATGTATACCCATGGGCAACTTGCTAAATCCCCCTTTTCCCAGGAACACACAACATAGTTACCATATAGAGTAACCAGCAAATTAGTGCGTACACATAAAACAGGACACCACAGTATCCATACTCACAAACGAAAAGAGTCTCTGTCAGCAAATACAACTGACTGGCTTTTAAAACAATGGGAGGTGTGAGTGAAAAACCAGAAACAGGTGGTGCAATGCAGAGGAATGTCCATTGATTGGTCCACCTCAGCAATCAGCAGACAAACGGATGTCGGACAGGTGGGAAACCCCAACGACCACCAATCAGGAACACAAAGGACACCTGTGATTAGGGCAGAAGGAGAGGAAAAACACAAAAACACATACAGCATACCTGTATCCGTAACAGTATGTGTATGAAAACTGTTGTCAAAAGTGAACCTTTTTTCATTCACATAATTTTTACCACAAAAAAGAAGATATGAATACTGTTGTGTGCACGTTTTGTTAATCATCTGTATAATTAGATTTTTTTTTTTATTCACAGTCTTCACCCTCCGTTCACCACTGATGAATATATCAGGAAACCTATTCCATCACCATGCACTGCTAAATCATTCTGACCTACAGAGAACAACACGCCAGAGGATATAATGAACCTATTGAACTTGGGGCTGGGAGTGTACCTCATATTTGGGTTTTATATTTCTGCTTTGCCACTAAAATCATAACTAACACTGCCAACTAAAAGATTGTGTTATTATTGTGATTTTATGCTGATTAATAATAATAATAATAATAATAATAATAATAATAATTGGGGGGGGCAAAAATGAACCCCAAAAGGTTATTTGTGGAACCATTAATGGGGGTTCTTTGAAGAACTTATAGGATAGGGGTTCCCCCACAGTTTCAATTTGAAGAACCCCTAAAGGATCCTACAGGAACCTTTTCTTTTTACAATAATTATCATAACTTTTTTTTAAATTGTTTTACCTGCTGCATAAGTTTTCCTAACCTGGTATGAAAAGTCAAATCTGACAAAGGCTGTATTCCGACTAGTCAAAACCATTACCAGTCACCACCATCATGGTCAGCACCCACTAGTGGAGCTCTTGTTTGATTTCTCACATCATGGACCATGAGCACCCTGTAAGGTGATAAAATATACTGCATTATAATCACATATAATATAGTTATATAAGAATATCAGGCTATTTTAGACCCGTTTTCTGTGATGATGAGACGGCCTTTGGTAGGCTTTATGGTAATCGAACAGGCTTTACAGGCTTATGAGCGTCAACCTGAAGCCCTAAAGCTCAGACTAGTCTTGGCAGTGCAGCTTGATTGCCTCTCCAATATCATGTATAAATACTAAACCTGCCCAGTGCCCACCTCCTAACAAACGTGGTAAAATACGTATGCATGCACACATTTGTGTTGTCTCTCTGTTATCCCTTGTGGCAATCGCTGTAGTATACTAGAATAAAGCAGCCATATGATTGGCCAAGCTGTCGACCTCGTCATTACTGTATGTCCAATTATTTATCTGACGCGTCCACGCTCCAGATGCCCTCGACGAGCTCGTGACGTAATACAGCTATTCCCATCTCTTTACCCTCGTCCCCCCGTGGGCTGTTCCGGATGTAACGCCTCCCTCCCGCCACCTCGCTGATCCTCTTATCTACAAGCAGGCGGCCAAGATGGATGTTGTGAACCAGGTAGGGCTCTGGGATGAAAACCAGCAATATCAATGTTTTCATTTGATTTAGTTAGCTGAAAAGCCATAATTTGGCACTCCTGCAGAATGCGCACTTTGACGGGGTAGCGTTTTGGGGAAAAATAATAGGACATCATTATGATAGGGGTTGCTGTAATTGTAAAGCTGCGGACGGTTAGTCTGAAATACAGTGCTTTCAGTGGTCGACTCGTGAACGAAAAGTGAGCACTGAGCGCAAAACACCGCAATACAGGCATGATAGATTGCATGTGATTTAGCCAATTTTGAACCAGCAATGGACTGGTTCAGTGGAACGGTTGGCTCATAAATAGACCATGGTCCAAAAGTCCAAAGAATTGATCAAGATACCCTGCGCAATATAATTTCAACAGCATTTCAAATAACTCCGACAAATAGGCTTAACACATCCAGGGTATTAGTTGAGGTGAAAGCTATTGGTTGTAGGCTATATGAAGAGATATGCCGTTTCAATTGTGGACACATAAATGGATTGTCTATTTGGAAAGCCTACTTATATTTTTGAATAACTGCTATTGAACTAATATAATCGTTGACTGGATCTATTTTGAGGGGATTAGTTTTTCTCTCTCAGCCTATGTAGCCTATGGGGTGTGTGCAGAGTATATGCCAGAGCAGAGGCTGAAGTATAGCTGATTAAATATGGAATGAGGATATTTTTTTAACAAAAAAAAAAGCTACAAAACAAGAGATGATGCAAAATAAATGTCTAACTCGTGAAAGAGAAAAGAAACAGAGAGATATGTTTTTTTTAACTGATCTTGCTAAAAATAGAAGAAGCATAGGAATAGCGACAGCCCCTATTTCATCAATACCGCAATATTAGACGTCGTGCTTCTCTTACTACTGTAGCGAGTTATATTATAGGCCTATCAATTTATGAGGGGCGGCAGACCGACTGGGGGTTAAAAATTAGATATTGCGATGTGAATCGATAAGCTAAAGACAGAATCGATAGGCTACAGGCCATCGCTTCTTCAGGGATGCTCACAGACCACCTTCCTTTGCGACTGATGTGTTGCTTTCAACCGCACATGGCAAGGCTTTACAAAGTATAGCCTAAACTATAGGACCAGCTATATCTACTATAGGGCCAACTACTATCGAGGTAACTCGAGATTTTCTTTCTTGTCTAAATTTCTAGTAGAGTGCTTGCTGTCTATCAAGCTTTGGCAAAACAGTGGGATAAGCAGCTTTGTCTAATTCTATGCTGGCAAAGTCTCTATCTCTCTCTGTCTCTCTCGCTCTCGTCTCCCCTAAACGATGTCAGTGCTTTGTCACACGGCCTGTCACGCCCCAAGTCAAAGAATACAATTACTGTACTAGCGAACAAATGGCAGCATGAGAAAATTGATCATATCACCGCCTCCTCCACCGCTCCTGAAATATACATTTAAATTAATTGAAAGGTGCAAACTGTGGAGTAACGACAGATAGGCTATGCTGAAAATGCATGTAGGCCTACACAGTACACACTACAAACGTTCAAAAGACAATTCGTGTCTGTCAGATAACCTAACTATGTGGCCTCTTGCTGGATTGTGCGCACTCACTCGAGTGTTTTAATATTTTTAGAATCTAAGCTGTGGACAAATTCATAAAACAATGTTGATTGTTGATTTCTGTGTTGACAGTTGGTGGCCACCGGGCAGTTTACCATAATCAAACAGCCTTTGGGATTTATGAAAATCCTACAATGGGTAAGTTACTGTTTTCATACAATGTTTAATTCTTTGGCTTCTGATGATGGCCTTATAGTGATGTTGGGCCCCTGTACTGTGTCAGAACGTGTCCTTCTGTCACACAGAGGTCACAAAGCTACGTGAAGCTTTGTGCTCGTGACGACAAACAGGCAGCGCAAGGTGGATGACACTGGCCATCCTCCCACTCGCTGCTTCCTCTCGGTCACCGCAGGCAGGTCTCTTGAAAGCTCGACGTCGTTTCAGTGGTACAATGTTACTGTAAATCGATCATGGTAATTGTTATAAATCTCTCTTCAAACTATCCAGGCCACTGTATTTATGTGTCCTCTCCTGTGGAGTTTTTTGTAGGCCTATCTCATCCACCAGATAATTAACTCACATCACATTAGCCTTTCGCTCTGTAATCTAATCTACAGTATCTTGTGACCACCTCGTGTAGTTAATTCTTTATGTGTTCTGTAGTTGCTCCCTCCTAGTGCTAATCATTTTCACTATCATTTCATGTTTTGGAAGTGGCACATAATTATTGAATAAGCCTACACTGAACTAAAACCTGGGTAGTAGTAGTAGTGGCCATTGCCGTTCCTGCAGCGTCACCTGAAAAAGGCGCTGTCCACTTTCAGGGGTTCTGAAACGTCACTCACGGGGTTCCAAATGACCTCTGTCCATAGTGGTGAATCTGAATCTCCGCTATTTGCTTGTTTGTTTACCTTTACAATTCTTCATGCGACAAAGTCACCACAATGCTCTATTTGTTGTATTGTGCTGCAGCATGACAATCGTTGATGGGCAATTCATGATGAATCTGTGATAAAGCATTCCACACATCAATGTCACAAAATGTACTTCATACATCCACATCAAGGTTTCTGCATGCTTTATGTTCTCTTTATTCAGTAACACTCGAGGCACAGTGTGACCCCTCTGCCAAAGTGTTTTGTGCCAGGGGCTAGAGGTATTCCTCTATGTAGATAGGCTCTCTCAATTGTACAAAGAGGAGTCTACATGGCTGCATTTACACAGGCAGCCCAATTCTGATATTTGTTTCACTAATTGGTATTTTGACCAATCAGATCAGCTCTAAAAAAAAGATCTGATGTGAAAAGATCTGTTGTGATTGGTCAAAATACCAATTAGTGGAAAAAATATCAGGATTCGGGGGAGGGGGGGGGCTTATTGCTGTTGTGCTCTCTCTTGGGAGCTGTGTGCTGATAAAGCCTAGTTTTGATGGATGATGGGAGAAAGCACATCGAAATCTCCCCAAATGAAACTAATGCTGTATAGAGAATGGTTAACCACTATGTCTACCATAACAACATCCTGCCCCAGGTCACGCTTGGGAACTAGGTTATTTTTGTCTTACAGTTAACTGCTCTGTTACAGTTTACATATTTGCTTTACTGATTCACTAAGTGCATTATTGTACTGTAAGACCAGTTTTTATACTGTGTGGTCAATACAGTAGAGATCTGGGATAATCTGGCCCAGTATTCTATAAGTGGTTCCTGGTGTTGTTGATCATCAAAGCTGCTCATTGTAGGAGTATACATTACATTTACATTTTAGTCATTTAGCAGACGCTCTTATCCAGAGCGACTTACAGTTAGTGAATACATATTTTTTTATACTGGCCCCCCGTGGGAATCGAACCCACAACCCTGGCGTTGCAAACACCATGCTCTATCAACTGAGCTACATCCCTACCGGCCATTCCCTCCCCTACCCTGGACGACGCTGGGCTAATTGTGCGCCGCCCATGAGTCTCCCGGTCGCGGCCGGCTGCGACAGAGCCTGGATTCGAACCAGGATCTCTAGTGGCACAGTTAGCACTGCGATGCAGTGCCTTAGACCACTGCGCCACTCAGGAGACACAGTGCTGCTTGAAAGTATGTGAACCCTACAGAGCTGGTAATTATTTTGCTATAAAATATTAAAATAAACATAAAATCCTTATCTAAACCCCAATTCGTAATAAAGACATTCCAATAAATTACAGAAACAAAAAAATATTATCAATTTTCATTGTTTATTTAACAAAAGTGGTTTATTTAGTGTTCTTACTGTTGAAGCATGCACAGTTACCTGAGATGCAGCAAGGGAGGTCTGCAAATCTCTAGATGTTATGTTTGGGTTGGCTTTTACCTGATTTATTATTGTTCTTGTGGCTCTTGGGGATATTTGGAAGGGCGTCCACTTCTAGGCCGAGTTGCTGTCATGTTAAATGCTCTCCAATTGTAAATTATTTGCCTCACAGTGGACTGATGGAGCTCAAATATTTTTTAGATGATTTTATAGCCTTCCCCAGTCTGATGTGCTCTCACTACACTCGTCCTGATGCCCTCTGAGATCTCCTTTCCTCTCGGCATGGTGTGCTTTGCAATCACCTGAATGGGTAACACCAAACTGACCAGGTTTCTTATCTTTATTTATCAGAGTTCCACCCAAACCCTTTCCTGACGATCTCTCCTTTGATTGGTTCATTTGGTAGCTAAATATTTACCCACCTGATTCTACTTACCTACTTGATTTAACCAATGCAATTTCGGGTTCACTTATTTTTGCACCTGCACTAATTCCTTTTTAATTTAGTTTTTCTACTACATGCATGATTTCCTCCACACCAACATATGGTATTGGTAAATATAAACCTGTTATGTCAGATCAAAAATACTGGTTCTGATTAAATGAAGATTCCACGGTAAAAACTGAACAAATCTGTAATTGCACAAGGGGTTCACATACTTTCAAGAAGCACTGTATATGGTAAGGAGTTTACATGTTAAACCTTTGCAAACTCATTGCCAGGGCTCTCTGCCCACTCGTCTGCCCCTGGCTTAGAGGAGGTGTGATTGGTTGAAGCTCTCATACTTTGGATTCCTGCCAAACTCTGAGACAGAAAGACACTGGAGAGCATACATACAGTACTTACATGGTGATGGATAGACTTGTGGTCCTACAACATCCATTTATGCTTGTGTATCAATCAATGTATTAAGTTCAGTTATTCATTTACTTGAGTTAATTTTGGAATACCTGTGGTTTTCAGTCTTGTCGGACTCGGCTATAAAATAAGCAGGTATTTATAAATACTGCTGATTCTAACTCCAAGAGTGTGTGTGTATGAGTGCACTTCTGGGTTTGCTTTTATGCATGTGCGTGTTTGTGCCTGCTTGAAATGTGGTAGTGTGTCAGTGGATTTATGTGAGAGACTGCAACATTTACCATGTTAGTGGGAACATAGAAATAGAATGAACAGAACGGGCATCCCCATTCAAGTCAATGATTGCATAATGGTGGACTGGCGGCCATTGCGAGGGTACCCATAGGAGCAAAGCAGAAAGTAAGTGTACCCATCAATATGTGCTGTGATTTGTTGATTCAACTCAACTGACATTACAAAGAATACATTCCATTGCATGAGCCACATCAGTTAACATAATTTGAATGAACATTCTACATTACCATGGACATTTTAGCATCACAATACTACGCAGCCATTGTGAGTGTACCCATGACTTTACCAGTAAAATTGGCAGGGTTAGAAGTTCCAAGCCCGTTCTATTCATTCTATTTCTATGAGTGGGGACCTCCCTAGTTGGGCCACTCAAGGACATTCGCTCTGGAGCAGGTTTTCTTCCAGGATCTCTATGTACTTTGCTCCGTTTGTCATTCCCTTGATTCTGACTAGTCTCCCAGTCCCTGCCGCTGAAAAAAACATCCCCACAGCATGATGCTGCCACCACAATGCTTCACCGTAGGGATGGTGCCAGGTTTCCTCCAGACGTGACGCTTGGCATTCAGGCCAAAGAGTTCAATCTTGGTTTCATTAGACCAGAGAATCTTGTTTTTCATGGTCTGAGTCCTTTAGGGGCCTTTTGGCAAACTCCAAGCGGACTGTCATGTGGCCACTCTACCACAACTCTACCATAAAGGCCTGATTGGTGGAGTGCTGTATAGATGGTTGTCCTTCTGGAAGATTCTCCAAAGAGGAACTCTGGAGTTCTGTCAGTTTGACCATCGGGTTCTGGTCACCTCCCTGACCAAGGCCCTTCTCCCCCGATTGCTCAGTTTGTCCGGGTGGCCAGCTCTAGGAAGAGTCTTGGTGGTTCCAAACTTCTTCCATTTAAGAATGATGAAGGCCACTGTGTTCTTGGGGACCTTCAATGCTCAAACATTTTTTGGTACTCTTCCCCAGATCTGTGCCTCGACACAATCCTGTCTCGGAGCTCTATGGACAGTTCCTTCAACCTCATGGCTTGGTTTTCGCTCTGACATGCACTGTCAACTGTGGGACCTTATATAGACAGGTGTGTGCCTTTCCAAATCATGTCCAATCAATTGAATTTACCACAGCTGGACTCCAATCAAGTTGTAGAAACATCTCATGGATGACCAATGGAAACAGGATGCACCTGAGATAAAGTTCGAGTCTCAAACATTTATAAAAACCTGTTTTCGCTTTGTCATTATGGGGTATTGTGTGTAGATTGATGAGGAAAATAAATAATTTAATCAATTTTAGAATAAGGCAGTAACGTAACAAAATGTGGAAAAAGTGAAGGGGTCTGAATACTTTCCGAATGCACTGTGAGTGTGCACAAGCATGAGCGTGTGTGTGTGTGTGTGTGTGTGTGTACAATAGCCCTGTGCAGCGTCCTTTAGTGACAGATGGTAGAGGACCTCAGTCAGATTAATAGACTGATTTTCCATCCAATGGGATCTGGCCTGCAGGGAAGGGAGGGTGTGTAAAAATAGGCTGTCTAATCTCCTATGTATGTGCACGCTCGTGTGTAAGAGAGTAGGTTAGCGTTCAGGTACACAAGCGCTGGTTTACATTACTGTAGTACTGTAGCCTGATCAATAGAGTTGATCATAACTTCTTTAGTACAACAGATATATCAATATCAACCAAACATGTTATTTTACATTTCTTGTATTTATTATTTTATACAAAAGCACACAACTTTAGGTGTTGGAGTAACTATGGCAACAGGTGTAGCGCTGTAACCTGGCAATACAGCTGCATTGATTTGCAGTCTGTGTGCCTTTGAAAGCAACCTGCAGTGATTGGAGGAACATTGGAGCGCAGGAGACACAGCAGATGGTGAAACCACAGTGTCAGGTTTTTCCGTAGCAGTATACCTTTAGCGGGGTTTGCAATTATACTGCATGGGCTTTCCTTAGGCTCACATCAACACCTATTTCAGACCAAACTAGAGTTATGCCAGTTCCTCAACAGAGCACAATCTCTGTGAATAATCATTCCAATATAAGTGCAATTTAATAGATGTATTCTGCTTCTCCCCACACTTCTCTCTGTCTGTGTCATTCTTACAACCATATTCCTTCCCCATTCCTTTGATCTCACTACTCTATTTTCCCCTCACCTTCTCTTTACTTCCCGTTTACTTCGACTGTCTGTCATTTTCCTCCTCTTCTCATCCTCCCTCTGTGTCTTTCAGATTTTTGCCATCTTTGCTTTCTCGACATGCGGCAGCTACTCTGGCATGTTCAAGATGAGTGTGGAGTGTAAAAACCGGTCAGAGAGTGACCTGAGCATTGAGGTGGAGTTTGAGTATCCATTCAGGTCAGTATGCCTATTCAGTCACACGTAACCCCTTGAACCCGCACAAATATGGTCTGTCTGTAATTTCTACAGTACCACTGGGCTGCAAAGTCAGTGGTGGAACATTAACCTGTAAACTTTATTATCCCAAATTGACGTCTCTTTCTCTCTCTCTCTCTCCCCTCCTCTCTCTCCATCTCTCTCTCTCCCCTCCTCTCTCTCCATCTCTCTCTCTCCCATCCTCTCTCTCCCATCCTCTCTGTCTCTCTCCCTCTCTCTCTCTCTCCCCCCTCCTCTCTGTCTTCCCATCGCTCTCTCTCTCTCCCCATCGCTCTCTCTCTCTCTCTCTCCCCTCCTCTCTGTCTCCCCATCGCTCTCTCTCTCTCTCCCCTCCTCTCTCTCCATCTCTCTCTCTCCCCTCCTCTCTCTCCCATCCTCTCTGTCTCTCTCTCCCTCTCTCTCTCTCTCCCATCCTCTCTGTCTATCTCCCATCCTCTCTCTCTGTCTCTGTCTCTGTGTCTGTCTGTCTCCCATCTTCTCTCTGTCTTTCTATGTCCCTTGTCCTTGCCAGGCTACATCAGGTGTACTTCAATGCCCCAACCTGTAAGGGGGGAAACACTGAGCGTCTGTTCCTGATTGGAGACTACTCCTCCTCAGCTGGGTTCTTTGTCACCGTCGGAGTCTTCTCTTTCCTCTACTCCATGGCAGCCCTTTCTGTGTACGTTTTCATTCTGGAGAAATACCGTGAAGGCTGCAAGGGAGCCCAGATTGTGAGTTTGTCTTTCGCGCTTCTTGTTTCTAGTACTCCTGTTACTATTACTAATATCATAGTAATGATGATGATGAGATTGATTATGTTTCTGATAAGGACTTTGATTTGACGATGATGAGCATGTATTTTGCTAATGCTTTATAACGTGATTATCCTCAGGACTTCGTTGTGACCTGTGTGTTCACCTTCTTCTGGCTGGTGGCTTCTTCTGCCTGGGCTAAGGGTCTGTCGGATGTGAAGGCATCCACTGACCCAGACAAGGTCCTCTTACTAATCGAGGCATGCGACGAACCGGAGAACCGCTGCCGTGAAGTCCACGACCCTGTCGTCTCTGGTCTCAACACATCTGTGGTACGTTTTTCCGGATTTAATTTTAAATGGTGTGTTTTTTTAAAAGGGCATGGACTGCTGAGGATATGATGGAAAAACCCTGTACTACAACATATTGACTTCTCTTCGTCTTCTTCTTCTTATTATTTTTCTTCCAAATCAACCCTCTAGGCATTTGGCTTCCTCAACCTGATCCTGTGGGGAGGAAACCTGTGGTTCGTGTTCAAGGAGACCGGCTGGCTGGCAGCCTTCGGAGGCACATACGCACCTTCCCAGGAGAAAGCGCCTGCCCCAGAGTCCTTCGGCCAGGACGGCTATGGGCAGGAGGGCTACGCACAGCAGGGGGATGCCTATGCCGGCACCCAGGGAGGCTACCAGCCCGACTATGGCCAGGGCGGCTACACCGAGGGAGGCGGAGACTATCAGCAGGGGGGATACGAACAGCAGCCCACCTCCTACGCAAATCAGATGTGAGCTGGTCCACCCTATGGAAGCTGGTGAGTGTCAGTGCATATGATGGAGCAATACTGATAAACAACTGTGAGATACTGCATTACTCTTCCAAAGGAAAATACAGACTATGTGGCTTTATGACATCTTCATAATCTTTAGGTATGAATTAGTTGTCATTTCTTTCTCTCTCTATCGCTCTCGCTCTCTCTCTCTCTCCCCAGGGCCACCATGTGATTTGGGAGTGTGGTGCCTGACCACCACCCACAATTCCACACTCGTCTGTTTGTGCATCTGTGAGTTGACAAGAGGAGGGAGGCAGGGAGCGAGGGATGGAGGAAGGTGGGCTCTTGGGAGGGGAAGTGAGCAACACCGTGTCGTTTGGGAGAGGGTTATTTTGTTGAGGGGGAAATGGGTCCTTACTGTAAAATGCTGTTTATTCTCGTGATGTATTTAACTGTAGAAGACAACAGGGGATTGATTGTCCATTTGATCATACGAGGACAAACTTGAATACAAAACCAAAACCTGAATAAAGAAATTTAAAAACAAGATCAATCTTATAAAGGAATAACACTTAAATGAAGGACAATAATGGTAGTAATATTTAACTTGGGAGAATGTTTTTGTCTGTGCTATGTAAATATCAACATATTCATATAGAAATATGTACACAGTTGAATAATTGTGCACTCCATATTAGTTGTTATACAACAAATGTAGAGCACAGAGTTATTCAATTGTATTTACTTCAGTTCTGTTTAGGAGCTCACATAGTTCAACCCTTGTCATTTTTTAATATTTATGTTTTGTTTATTTTATTTATCCATGTGTGTTTCTTTACATTTTCTGTTTATTCATTTTCAGAATAGAGTTATATATTTTCTATTTTCTCATTGTGCTTTTTTATTTGTTCAACATTACTGAGTGAGTTTGACGGGATAGAGAAGACGTGATGGCAAAGGATGAAGCAAAAAAAGAAAGCAAAAAGAACGATGAATTCAGAGAGTGAAGAATGAGAGAGGTGTTAGCAGTGGAGAGGTGTTAGCAGTGATTTATGTATTTAACATTGGTTTCATTCATTACAACTTGTGTTCATTGTCTTTTATATTTTTCCATCGAAATATTACTCAAGCAATGATTTCGCTATGTTTGTTCCAGAGAATCTCTTAAAAGCTGAAATGTAAAAAGGAGAAAATGCATCTAGGATAATGAAAAAGTAGTTTGCATGGTAAGAATTGTTATTCTGCTAATACTATGCTGTTTCTAAAAACTGCTGTACGTAGTGTGCTATCAACACTCTTATTTAAAGATGATTTGAGGATGTTAAGGGGGATCATGTTTTTTTATTTTATTGTAGTTTGTAACTTGGCATCGGACAGATTGGGCCCAGAACCTTGTCCTGTTTCGATCGCCTATTTATCTAGTCTAGGGATGAGTCATACGACAGAGTTATTAATCGTGTTTAATCACCATTTCTATTGGTTGTCTGATCAAAATGCATGCATATATTTACATAGAACTAAATCAATATGGCACAATATGTGCCATTTTCAAGACCATACACAAGCCATAGAAAATAAGTACAGCATTTTTTACATATTAATATAGCCAACTGAGGTGTTCTGAACAGTATCTTGGTTCCATGTAAATAAAATATCCTGCATCCCCCATCCCCCCACATTCACTCTCAAAAGCCGGTTTTGCATGTGTCTGACTCCTGGACTTAAAGCAGCCTGGAACAAATTGTAGGCAAGTAGCAAACAAGTCTTACAGCATTTTAAGTAATAGTATGTTTGGCTCATCATAAGGTGACAACACAGCACAGAACAGTGCAGCTCTGCTATATTTTACACAAAGTACAGGGACTACACGTGCTGCGATGATCACTCTTTTCAAGGTCATGTAGATAGGCCTACTCGCCATACTGCCAATCCTCTGTTTGGATAGAAGAAAAACTGTATTGCCAAATGGTAACAGGACAGATAGATAGATTTGGCTTCATCAGTTATCATCACAAATAAATTGTTTTTCATCCATGTTATTCCATTATGCAGTTTTGGATCCATAATTTTCTTTATCAGGTTTTTTTTAAATCAGTCGGTGTAGAGCAGGGTTCTTCAATTCCGGTCCTGGAGGGCCGAAACACCTCTGTTTTTCATCCTCTCCTTCTAATCAGGGGCTATTTCAGACCTGGGACACCAGGTGAGTGCAATTAACTACCAGTAGAAATAAAAAACAGAAGTGTTTCGGCCCTCCAGGACCGGAATTGAAGAACCCTGGTGTAGAGGCACCTCACTTTCTCTCTCTTCCCCTGTTCTTCTCTATATTATGCTCTCTCTCTCTCTCTCTCTCTCTCTCTCTTTATTTTTCTCTGTAGCTCTTATAAATATGCTCAATGAAATACGTATAGTCTGTCGTTAGTGGTGAATGATGACTTGTGATACTCTTTACGCCTTTGGATAGTTGTATTTATTGTGTATGATGTATTCTTATTAGTATTTATGATAATGACTATTACAATTCAGAGAAAAAAATATCCAAGATTCTCCAGAATTCTATAGTATTCTTATTTTATGGAATCCATGTGAAACAAAATCAAATAAACTTGAAATTATTCTGTTGAAGGTTAAATGTCTTCTCTAACCTTGTAGATCATATGCATTGTTTATGCTGTACTATTTACTGATTGATGTTCAGTAGCGCCGTGAGGTCACTGCGGGATTCACTGTCTGAGGGTATAAGGTATGCCTACTACTAGGCTACATGGGATGCATTTAGACAGGCAGCCCAATTGTGGTCTTTTTTCCACTAATTGGTCTGTTGACCAATCACATCAGTTGGTTTCACATCAGATCTTTTTCAGAGCTGATCTGATTGGTCAAA
The DNA here is from genome assembly GCF_964263955.1 of Coregonus lavaretus. Lineage (NCBI taxonomy): Eukaryota > Metazoa > Chordata > Actinopteri > Salmoniformes > Salmonidae > Coregonus > Coregonus lavaretus. Next base: position 31,251,664 of record NC_140007.1, read on the forward strand.
AGATAAATTAGTGAAATAAAGATCAGAACTGGGCTGATCACCAACTTCTATTATTGCCACATGTAGTCCTGCTGCTTTGCCACATGATGGCATGATATCGCTGTTTTCCAGAATGCTACTGTTGTAATGCATCGAATGCTTTTTCATTATCAGGGTTTGTAAAATATTCAAAGCGTTTTAATATGATTCAAAAATCTTCAAATCCTTTAAAGTGGCAATCTGTGATTGATACATCCATTTTTGTACTTTAAATTAATGACATACAGTATACCCGTTTTTCTCTTGACGAGTACAACTTATAAGTGCCTAGTGAGCTTAATTCAACTGTCTAACCCAGGGGTGTCAAACTCATTTTAGCTCAGGGGCCACATGGAGGAAAATCTATTCCCAAGTGGGCCGGACCGGAAAAATCATGGTATATATAACTTAAAAACAACAACTTCAGATTGTTTTCTTTGTTTTAATACGATCAACATACAACATAAAGCTGGAGCCTGAGGACAGTGTGTCCAAAATAGTACAAGCACAACATCACTATTAATCACAAAACACGTCAAGTTTATTTGAAAATTCTAAAGAAAAAGAACACACAAACACACAATGCCTCAGTGATTAACAGAACTGTTTCACAGATCACAGAACTATATCAGGGTGTCATTTCTCAGGCAGAAATGTAGATAAAAATAATGAAATCCTGTTCCCCAAACAAGTGCAAGAACCACAGAGTCAAGAATAGGTTAAATATACAAATAAAATAAAATCAATTAAAAACAATAGCTTTGAACCGCTTCATGTCTGCCACATGTTGGGTCGCGCACACATTTTTCAGACAGGGGAAGTGAGCTGCATCACCACCGGCAAGTTGCGTCTCCCACAATGACAGCTTCAACTTGAAAGAACGTATGCTGTCATAATACTGCGTGACAACTTTGTTGCGCCCTTGCAGCTGTTTGTTCAAGTTATTCAGGTGCTCTGTAACATCCACCATAAATGCAAGGTCCGGCATCCATTCTGCGGAATGAAATTCTAACACTGGTTTGCCCTTTTCTTCCATGAACTGTTCAATTTCTTCTCGTAAATCAAAGAAACGCCTCAGCACAGCACCTCGGCTTAACCATCTTACCTCAGTGTGGTATGGCAGGCCATAGATGTGGTCTTTCTCTCTGAGAAGGCTGTCAAACTGACAGTGATTCAGGCTTCTGGATCGGATGAAATTAACAGTTTGGATGACCACCTACAACATTCGGAGAGTACGACCCTGCCTTACACAGGAAGCGGCACAGGTCCTAATCCAGGCACTTGTCATCTCCCGTCTGGACTACTGCATCTCGCTGTTGGCTGGCCTCCCTGCCTGTGCCATTAAACCCCTACAACTCATCCAGAATGCCGCAGCCCGTCTGGTGTTCAACCTTCCCAAGTTCTCTCACGTCACCCCCCTCCTCCGCACACTCCACTGGCTTCCAGTTGAAGCTCGCATCCGCTACAAGACCATGGTGCTTGCCTATGGAGCAGTGAGGGGAACGGCACCTCTGTACCTTCAGGCTCTGATCAGTCCCTACACCCAAAACGAGGGCATTGCGTTCATCCACCTCTGGCCTGCTGGCTCCCCTTCCTCTGCGGAAGCATAGTTCCCGCTCAGCCCAGTCAAAACTGTTCGCTGCTCTGGCACCCCAATGGTGGAACAAGCTCCCTCACGACGCCAGGACAGCGGAGTCACTCACCACCTTCCGGAGACATTTGAAACCCCACCTCTTTAAGGAATACCTGGGATAGGATAAAGTAATCCTTCTACCCCCCCCCCCCCCCCCCCAAAATTGTAAAGTGGTTATCCCACTGGCTATAGGGTGAACGCACCAATTTGTGAGTCGCTCTGGCTAAGAGCGTCTGCTAAATGACGTTAATGTGCCCTTGAGCAAGGCACTTAACCCTAATTGCTCCTGTAAGTCGCTCTGGATAAGAGCGTCTGCTAAATGACTAAAATGTAATGTAAAAATGTTATCCATCTTTAATGACTTGCAACATAAAGCCTCCTGGTGCAAAATACAGTGAAAAGTCAAAAAATCACATCCTCCATTTGCAGATATCACTTTCTCTCTGAACTTTGTCACAACGCCTGCTTTTTTCCCTATCATTGAGGGCGCACCATCTGTAGCCAGGCTGACAGCGCGGGACCAGTCCACTCCGACCCTGTCCAGCGCGCCGACGAGTGCGGTAAAAATATCAGCTGCTGTCGTTGTATCTGTCATCGGCACCAACTCCACGAACTCCTCGGTGACGGTCAATGTGTCATCAACTCCGCGGATGAAAAAATGGCCAGTTGTGCAACATCTGTAATATCCGTGCTTTCATCAATTGCAACCGAAAACGCAATAAATGACTTTACTTTTTGCTTCAACTGGCTGTCCAAATCCACTGAAAGATCGGAAATCCTGTCTGCAACTGTGTTTCTTGTCAGGCTGATATTTGCAAAAGCCTGCCGCTTTTCAGGGCACACAATCTCCGCTGCCTTCATCATGCATGTTTTTACAAATTCACCCTCACTAAATGGTTTTGAAGCCACTGCGATTTCATTAGCAATGAGGTAGCTAGCTTTCACTGCAGCGTCACTGATGTCTCGGCTGTGAGTAAACACAGACTGCTGTTTCTTCAGACCCGCCAACAGTTCATTCACCTTCTCTCATCTCCGCTGTCCTTGAAAGTTGTCATATTTGTCGGCATGAAGACTCACATAGTGGCGACGAAGGTTATATTCTTTCAGCACTGCAACATGCTCTGAACACACCAAACATACAGCTTTCCCATTCAATTCCGTGATTAAATAGGATGACCATTTTTCATGGAACACTCTGCACTCTGCGTCCACTTTTCTCTTTTTTGACAGAGACATATTGGGGCAATGAGGGTGCCAAAGCACATAATGTTAAAAGTAGAAGCCATAATAAATATCGCGGGCAAAACAAAGTAGCTCATTGGCTGCACGTGCTTGACCTACTTGCTCTGCCCCGGTATAAACAGTTTGCTTGCTTAACACAATTGCTATTGCGCCATCCAGTGGACGCAATTGGAACAGCAGTTTATTTTATAGAAAAATTGAAGCACATTTTTATGCTTTACAATAAAAATAAAAAAATGTATCTTTTTTTTTTTCAAAATCATCTCGCGGGCCGGATTAAACCCGTTTGCGGGCCTGATCCGGCCCGTGGGCCGTACGTTTGACACCCCTGGTCTAACCCCATCAGAACACAAAATATAAGCTTATTGTTTTAGTCCACTGTTTGTAAACAACATAATTGTAAACAAACACTGTATAGCTTAAAAGCATGGTTAAAACAATCATTTTGATCTCATGGATGGTCAGTCGTTGCATCCATAGCCCCATCTATGAATTTGAGAGTGGTTACATTTCTCCAGCAATCTATGTCAAATCAAATCAAATTCTATTTCCACATGTGCCGAATACAACAGGTGTAGACACCCTTAACCAGCAATGCAGTAAAAAAATGTTTTAAACGTGTTAAGTAAAAAATAGATAAGTAAAAAATATTAAAATAAAATAATTTAAGAGCAGCAGTAAAATAAAATAACAGTAGGGAAGCTATATACAGGCGGTACAGAGTCAATGTGCGGGGGCACCGGTTAGTCGAGGTAATATGTACATGTGGTTAGAGTTAAAGTGACTATGCATAAATAATAAACAGAGTAGCAGCAGCGTAAAAGAGGGGGTTGGGGTGGGGTGGGGGGGGCAATGTAAATAGTCCGGGTAGCCATGATTAGCTGTTCAGGAGTCTTATGGTTTGGGGGTAGAAGCTGTTAAGAAGCCTTTTGGACCTAGACTTGGCGCTCCGGTACCGCTTAACGTGCGGTAGCAGAGAGAACAGTCTATGACAAGGGTGGCTGGAGTCTTTGATAATTTTTAGGGCCTTCCTCTGACACCGCCTGGTATAGAGGTCCTGGATGGCAGGAAGCTTGGCCCCAGTGATGTACTGGGCTGTACGCACTACCCTCTGTAGTGCCTTGCGGTCGGACGCCGAGCAGTTGCCATACCAGGCGGTGATGCAACCAGTCAGGATGCTCTCGATGGTGCAGCTGTATAACTTTTTGCCAAATCTTTTCAGTCTCCTGAGTGGGAATAGGCTTTGTCGTGCCCTCTTCACGACTGTCTTGGTGTGTTTGGACCATGATAGTTTGTTGGTGATGTGGACACCAAGGAACTTGAAGCTCTCAACCTGTTCCACTACAGCCCCGTCGATGAGAATGGGAGCGTGCTCAGTCCCCTTTTTTTCCTGTAGTCCACAATCATCTCCTTTGTCTTGATCACGTTGAGGGAGAGGTTGTTATCCTGGCACCACACGGCCAGGTCTCTGACCTCTTCCCTATAGGCTGTCTCATCGTTGTCGGTGATCAGGCCTACCACTGTTGTGTCGTCGGCAAACTTAATGGTGGTGTTGGAGTCGTGCCTGGTCATGCAGTCATGGGTGAACAGGGAGTACAGGAGGGGACAGAGCACGCACCCCTGATGGGCCCCCGTGTTGAGGATCATCGTGGCAGATGTGTTGTTACCTACCCTTACCACCTGGGGGCAGCCCGTCAGGAAGTCCAGGATCCAGTTGCAGAGGGAGGTGTTTAGTCCCAGGGTCTTTAGCTTAGTGATGAGCTTTGAGGGCACTATGGTGTTGAACGCTGAGCTGTAGTCAATGAATAGCATTCTCACGTAGGTGTTCCTCTTGTCCAGGTGGGAAAGAGCAGTGTGGAGTGCATTAGAGATTGCATCATCTGTGGATCTGTTGGGGCAGTATGCAAATTGGAGTGGGTCTAGGGTTTCTGGGATAATGGTGTTGATGTGAGCCATGACCAGCTTTTCAAAGCACTTCATGGCTACAGACGTGAGTGCTACGGGTCGGTAGTCATTTAAGCAGGTTATCTTAGTGTTCTTGGGCACAGGGACTATGGTGGTCTGCTTGAAACATGTTGGTATTACAGACTCAGTCAGGGACATGTTGAAAATGTCAGTGAAGACACTTGCCAGTTGGTCAGCGCATGCTCGGAGTTCACGTCCTGGTAATCCGTCTGGCCTTGCGGCCTTGTGAATGTTGACCTGCTTAAAAGTCTTACTCACATCGGCTACGGAGAGCGTGATCACATAGTCATCCAGAACAGCTGATGCTCTCATGCATGCTTCAGTGTTGCTTGCCTCGAAGCAAGCATAGAAGTGATTTAGCTCTCCTGGTAGGCTTGTGTCACTGGGTAGCTGACGGCTGTGCTTCCCTTTGTAGTCTGTAATAGTTTTCAAGACCTGCCACATCCGACGAGCGTCGGAGCCGGTGTAGTACGATTCAATCTTAGTCATGTATTGACTCTTTGCCTGTTTGATGGTTCGTCGGAGGGCATAGCGGGATTTCTTATAGGTGTCTGGGTTAGAGTCCCGCTCCTTGAAAGCGGCAGCTCTACCCTTTAGCTCAGTGCGGATGTTTCCTGTAATCCATGGCTTCTGGTTGGGGTATGTACGTACAGTCCCTGTGGGGACGACATCATTGATGCACTTATTGATGAAGCCAGTGACTGATGTGGTGTACTCCTCAATGCTATCGGAAGAATCCCGGAACATATTCCAGTCTGTGCTAGCAAAACAGTCCTGTAGCTTAGCATCTGCGTTAATCTGACCACTTCCTTATTAACCGAGTCACTGGTGCTTCCTGCTTTAGTTTTTGCTTATAAGCAGGAAACAGGAGGATAGAGTTATGGTCAGATTTGCCAAATGGAGGGTGAGGGAGAGCTTTGTACGCATCTCTGTGTGTGGAGTAAAGGTGGTCTAGAGGTTTTTTTCCTCTGGTTGCACATTTAACATGCTGGTAGAAATTAGATAGAATGGATTTAAGTTTCCCTGCATTAAAGTGCCTGGCCACTAGGAGCGCTGCCTCTGGATGAGCATTTTCCTGTTTACTTATGGCCTTATACAGCTCATTGAGTGCAATCTTAGTGCCAGCATCGGTTTGTGGTGGTAAATAGACAGTTACGAAAAATATAGATGAAAACTCTCTTGGTAAATAGTGTGGTCTATAGCTTATCACGAGATACTCTACCTCAGGCGAGCAAAACCTTGAGACTTCCTTAGTATTAGATTTTATGCACCAGCTGTTGTTTACAAATATACACAGACCGCCACCCCTTGTCTTACCGGAGTCAGCCGTTCTATCCTGCCGATGTAGCGTATATCCCACCAGCTGTATGTTGTCCATGTCGTCGTTCAACCACGACTCGGTGAAACATAAGACATTACAGTTTTTAATGTCCCGTTGGTAGGATAACCTTAATTTTAGGTCGTCCAATTTATTTTCAAATGATTGAACATTGGCTAATAGGATTGATGGAAGAGGCAGTTTACTCGCTCGCCGTCGGATCCTTACAAGGCACCCCGACCTACGTCCACGATATCTCTGTCTCTTTCTCATGCGAATGACGGGGATTTGGGCCTTGTTGGGTGTCTGTAGGATATCCTTCGCGTCTGACTCGTTGAAGAAAAAATATTTGTCCAATACGAGGTGAGTAATCGCTGTCCTGATTACCAGAAGCTATTTTTGGTCATAAGAGACGGTGGCAGAAACATTATGTGCAGAATAAATTACAAATAATGCAAAAAAACCACACATAATAGTACAATTGGTTAGAGGGCTGTAAAACGGCAGCCATCTTCTCTGGCGCCATTCATTCATCACACTTTTTTTTTTTTTTACAGAACAACAACAAAATGGTATGTTCTAAGTCCATAACAATGCTTAAACCACGTCAGGAGACCACTTTCGAGGTCTGGGAAAATTCTAAGACATTTTGATTTTTGACAGTAGTTACCCTTTAATTCAAGTTTGCAGGCATCTAGCACTATTGTTTGATTAGCAGTGTTTCTGTAGCACATGAGATGTAGTTTGCAAAATAAATGGCCACTGGATTGATGCAAATAATCATCATGATATTGTAGTATCTGAACATTTATAGCTTTGGCTGAGGTTTTCATATTGTTGGTTAAATGAACTTTGCTCTGCTGTGCTGAAACATCTGGAAAGTGTTACTATAGGGCCCCCCTAAAACAGTGGACAGGGGGATATGGGGAGGCCAGGGATTGGTCTATTCAAAACACGCCATTTTGTGTTACATAGGATATATACCATGTTTGAACAAAGGGATGAGAGAGTGATTATATTTGAGATTGGGTTAGTTGCTCTCCAGATTCTGCAGAAATCTGTAAATTGATGCTGAAATCTTTGATGTAATAAAAGTTATAATCAAGTACAGTGTCAGCGGATTCCTTGTCAACACAGCATCTCAGCACTGCTGTCACCACCACAATATCATTCTGACAGGTAGGCATGGGCTACTTTGTAGCTAGTTAACATTTAATAGTGAATAAACCTTATGATCAATGTTCAGTATGAGCAGACTCCTTTTGTTGACAGCAATAATTGCCACCATTCATCATATACGACAAAGGTTTTTGGCAAAGCCTTTCCATCTACCAGAAGACGGTTAGGCCTATCATTAGCATCTCTATATTTTTCCTGTTCCTTAATTATTTGTCTTACCTTGCTTCATGTCTTACATTGCAATTATTTTTATAAAGACTTACTCATATGTGTTCTATTGATTTTCTTTAAACGTTTTTTCCTTGGCTAGCAGCCAAAGGCATTATCCTTATCATATTAGCAACCCATGATAGTTGTTGCATCTTTAAATCCCCCGTCTTTCTAATGGATATTTCCATCTCTGTCCATGAAACCGCCTACTGCCGTGTGTACATTGCTGCGCCTAAAAGGTGAAGAAATAATAGTTTATCAACATTTGAAGCTAAACATTCTGATCTGTTCCATCAGCCGTATTTATTGATAGGGCGTATACGTCCACTACACTACTTTGATACGTATCAGTTGGGATTAAGTGAGTATGCGCAATGCCTACTGAAAAATAAGTGGGTATACGGCGTATACCTGCGTATACCCTCCACTACACCACTAAGATTGCCCCTTTAATGCCCCTCTAATGAACAATCAATTAACAACACAGTTCTGTTCTATTCTATTCATATTCTATTGTATTCTGCATAGAGCAAAGTAAATGAAACAACACATTTTACAAAAAGGTCATGTGTCATGCATAGCCGTGGGCAGCTGTTCTCAATCTTGTTTGCTCTAAAAACAACTGCTCACACCCTCTGGATGAGAAAGCTGCGCGCTAAGAAGGTGTTTCCCGTATGTGCCCAACAGCACCAGACTACCAGTAGGCAGTTCTAGTTAGTTGTCAAGAACATAGTCGACACTGTTGCCAAAGCAAATAGAGGCTTGTCACACAACAACTGCATAGGATAGGTCTAATGCTTTCGGTTAGTTTCTGCCCACTGAACTTGAGAAAACATATTACTGATGGCTATAATGTTCATGAACGATAAATAACTTCCATAAATTAATCATAGAAACAGAGAAACAGTTATGAATCAACAGTTGGAGCAAACCCACCTCTGTGCGCCAACAGCCCCCCCTCCCCTTACCCTTCCCCACCTAAATCTCTAGAGAAAAATTCAAGCCAACGCCCCATTGCCCGTCTTTACTCCCTCCTTCCTATTTTGTTCTCTAGTTTTGCTAAATCAAGGAAGTTGCCATTACTGACCGATTCGAAGGAGTGGCAAATTGGAGAGAAGAAAACTTGTGTCTTCGTTGAGTTCTGCAACATTGCAATATTCAGCCGTTATAATTAGCTGGTAAACTATACATTTAATTTCGTTATGGCTGATACAGAGGCCAGTGTTGCTGCAGGCTGCCTGGAGAAGCTGAAGGGCTACGTGAAGACCCGAAAAGGAACTATTCTTGCTGCAGAAATAGTACGTTTGTTTCCATTTACTCTTATAGCCTCACACAAAGAGTAGACTACTGCTGTAACCTAAACGTACTGCTATTTAGGAGTTTCCAAACTATGAATGAAAGGTCTGTTGTAGAAATATAATATAATTTCCTCGAATATATCATTGTTATGATTACATACTACTTTAGGTTTGCATGGTTTGCATTCATGACGTTAGCTTAGGCCTATATTAAGCAATAAGTAAACCTACTACTTTACAAAAATGTATCTTAGATCACAACTGAATAGGCTATGTAGGTGTAGTTCATTTACCTACAGCTGTTTCTGCAATACAGATCTGTGAGTATTTCCATGATGGTATTCCAATGATTTGATCATAGCATGATAATGAATGGGGCCTTTTAAAATATTTTACCCAGTTGTGTGGATTTAGAGGAACTGGACCTGGAATGAGAACCATGTGGTCTTGGAGGTAGGGGCCAGGCCAAGGGCTGGGTTTGTGGGCCAAGGGTTAAGAGCTTCCACCTGTCACTTCTAATGTGGTGGTGTGCTTGAAGCTCCCCTCATTTGGCACCCAACAGTCAAATGCTGACAGTTTAGGTTGAAAATCAGAGTGTACATAGGGTGACATGCTACAGGATATAGTTATGATTATGTGTGACAGTTAGTCATGAAATAAAGTACATAAAAATGTATGCACACATGACTGTAAGTCGCTTTGGATAAAACCGTCTGCTAAATGGCATATTATATTATATTATTATGAAATGATGACCGACCTCTCCTTAAGATTGATAAGGAGTTGGTATGCCGAAGCTTTACACATTTACTACCTAGCTGTAGGCAGTAAATGTGTAAAACTCATTCTCTTTGATGTTGCTCTCATTAATGTTCCGTTATGTAGCAAGGTTATTATAGTAAATTATTAACGAAAACTAATCGTGATTAAAAAAAATAAAAAACAGAAATAAAATCATTAACAAACCCATCTAAAAAACTAAAACTATACTGAAATGATTATCTTTGACCCCAAAACTAACTAAAATAACATAAAAACTATCATGAATTATGTTCAGTAAAAAAATAATGTAATGGGCTTTTCAAGCTTTTGGGGGGTTTTCATGCTACTAAATTTGGCAGGTAAAAATGTGGTCAGGAGATGATGATGTTTCAAATAGGCCTAGTTTATGCATCACTATCACTAGCTAACAGGGAAAAAATTGTCTAGTTAGCTAACTTTTTTTTTTTTTTTTTTTAGGGGGTAGATCAGCTTTAATATTGCAGATAGATTGTAACTTCCATCAATGTAATTGTCTGCATCACTTCCAATCCCCCATATGTTTTTTTCTCTCGCAAAAAAAAACAAAACAAATATATATATATATATATATATATATATATATATATACATATACATACATACATACAGTGGGGGAAAAAAGTATTTAGTCAGCCACCAATTGTGCAAGTTCTCCCACTTAAAAAGATGAGAGAGGCCTGTAATTTTCATCATAGGTACACGTCAACTATGACAGACAAAATGAGAAAAGAAATCCAGAAAATCACATTGTAGGATTATTAATGAATTTATTTGCAAATTATGGTGGAAAATAAGTATTTGGTCAATAACAAAAGTTTCTCAATACTTTGTTATATACCCTTTGTTGGCAATGACACAGGTCAACCGTTTTCTGTAAGTCTTCACAAGGTTTTCACACACTGTTGCTGGTATTTTGGCCCATTCCTCCATGCAGATCTCCTCTAGAGCAGTGATGTTTTGGGGCTGTCGCTGGGCAACACGGACTTTCAACTCCCTCCAAAGATTTTCTATGGGGTTGAGATCTGGAGACTGGCTAGGCCACTCCAGGACCTTGAAATGCTTCTTACGAAGCCACTCCTTCGTTGCCCGGGCGGTGTGTTTGGGATCATTGTCATGCTGAAAGACCCAGCCACGTTTCATCTTCAATGCCCTTGCTGATGGAAGGAGGTTTTCACTCAAAATCTCACGATACATGGCCCCATTCATTCTTTCCTTTACACGGATCAGTCGTCCTGGTCCCTTTGCAGAAAAACAGCCCCAAAGCATGATGTTTCCACCCCCATGCTTCACATCTTTGGATGCAACTCAGCATTCTTTGTTGAGTTTTTATCTGACCAGTTGAGTTTTTATCTGACCATATGACATTCTCCCAATCCTCTTCTGGATCATCCAAATGCACTCTAGCAAACTTCAGACGGGCCTGGACATGTACTGGCTTAAGCAGGGGGACACGTCTGGCACTGCAGGATTTGAGTCCCTGGCGGCGTAGTGTGTTACTGATGGTAGGCTTTGTTACTTTGGTCCCAGCTCTCTGCAGGTCATTCACTAGGTCCCCCCGTGTGGTTCTGGGATTTTTGCTCACCGTTCTTGTGATCATTTTGACCCCACGGGGTGAGATCTTGCGTGGAGCCCCAGATCGAGGGAGATTATCAGTGGTCTTGTATGTCTTCCATTTCCTAATAATTGCTCCCACAGTTGATCTCTTCAAACCAAGCTGCTTACCTATTGCAGATTCAGTCTTCCCAGCCTGGTGCAGGTCTACAATTTTGTTTCTGGTGTCCTTTGACAGCTCTTTGGTCTTGGCCATAGTGGAGTTTGGAGTGTGACTGTTTGAGGTTGTGGACAGGTGTCTTTTATACTGATAACAAGTTCAAACAGGTGCCATTAATACAGGTAACGTGTGGAGGACAGAGGAGCCTCTTAAAGAAGAAGTTACAGGTCTGTGAGAGCCAGAAATCTTGCTTGTTTGTAGGTGACCAAATACTTATTTTCCACCATAATTTGCAAATAAATTCATTAAAAATCCTACAATGTGATTTCCTGGATTTTTTTCTCTCAATTTGTCTGTCATCGTTGACGTGTACCTATGATGATAATTACAGGCGCCTCTCATCTTTTTAAGTGGGAGAACTTGCACAATTGGTGGCTGACTAAATACTTTTTTCCCCCACTGTATTATGGACACAGTATGCTTTACATTAGTTATCTTGTTGTTATTAGTTGTTGTTAGTTGTTATTAGTCCCATCCTTCAACTCCATTCAACACCACCCATCTATCTCTTAACACCATCCATATTGGATTTCTATTTGCCATATATTTTTCAACTGTACTGTGATGTTTCACAAAAGTTCTGAACCCTTCTATTCTCATTGTTTCTACAGATTGTAAATTGAAAATAAACTTTTTTGCTAAAAGCATTATTATATTATTGATCGATTGACTATGACTTTTCAGATCACCCAGTTGTGCTATCTGCAGGGTTAGCTCCAGGTAAATATTGCAATCCTTTAGCCATTCCTGGACCTGTGTCCAAAAACAAGCTACAAATGGACAGTACCAAAACAAATGATGTAATGATTGTCTCTTCGCAGCAAAATCTGCAAAGCTGGGAAGATTGTATCCCCCATATAAATAACATTCTATTGGTAGCAAGAATTTTGTATAATAATTTCAATAAAAAAATTCTAAGTTTTGAATCCAGCGTCGTTTTGCGTATCAGTTCATAAACACTATGCCATGGAATCGGTACATCAAAAATCTCTTCCCGACTATTTTGCAATCTATATGGGACAGCTGTCAATCCTTTGGTCTTTAAATGAAACTGGTATACTTTTTTATTTATCACAATTTTCTTTAACCAATTATGTTCTTACTTTTTCCCCCTTCCACTTTCCTCTTCCATTTTTGTGGTAATGCTGCAATTATTTGTTTGTAATTTTGGATAGAGCAGACATTTCCATATGTTTTTGTTAGCTGCATGTGCGACATAACTCCACCAGTCCTACCTATGATATCATTTACGAAGATTATACCTTTTAAAAACATTTTTTCAAAAAATGTTTTTTTAATCAATTAGTATATTTGAGTTTAACCACAATATTTGTTGCGTTATTTGTTCTGTCGTTTCTGGAGGATTAAATTGAAATTGCAACCAACTTTCTATGGCTCGTTTTAGAAATAGTGATATTTGGGAGATTATTTCCTTTTCAAATAACTGAAAGTGAGAGGTTGTAATCTGAATAAAGGGAAAAAGGCCATTCTTGAACATTGGGTGAGACAATCGTACTAATTTGCTAGAGAACCAGTTCGGATTTAAGTATAACTTTTGTATTACTGAAGCTTTTAGTGATAGGTCTAATGCTTTAATATTTAATCATTTCTGTCCCCCGAATTCATATTCATTATATAAATAGGCCCGTTTAATTTTGTCTGGCTTGCCGTTCCAAATAAAATGGAATATTTTTTTCTCATATAATTTAAAAAACTGTTCGCTAGGCGTAGGCTAGACCATAAGCAAATAGGTCAACTGGGATAATACTAAAGAGTTAATCAGGGTGATTTTTCCACAAATTGACAGGTATTTACCTTTCCATGGTAGCAAGATCTTATCTATTTTTGCAAACTTTCTATTAAAATGTATTGGAGTGAGATAATTTTTTTCATTTGGGATATGTATTCCGAGTACATCCACATCACCATCAGACCATTTTATTGGTAAACTACATGGTAATGTAAAAATTGTATTTCTTTGTGATCCAATACGGAATATAGTGCATTTATCATAATTTGGATGTAATCCAGAGAGGTTAGAAAATGTATCTAGATCCTCTATGAGGCTGTGGAGGGATTCAAGTTGTGGATTTAAAAGAAAACATGAATCATCAGTGTACAATGACACCTTTGTTTTTAAGCCCTGGATTTCTAATCCCTTGATATTATTGTTGGCTCTGATTTTAATAGCTAACATTTCGATGGCCATAATAAATAGATATGCCAATAGTGTACAACCTTGTTTCACTCCTCTTGACAGTTTAAAACTTTTGGAGAAATAGCCATTATTGACTATTTTACACCTAGGGTTACTATACATGATTTTAACCCATTTTATAAGAGATTCTCCAAAATTGAAATGCTCCAGGCATTTATATATAAACCCGTCATACTTTATCAAATGCCTTTTCAAAGTCTGCTATGAATAGCAGGCCTGGTTTCCCTGATTTTTCATAGTGTTCTATTGTTTCCAGTACTTGCCTTATATTATCTCCAATGTATCGTCCATGTAAAAAAACTGTCTGATTAGAATGAATAATGTCCGACAATACCTTTTTAATTCTATGCGCTATACATTTTGCTAGAATTTTTGCATCACAACACTGAAGTGTAAGGGGCTTCCAATTTTTTAATGGACTGGATCTTTATATTTTCCATCTTTATATTTTCAATTTTCCACTTTCCACTGTTTCAGTAATAAAGAAATCAGATTTACATAGGAGTGGTTAAAACATGCTAATAACGGTCTTCTGAGTATATCAAAAAAGGTTTGATATACCTCGACTGGTATGCCTCGACTGGTACCTCTAAGTAGCTAACTTGATTCTTACATGTACTACTAAAGTTAAAACGCATCGGATTAGTATATGGGCTAGAGAGCTTTTCCTTCCACCATATTTTTTGCACCTGTCTCGACAATATTCCTTTTAAATCCAAGTCACATTGAGGTTGACTTTATAAATTAAGACGAGGCTGCCCCGCCCCCCTGCATCACTTTTCCCCAGAGCTGAAGATCCGAATCTCATTCTGCGCATGTTTTTCTTTACCTCTACTTCACGTCAACAGTGAATAGGCGACTCTGGGATGCTGACCTTCTAGGCAGAGTTGCAAAGAAAAAGCCATATCTCAGACTGGCCAATAAAAATAAAAGATTAAGATGGGCATAAGAACACAGACACTGGACTTTTTCTTTGCAACTCTGCCTAGGTCAGCATCCCTGAGTCGCCTCTTCACTGTTGACGTTGAGACTGGTGTTTTGCGAGTACTATTTAATGAAGCTGCCAGTTGAGGACCTGTGAGGCGTCTGTTTCTCAAACTAGACACTTAATGTATTTGTCCTCTTGCTCAGTTGTGCACCGGGGCCTCCCACTCCTCTTTCTATTCTGGTTAGAACCAGTTTGCGCTGTTCTGTGAAGGGAGTAGTACACAGTGTTGCACGAGATCTTCAGTTTCTTGGCAATTTCTCGCATGGAATAGCCTTCATTTCTCAGAACAAGAATAGACTGACGAGTTTCAGAAGAAAGTTCTTTGTTTCTGGCCATTTTGAGCCTGTAATCGAACCCACAATTGCTGATGCTCCAGATACTCAACTAGTCTCAAGAAGGCCAGTTGTATTGTTTCTTTAATCAGCACAACAGTTTTCAGCTGTGCTAACATAATTGCAAAAGGGTTTTCTAATGATCAATTAGCCTTTTAAAATAATTAAACTTGGATTAGCAAACACAACGTGCCATTGGAACACAGGACTGATGTTTGCTGATAATGGGCCTCTGTACGCCTATGTAGATATTCCATAAAAAATCAGCTGTTTCCAGCTACAATAGCCATTTACAACATTAACAATGTCTACACTGTATTTCTGATCAATTTGATGTTATTTTAATGGACAAAAAAAGTGATTGTCTTTGGAAAACAAGGACATTTCTAAGTGACCCCAAACGTTTGAACGGTAGCGTATGTAAAGGAACTCCAGGAATAGACATGAATAACTTCAAGCAGGTCATACAGCTTCTCTGTAGGGTTTTTGTACACAGTAGACCCCTTCTATGTGATCTACATCCATGAGGGGTATTGTAGGGTAGTAAGTGTCCTCTGGGGGCTTTGTTACCCATGTGTAAGTGCATTGGAGAGGGCCATCCCACTACTCTGGTGGAGTTGCTGCATGCATACTGATTGCCTATCTTGTTGCTCAGTGTTTTCATTGCCCTAAGAAATCAGCACTGATTAATCTCTCCTTTTGTAAAGATAAGCAGTATTGGGGATGATAGGTGTTCTGTTCTAAAAGAGGTGGTAACTCACCGACTGAGCTTTCTCATAGAATAGAACAGAATAGAATTCTAGCGAGTTCTAGTTCTAGAATGGAAGAGTTTCTTTCCAAAACGCTATATCCACCAATTTTTCATATTTGTGTTTTTTCCTCACAAATGATTGCTTATGGGTACCTTCATGTGTGTGTAAAATATTACTGTTCTCAGATTTTTAGTTCAGAGATTTTAGATCTCCATTAAAATGGCTTTTGTTGCAAAACACTATATATCCATTGTTTAGCTGGAAAGGAATGTTTGTATCCTGTATATTTGACTGTTATGTGGTTGTCTCACCTAGCGATCTTAAAATGAATGGACTAACTGTAAGTCAATATTTTACATACAGATCTCATATTACTGTATTAATTCATTACAAAAATATTGTTACATATTGATGTCACAAAGGTATCATTTGTACAGTTCTTTATTTAAAATGTTGTTATTTGACTGTGTAAATCCTAGCAGTGCTACTTATTTCTCTGAGAGTAAGGCGGATATACAGTGAGGGAAAAAAGTATTTGATCCCCTGCTGATTTTGTACGTTTGCCCATTGACAAAGAAATGATCAGTCTATAATTTTAATGTTAGGTTTATTTGAACAGTGAGAGACAGAATAACAACAAAAAAATCCAGAAAAACGCACGTCAAAAATTTTATAAATTGATTTGCATTTTAATGAGGGAAATAAATATTTGACCCCCTCTCAATCAGAAAGATTTCTGGCTCCCAGGTGTCTTTTATACAGGTAACGAGCTGAGATTAGGAGCACACTCTTAAAGGGAGTGCTCCTAATCTCAGTTTGTTACTCACAGTGGGGAAAAAAAAGTATTTAGTCAGCCACCAATTGTGCAAGTTCTCCCACTTAAAAAGATGAGAGAGGCCTGTAATTTTCATCATAGGTACACGTCAACTATGACAGACAAATTGAGAGAAAAAAATCCAGAAAATCACATTGTAGGATTTTTTATGAATTTATTTGCAAATTATGGTGGAAAATAAGTATTTGGTCACCTACAAACAAGCAAGATTTCTGGCTCTCACAGACCTGTAACTTCTTCTTTAAGAGGCTCCTCTGTCCTCCACTCGTTACCTGTATTAATGGCACCTGTTTGAACTTGTTGTCAGTATAAAAGACACCTGTCCACAACCTCAAACAGTCACACTCCAAACTCCACTATGGCCAATACCAAAGAGCTGTCAAAGGACACCAGAAACAAAATTGTAGACCTGCACCAGGCTGGGAAGACTGAATCTGCAATAGGTAAGCAGCTTGGTTTGAAGAAATCAACTGTGGGAGCAATTATTAGGAAATGGAAGACATACAAAACCACTGATAATCTCCCTCGATCTGGGGCTCCACGCAAGATCTCACCCCGTGGGGTCAAAATGATCACAAGAACGGTGAGCAAAAATCCCAGAACCACACAGGGGGACCTAGTGAATGACATGCAGAGAGCTGGGACCAAAGTAACAACAAAGCCTACCATCAGTAACACACTACGCCGCCAGGGACTCAAATCCTTCAGTGCAAGACGTGGCCCCCTGCTTGAGCCAGTACATGTCCAGGCCCGTCTGAAGTTTGCTAGAGTGCATTTGGATGATCCAGAAGAGGATTGGGAGAATGTCATATGGTCAGATGAAACCAAAATATAACTTTTTGGTAAAAACTCAACTCGTCGTGTTTGGAGGACAAAGAATGCTGAGTTGCATCCAAAGAACACCATACCTACTGTGAAGCATGGGGGTGGAAACATCATGCTTTGGGGCTGTTTTTTGCAAAGGGACCAGGACGACTGATCCGTGTAAAGGAAAGAATGAATGGGGCCATGTATCGTGAGATTTTGAGTGAAAACCTCCTTCCATCAGCAAGGGCATTGAAGATGAAACGTGGCTGGGTCTTTCAGCATGACAATGATCCCAATCACACCGCCCGGGCAACGAAGGAGTGGCTTCGTAAGAAGCATTTCAAGGTCCTGGAGTGGCCTAGCCAGTCTCCAGATCTCAACCCCATAGAAAATCTTTGGAGGGAGTTGAAAGTCCGTGTTGCCCAGCGACAGCCCCAAAACATCACTGCTCTAGAGGAGATCTGCATGGAGGAATGGGCCAAAATACCAGCAACAGTGTGTGAAAACCTTGTGAAGACTTACAGAAAACATTTGACCTGTGTCATTGCCAACAAAGGGTATATAACAAAGTATTGAGAAACTTTTGTTATTGACCAAATACTTATTTTCCACCATAATTTGCAAATAAATTCATAAAAAATCCTACAATGTGATTTTCTTGATTTTTTTTCTTCTCATTTTGTCTGTCATAGTTGACGTGTACCTATGATGAAAATTACAGGCCTCTCTCATCTTTTTAAGTGGGAGAACTTGCACAATTGGTGGCTGACTAAATACTTATTTTCCCCACTGTATATAAAAGACACCTGTCCACAGAAGCAATCAATCAATCAGATTCCAAACTCTCCACCATGGCCAAGACCAAAGAGCTCTCCAAGGATGTCAGGGACAATATTGTAGACCTACACAAGGCTGGAATGGGCTACAAGACCATTGCCAAGCAGCTTGGTGAGAAGGTGACAACAGTTGGTGCGATTATTCGCAAATGGAAGAAACACAAAATAACTGTCAATCTCCCTCGGCCTGGGGCTCCATGCAAGATCTCACCTCGTGGAGTTGCAATGATCAAGATAACGGTGAGGAATCAGCCCAGAACTATACGGGAGGATCTTGTCAATGATCTCAAGGCAGCTGGGACCATAGTCACCAAGAAAACAATTGGTAACACACTACGCCGTGAAGGACTGAAATCCTGCAGCGCCCGCAAGGTCCCCTTGCTCAAGAAAGCACATATACAGGGCCGTCTGAAGTTTGCCAATGAACATCTGAATGATTCAGAGGAGAACTGGGTGAAAGTGTTGTGGTCAGATGAGACCAAAATCGAGGTCTTTGTCAACAACTCAACTCGCCTTGTTTGGAGGAGGAGGAATGCTGCCTATGACCCCAAGAACACCATCCCAACCGTGAAACATGGAGGTGGAAACATTATGCTTTGGGGGTGTTTTTCTGCTAAGGGGACAGGACAACTTCACTGCATCAAAGGGACGATGGACGGGGCCATATACCATCAAATCTCGGGTGAGAACCTCCTTCCCTCCGCCAGGGCATTGAAAATGGGTCGTGGATGGGTATTCCAGCATGACAATGACCCAAAACACACGGCCAAGGCAACAAAGGAGTGGCTCAAGAAGAAGCACATTAAGGTCCTGGAGTTGCCTAGCCAGTCTCCAGACCTTAATCCCATAGAAAATCTGTGGAGGGAGCTGAAGGTTCGAGTTGACAAACGTCAGGCTCGAAACCTTAATGACTTGGAGAAGATCTGCAAAGAGGAGTGGGACAAAATCCCTCCTTAGATGTGTGCAAACCTGGTGGCCAACTACAAGAAACGTCTGACCTTTGTGATTGCCAACAAGGGTTTTGCCACCAAGTACTAAGTCATGTTTTGCAGAGGGGTCAAATACTTATTTCCCTCATTAAAATGCAAATCAATTTATAACATTTTTGACATGCGTTTTTCTGGATTTTTTTGTTGTTATTCTGTTTCTCACTGTTCAAATAAACCTACCATTAAAAGTATAGACTGATCATGTCTTTGTCAGTGGGCAAATGTACAAAATCAGCAGGGGATCAAATACTTTTTTCCCTCACTGTATAGCATTTTGCAGCAAAACATGATTATTTGTCTCTCTGAAATGAAACCATCAAGTGATAGACATGCATTTGTTTGAAATCTATCATTGAACAACCCCATGCCATGATTAGGTGGTGAGAACACACCAATCTCTTTCATAAGTTATTTAAACAATAAATGCTAATTTACCAACATTTCTGAAAATAGATAAACTATATATACAAAAGTATGTGGACTCCCCTTCAAATTAGTGGATTCAGCTATTTCAGCCACACCCATTGCTGAATGGTGTATAAAATCGAGCACACAGCAATGTAATCTCCATAGACAAACATTGGTGGTAGAATGGCCTTACTGAAGAGCTCAGTGACTTTCAATGCGGCACCGTCATAGGATGCCACCTTTCCAACAAATCCGTTCTTCAAATTTCTGCCCTGCGAGAGCTGGCCCGGTCAACTGTAAGTGCTGTTATAGTGAAGTGGAAACATCTAGTGCTGAAGCACGTAGTGCGTACAAATCGTTTGTCCTCGTTTACAACACGCACTACCAAGTTCCAAACTGCCTTTTTAAGCAACGTCAGCACAAGAACTGTTCGTCGGGAGCTTCATGAAATGGGTTTCTATGGCCGAATAGCCGCACACAAGCCTAAGATCACCATGCGCAATGCTAAGCGTCGGCTGGAGTGGTGTAAAGCTCACCGCCATTGGACTCTAGAGCAGTGGAAACGCGTTCTCTAGAGTGATGAATCACGCTTCACCATCTGGCAGTCAGACGGACAAATCTGGGTTTGGCGGATGAACACCTTTGGGATGAATTGGAATGCTGACTGCGAGCCAGGCCTAATCGCCCAACATCAGTGCCCGACCTCACTAATGCTCTTGTGGCTGAATAGAAGCAAGTCCCAACATCTAGTGGAAAGCCTTCCCGGAAGAGTGGAGGCTGTTATAGCAGCAAAGTGGGGACCAACTCCATATTAATGCCCATGATTTTGGAATGAGATGTTCAACGAGCAGGTGTCCACAAACTTTTGGTCATGTAGTGTATATAGCGTTTTGGAATGAAACACTTCAATTGTAGAGTTTATTCTAGCAAGGGAATTCCTAGACTCAGATCCCGGAGGTCAGTGTTTCACCACACGTTAAGAGTCAGTGCTTTGCAGAGGTAATGGAAATTACCGAGGATGTGTGAGGTTCCTGCAGCCTGGGACAAGGAATGCAGGAATCACTTTGCTTGCAACTCTACATGACCTGGCTTGGCATTCAAGGATAGTTTCACACCTCACTGGAGACATTTTACATTTACATTTTAGTCATTTAGCAGACGCTCTTATCCAGAGCGACTTACAGTTAGTGAATACATATATATATTTTTTTGTCTTTAAAAAAAAAAAAAAAATTAAACTGGTCCCCCGTGGGAATCGAACCCACAACCCTGGCGTTGCAAACGCCATGCTCTATCAACTGAGCTACATCCCTGCCGGCCATTCCCTCCCCTACCCTGGACAACGCTAGGCCAATTGTGCGCCGCCCATGAGTCTCCCAGTCGCGGCCGGCTGCGACAGAGCCTGGATTCGAACCAGGATCTCTAGTGGCACAGCTAGCACTGCGATGCAGTGCCTTAGACCACTGCGCCACTCAGGAGATGGATGACCCCCCCTGTGGAACATCACAACAGCCTGGGAGAAAGTATGAAAGTCACAGGACGAGAGATAGTAGGTGTCTCAGACAGTTTACATACTGTAGTTCATACAGAGCAAAGAATACTCCAGCAGGGAGAGAAGGATCATGTGATGTGAGATACACAGGAAGACAACTCCTACCATCATTAATCAGTTGGGAAATACTCATTCTCTAATTTTCTCGCCCAATGTTTCATAGTAACCCCATGTACTGTATAAGATTGACACTCTGACAATATGGTACATTGCTTCTGAACTTAAATGGGCCTATGGAAGCCATACTCCAAAAGGGCGATTCCATGCCAGCATAGCCCGAAAATATTTTTGGTATCTCAGATTGTTCTGGCAATTCTCACATGGAAACTTCATTGGGACGAAGAATGTTTGATATGCTTTTTACTTTTGTAGCGCAAACCATTAATTAGTTCAGTGGTTCATTGTTTTTGAACATGCTTCTGTGATAGCTAGCTAATGTCAAAGTGAAACACAGTCAGTGTGACTCTCCCTGGATAATGAGCAATCGCTTCCATGTAAGCTGAGTGATGCAGGCATTGCAGTAGCTTGTTCTGTTCTTATAACTGTACTTAGAAATTGTATTTTGCCTCATCCCCATACTATTCAGAAAAGCTAGTTCCATTGAAACAGCAGTTTAACTATTCCTGGCATTTCTTTGTGTGTGAGAGAGATTGTGTATATTTACATCTCTCTTTGTTTTTGGTTGCCACTCTGTTCCTGTTTTTAGTTTGTTCATGTATTGACTGTAATCATTGAAAAAATGTTAGTCATTTTCCATAGTCAGTGTATGGAGGACTGAACATCAGAACAGGGAGGGGCAATGCAAGCCTCTCTGATCCAGGCTCTGTCGTAGCTGGCCGTGACCGGGAGACCCATGGGGCGGCGCACAATTGGCCCAGCGTCGTCCAGGGTAGGGGAGGGAATGGCCAGCAGGGATGTAGCTCAGTTGGTAGAGCATGGCATTTGCAACGCCAGGGTTGTGGGTTCGATTCCCGCGGGGGGCCAGTATGAAAAAAATAAAAAATGTATGCACTCACTAACTGTAAGTCGCTCTGGATAAGAGCGTCTGCTAAATGACTAAAATGTAAATGTAATTCCATCTGGGTCTTCAGTCTGGTCAGAAACTGAGCAGTTTTTCCTGTGGTGTACCAGTGAGGTGTCAACATCGCAGGCCCTTTTTTGTTGTGAAGGGCTTTTGGATAGTGGGTGTTTCTCCGTGTGAAGGCCTCTTCATTAGCCGGTTCCCCTTCGAGCAGCCGGCTGAGGCCAGAATAGAATAGAGCCTCATTGTGTAGGCCCCTCGCCCCGGCCACCCCATAAGTGCACAGAGGCAGCTCGTGCCAGTCTCTGGAACACATGAAGCACTGATGCGTGTGTGTGTGGGGGTGGGGGGGGCAGTTTATTGCATCATCTGTAGGCTACTACCACGCTTTTCACTGGGTTTGCCCTAGCTTTGCTTACTGCTCTGTGGCCAACTCATGACATATTCCTTGGTGCTACACAATGGATTGTAGTTGAGGTGATTTGGCAGCATGAATTTGATTTGTTTTTACATTAAATTTTTTTACACAGTGTTTGATTAAAAGACTAAGGCCCAAATAATCTAACCTACCCTCTTTACATGTATCATTTTGTAAATGATACATACCAAATCATGCAGTATCCCTCAAATTAATGAAAAAAGGGTAGCTATGCAATTGCAAGCAAAGTTGACAAACTCCAATATCATCCCTGAACATCTAAGTTAGTAACATCTTTGTCATCCTCACAAAGGCTTTGTGATGTCATGTGACACCATGAAACGTGACCATTCTTTCAAAACCTGCCTGTGGTTGTATTTAAATACATCTACCCACCCAGAATCCTAACTCAACAGCAGCTACAATAGAGAGATTCAGTAAGGGCTGGTGTTGCTGCTACACTGTGGGCTGTCCAAGTTTATGTGCTCTCCACACTGACCCTATTTCACTGGAATGGACTGAAGGGAATGCCAGCTGAATTTTTTTATCTGATGGAAAAATGCATTCTTGACTTGGTACAGACCCCTCTGTAGATAAAATTAAAGCAACATGTTAAAGAAAGACATCCAAATGTTTAGGATAAAAATGATCAATCCCAACACTGGGGGTCTTACTCAGTGTGATATATGCTTCTAAACTGATTGGCTATGTTGGCTACTATGTTTGTTGTTGTTGTGTGTGTTTTGTGACAGCCTCTGTTGTTTGTGTACTTTGTTGCGTCACCACAGGGTCTTTAACCCCATATAGGCTGTGTATATTGTGTCCTGTTTGAGGTGTGAGATGCTAGTGTTAGTGTGTGATATGGCAGTTAGGGTGTCTGCCCATTTGACAGTGCTGCTCCCTGGTCTCACTCAGACTGGGTCTTGGAGTAGAAGGCTATCATGGATAAAATATGGTCTTAAGTCAACCGTCATACCGCCTTCATGTGTTGGAAATGACTCTGAGATGACTGTTGCTATCACTGCTGATCTGCTGTCTGGGATGAGTTTTAATCACGTCATTCAACCTGAACTGCTAATTCAAAGGAAAGGGAGGAATTTGGAGCCTAATTGTTAGTTTGTTGTAAACTACAGCGAGACGTTCCCCAAGGATTCTGGGATACGTTGCAGTCATTTCCTAAAAAGGAAATGCTATGAACAACATCCCAAGTTCAAGCAATTAGGCTACAGATTCATTGAACAAAAACCAATTTTTGCCCTACAGATTTAGCATTTTCTAAGTATCTTTATTAACATTTTACACTGAATATTTTCATGCAGGCTGTTTTTTTCTCCTCTTTCTCTCACTCTACCTTTCCCCAAAATTAATTTTCTGTCCTTTTCTTTCAGCTCATCAGTTTTATCATCCTAATCTGCTATGCTGCGTCATTGTATGGAGGTTATTCTGCCGTGGCCATCTGTGAGATGGTGTTCGCCATCATCTTCTTTGGTGTCTTCATGATGGAAATGGACAAGTCCTTCCATGTGGTCAACTGGGTCTGGAGTGTGAGTACAGTATATATGTTTACACAAACGCACACACACACACCTAGACACACATACTTAGAGACACATACACACACAGAGAGAGAGAAAGAGAAGCACACAAATTAAAGATACATTCATAAAAACAAACAGTGACACGAGGACTTTCCAAGCGCCTATAGGACAATCATTCACTAATGTTGGTCTCCTCCTCTCAGGATTTTATCCGTGCTACTATTGGTGCAGCCCTGTACCTTATCACCTCTCTGATCTGTGTGATTGGTGGAGCAGGGGACGGCGCCCGTATTGCAGGAGGGGTGAGTAAAATGTCTAACCACCCTGAGATTTTTAATAGAAACAAACTAGAGCATCTCAAATTGCCTAGTTCTTCAGCTCTCCAATACTTCAGACCAAGTAATCACTGAAAAGTAGAACTTGGCGCTTAGATTACGTTTAGATTAAAAGTTATTCCATTCCCTTAGGTGTTTGGCCTGCTGGCTGGGATCCTGTTTGCCTATGATGCCTACACCATCTTTCTGGTTATCAAGAGCACCAGGCAGCACACAGCAGCGTCCACTGGTGGGTGATTTAGATAAGGCTGCAGCTTTGCTATGAACTGGGTCGTTCCAAGAATTCGGTGCCTTTTGAGAAGAGTAATTTGGTAATAAAAAATAAAAAAACTTTGATTTCACCTAATTTTAACATTCTGTCATAAAGAGCACATGTTCAACTTCATAAAAAACACGCAAAAGGTTAAATCAATAAAAATGACTGTAGTAAGTGCCTATTAACTGCCAAATAAAGTAACAGGGGTGACCGTAACAGGGTTTACAATTTCATCTTAAAATCAGCCATAAATCTCCTTTTGACAGGGGAAATGGAAGCTTGTTGTGTGAAACAGGGAGGGGCAATGCAAGCTTCACATTTATTTTTATTTATTTTTTTACATTTCTATCCTGTCTATATATGGGTAACAGGGTGGATGTGTTATGCTTGACCCGCTCAGATTTCCACCACAAAACACCAGAAAATTGACAAAAAGAGTAGAGTTAAGTTAACATAACAGGGTTGACCTTAAAATGAGGGACAGACGTAAATGAATCACTAATCACATTAAATAAATAATCATCTTCAGAAATGACTTTGTCAAAGCAACAAAATAACTAGGGCTTTACAATGATGGTGGAAACTTGGAGAAATGTTGGGGTTAAGTGGATTAAAATCTTCCTAAAAGTTACAGAGGGTGCCAACCTAAACCACGTTGCTGAATATTGGCACTTTAGCAAGTCTTTATTCAGATTTATTGAATTATCCATGTGGTCTATATTAAAGAGCACTTCATTGAATAATACAGGCTTTTAAAATGCAATATTGGTGCACAATTTCTACTTAAAATATCAAAGGGACTCAGAAGTCACTCATTTCGTGGAACGACCCAACTACAGTTCTGACTGACATTTTCTCACCTAATTGTATTTGTTCTATTCCCTGCTTTGTTTACAGACGACAGAGTTTAAGCACTCAAAGCTATACCCCAATTTAGCCAGTGAAAGAAAAATGAAGTTTGTGCAGGAGGAGTCGACAATGAAGAGAGAAAGAAGTGGAGCAGGTTGGAAGGAAGTTTGATGCTCAAACGAAGAGATTAATAGCAGAAATTAACCAATGTTAGGGTCAGAAGAGAGAAACATCTACAGTACATCTATAGCTGACCCAGAGGAGAATGTTACACTGCATTGAGATCTGCATGTTCAAAAGAATCATGTCAATTTCAGGAGGGATTCCCTTGAGAAGCATTATTCCAGTCTCGGTGTACAATTCTACCATCTACCGAAAAGGGAAAGATGTAAATATTATGCAGCACAAGGAGGTGAAAAGCCTTGGTCAGTTTTCATACATCATTTGTTTTCTGATCTAATTAATTAATGTGTCAAAAGATGTCTGTTGTTTGTATTACATCCACTACTAAAAGGTTGGTTTGTATTAGTAATGAGATTGTAGCATTACATTCATAGAGGTGCTCAGATTAATATAACATCATAATGTAACAACAGCTGTTTACCTTTGCAGTTTTGGTACAAATTACTACAAACGGCATTCTATCTTTCTGCGTCATCAACATTTCACCTCAGCGGCATAGCCCTCTCCGTATTATCACTAATATATTCAAATTGTGCTGGTCAAATTTAGCCGGCACTTAGTCAATGTTCTCCTTGTGACCAGTGATTTTGCTACCTACACTGAGTGTACAAAACATTAGGAACACCTTCCTAATATTTCATTGCACCCCCTTTTGCCCTCAGAACTGCCTCAATTTGTCGGTGCATGGACTCTACAAGGTGTCGAAAGCGTTCCACAGGGATGCTGGCCCCATGTTGACTCCAATGCTTCCCACAGTTGTGTCACATTGGCTGGATGTCCTTTGGGTGGTGGACCATTCTTGATACACACAGGAAACTGTTGAGCATGAAAAACCCAGCAGCGTTGCAGTTCTTGACACACTTAAACCGGTGCACCTGGCATCTACTACCATACCCCGTTCAAAGGCATTTAAATATTTTGTCTTGCCCATTCACACTCTGAATGGCACACATACACAATCCATGTCTCAATTGTCTCAATTATAAATCCTTCTTAAACCTGTCTCCTACCCTTCATCTACACTGATGAAGTGGATTTAACAAGTTACATCAATAAGGGATCATAGCTTTCCCCTGGATTCACCTGGTCAGTCTATGTCATGGAAAGAGCAGGTGTTCGTAATGTTTTGTACACTCAGTGCATAGTGCTACTTGTACAGTAATGCATACTACACATAGAGCTCCTCTCTCAAACAGTGCCTTTAATACACCATGTGTAGTGCCTTAATTGTATTGGTTGTTATTTTGCCTCTCTACTCACCCAGCACTGTTACTGACCACCATTCATTCTGCCCTCATAGTAAGGTTAGATGTTCCTTTGCCACCAAAGAACTTCTCATTAGTAGGCTACTCTTGCTAAAGGAAACACATGTTTTCATCATCCTGGTTTTCAAAAATCTAACTCAGGTTAAGTGTGTTTCTTACCATTTTTTGGTATGTTTTTTAACCAATGGTAATGAAGATATTTTAATGACATTTTATGTTGTACAAGAGAAAGGTTACCTCAGTTAGTACACCATTGTTAAGGGATTTTGACCGTTTGTATGCAGTTATAGTAAACTCTTAGAATTGTTTTTATTTAGAATGAGCAATTAATTTAATTAATTAGCAGAGAAGGTTATTTTATCAATTGTGTGGTTGACATTTCAGGATGCATATGTTATAATTTTAATATGCTTTAATAAATGCTACCTGACCTCCGAAATATAAAATTACTTTTTCAAGGTATAATTTGGCCTCAAATATTTTTTTCTAACAGGATTTTTTATTTCTTGTTTCATCCTTTTTGCGTGTTTGAAATATTGCGGCATTCACAATGCTTTGCACAATAAAAGCCATTTGTTTTACTCTAATGAATTATGAACCTCTCTAATAACTGTATAATCACATTGTTGTTAAATACATAGTCCTTACTAGCCTGACGACTCACACTAAATTGTTCTGCTGTTCTGTCGTTTGCTACATACCTCCGTTGGCGTGGCGTAGCGTTTGTCTGGAGCAAGGATTCTGGGTAGCCAGGCAAAGTACTAACAACTGTGTACAGTCGTGGTCAAAAGTTTTGAGAATGACACAAGTATTGGTCTTCACAAAGTTCGCTGCTTCAGTGTTATGAGATATTTTTGTCAGATGTTACTATGGTATACTGAACTATAATTACAAGCATTCCATAAGTGTCAAAGGCTTTTATTGACAATTACATTAAGTTTATGCAAAGAGTCAATATTTGCAGTGTTGACCCTTCTTTTTCAAGACCTCTGCAATCCGCCCTGGCATGCTGTCAGTTAACTTCTAGGCCACATCCTGACTGATGGCAGCCCATTCTTGTATAATCGATGCTTGGAGTTTGTCAGAATTTGTGGGTTTTTGTTTGTGCACCCGCCTCTTGAGGATCAACCACAAGTTCTCAATGGGATTAAGGTCTGGGGAGTTTCCTGGCCATGGACCCAAAATGTCGATGTTTTGTTCCCCGAGCCACTTAGTTATCACTTTTGCCTTATGGCAAGGTGCTCCATCATGCTGGAAAAGGCATTGGTTGTCACCAAACTGTTCTTGGATGGTTGGGAGATGTTTTCCAGATGCCACAAACAATCGGAAAGGGGATTCATCAGAGAAAATGACTTTACCCCAGTCCTCAGCAGTCCAATCACTGTACCTTTTGCAGAATATCAGTCTGTCCCTAATGTTTTTCCTGGAGAGAAGTGGCTTCTTTGCTGCCTTTCTTGACACCAGGCCATCCTCCAAAAATCTTCGCCTCACTGTGCGTGCAGATGCACTCACACCTGCCTGCTGCCATTCCTGAGCAAGCTCTGCACTGGTGGTGCCCCGATCCCGCAGCTGAATCAACTTTAGGAGACGGTCCTGGCGCTTGCTGGACTTTCTTGGGCGCCCTGGCGCCTTCTTCACAACAATTGAACCTCTCTCCTTGAAGTTCTTGATGATCCGATAAATGTTTGATTTAGGTGCAATCTTACTAGCAGCAATATCCTTGCCTGTGAAGCCCTTTTTGTGCAAAGCAATGATGACGACACATGTTTCCTTACAGATAACCATGGTTAACAGAGGAAAAACAATGATTTCAAGCACCACCCTCCTTTTAAAGCTTCCAGTCTGTTATTCTAACTCAATCAGCATGACAGAGTGATCTCCAACCTTGTCCTCGTCAACACTCTCACCTGTGTTAACGAGAGAATCACTGACATGATGGCAGCTGGTCCTTTTGTGGCAGGGCTGAAATGCAGTGGAAATGTTTTTTGGGGATTAAGTTCATTTTCATGGGACTTTGCAATTAATTGCAATTCATCTGATCACTCTTCATTACATTCTGGAGTATATGCATATTGCCATCATCAAAACTGAGGCAGCAGACTTTGTGAAAGTATTTGTGTCATTCTCAAAATGTTTGACCACGACTGTATACCGGTTTGTGGCATGCACAAGTTCAAGGATCTGAGTGCTCTCTCTCAAGCTACCACTAGATGGAAGCAGCTGCCCTTTCAACATGACCAGGGTTCATTCTGTACTTCATTTGTTTCTTCACACATAGGCCTAATAATAGCAATTAAATGGAATGCTGCAAAATACTATCAATAATTACTAATAATTGTTTAGATTTTGACTTGATCTAAATAACATATTTAGTATGATTTTCAGGAAACTAGATAAACAAATGCCCTTTCGCTATCTTTGGTTGATCCTCCTCTGTAAACCCCATGACCCTTTGTAGGCCTTTTGTTAGATCATAAAGATTTTCCCACCATAAACAAATATATCTGGTTCTCCGTTTGCTTTTCCCAAATTCTCCAACAAACCCTTCAGCTGATCCAACAAGGACCCATACAGTGCTGGGAGTTCTACTGGCTTACACCTCTTTGACCATTTGCATGCTGGCCAATATAATATCGTTTTTTGTGCAACTTATCGCCGATTCCTTCCTCTGGTGTTCGTTAATACCAAAATGTTTGGTCATTGCCGTCAAAAAATCACATTCACGTTGGACAATTATTTGGACAAAAAACTTCATCAGAGATTTTAAATCTTATTAGAATAAAGCCCTCCATTTATACCTAGTTTCATCATTGTGAGAAAATATGCTAGAAATATTTGTCACAAGCTAATTAGGGAAAATGTATGTTGGAATGGGGCCCCTGACAGGACCTCCATATGGGCATAGTTGGCTCATGTAAATATATACTGTATACTGTATATAGGCCTAACATGAACTCCTGTGAATAGTCACTTTTCCATGTAAAGATGCTGTACACTAGGTCAAAGTTGAAACAGAGAGATTGGGTTGGTCAGGGGATGCGATTCATGGTTTGTCTAGGGTCTATTCTGAGTACCCAGCTAGAAGAAAATCCATGTTTTTAGATGATTAATACATTTTCACAAAAATGTCATCGCATCCACCACTAAATTATCTATTCCTAGTATATTTGTATGTTTTTATGAATATCGCTAGCAACAACAGACTAAACTAATGTTTTATTACAAAGAGGGGAATATCGTTTTTCTAATGATGTCAACTGTATTTCTCAACTCCTAATATTTAGCAAATCAAACTCATTGGAGCTTTGAAAAAGCACCCCCGAGTCCCAGTCGCGGCAAGTGATGCTGGCTGCTGGCAAGCTTTCTTGACTTGGACATTAACTTTCGTCAACACATTGCTAACCTTTGTTTAACCAGCGAAACAGCTGCTATTAGCGAACATGTGTTTGGAGTATGGCTGGCACAATTATCGTATAATAGTAGTCATAATCGTCTTAATACATTAATTTTAGGAGAGGGGGGGATTCAACTTAATATTCAAGTAGATATAGTTTACCCAATAGCAGTTCTTCATTTTTACATGAAGTGGATAAAGTTGGGAGGAGAAGCTTCATTTCCATAAGTTATATGCGGTCAGAACCGTTCGTTTATGAAACAGGGGTGTCACCAAAGCTGTGTTGTATTTATTAGGTATGTCGTAGCTAATTTTCAAAGATGCATTACAAGCTCAAAACAATTTTCAACAAAAATCACTATTATGACAATTTGCATGACAATTCATTATTATCCCAAATTCCATAACCGCCAAAGCCCTAGTTTAGAGTTACCTTTCTAGCTAATAGGCTACAGTGTGTTAGAGTTAACACTTCTTCCAATTATAATGTGGGCAGGTCAAAATAATGGGAAAAAACGATCTACCAGATGTATTCATTTTAAAATGTTGATTACTTGTCCTTGCCATTGGAAAGAAACATGTTTTGCAAACATATTATGGGGGCCCCTGGGTCGCTGGTTTGCCTGGGCCTCTGGGCAAGAAAAGGTTGAAGACCCCTGCTTTAGAAAAGCAAGCAATAACTAAATGTACTGAAATCTTTTACCCAGATTTTAGCAGAGATGCAGAGAAGCATATTTAGTTTCTTTAAAAAAATAACCACCAGTCAGGAGGATACAGACAGCTCAAGAGGTATGCTTAGATATGCAGAAAAATATACATATCTTTTACATAGAATTATGCATAATACTTATGGCTCTACATGCTTAGAAAAAAAGATGCTATCTAGAACCTAAAATTGTTATTTGGCTGTCCCCATAGGTAAACCCTTTAAATTACTATTTTTGGATCCAGGTAGAACCCTTTTGGGTTCCATGAAGAACCCTTTCCACAGAGGGTTCTACATGGAACTCAAACGGGTTATACATGAAACCAAAAAGGGTTCTCCTATGGGGACAGCCGAATAACCATTTTGGAACCCTTTTTCTAAGAGTGTAGATTGCAGGAAAAATATGTTTTGGGTGTTTGTAAAATGCGAAATTCTCCAAATTATGGACGAGGGCCTAGCCCCCCCTCAGGACCACCCACCAGCCATCCTCATGTACTTTGTGCCCCTTCAGGTTTTTTGGGGTGCATGATGCCCCTGGTTCACTCCACCTTTAAAAAGTTGACTCATCTCATGGCCCGAGTGTTTTCTGTATGGAACATTTGGCAACAGATGGGCGATGATGAGGAACCTCAATTTGAGGAGCACACCACCAGGGCCCGGGACAAGAGGGGCAGGAGGAAGGGTGTCGCATAGTTAGAACTACAGTACAGTGTGCTTCCGTGCTCAATAAGTGCAGTCATCTAGGTGTAGCGTGCTTACGTCTGCGTCAGTAATTTTCAGAAAACTCCAGCAAGTCGACTGCGTAAAACTCCAAGAAGAGGGGCTTTGTACAAGTTGGTACTGTATTTGGGACACAGCTTATCGGAACAGCTTATCGGAACATATTTTACGTTGTTCTGTGAATTTAGATGCTTCATGTATCTACCTATTTAAAAACCCTGCTGGACTATTTGGAAACAACTAAGCCGCTTGTTCTTTTACAATCGACATGTTCACGCGCGGATCTAAAAAACGACGGTCGAATCGCTCGGTAAGTATAATGGCCAGAACTACAGGTTATAACATTGCACTTTAGTTTTTTAGTTTTTCAGTCCGAGGTATAGGCCTACTGTTATCTGGAACGCACTTAAGACCTTATTGACATATAATAGCTTTTGAAAGTTTATCTAGTTAACTTACAAATAAAGATATAGCCTATTTTGTTCTGCCAACTTTGATCCTGTGGTTGTTTTTTGCTAACGTTGTGTTATTCGGATTGATTATAGGCCTGCCTATGCGCTATGCGTTTTTATATGATACAATTGGACAAGTTGCTTTGCTTACCTTGATTTAGTTTACAGGAATTCCGTTCTTTGTTTTCTGAGTTGAAATGAATCATGGTTGCATGGGAGGGGCGTATGGTCACCTACGTCATTGGCATTTACCTGCACAGGTTAGGTAGGCAATTTATAGCCCAAAGTATAGCCTACCACTCACCGACCCCAGACCAGCCCACACACTCTTAGGGAGCTCTGTGTGACACACACTTATATCGTTTTTAACATTTACGCACACTTGTTGCGCAAAGGCAAGGTAGTCTTAAAAAAATATTCAGAACATTGACTCACCAATGCATTGGTTTTTGTCAGTAAGGGAGTTGAACCATTCAGTCATGGATGACTAGTATAGCTGTTGTTATACTAAACATCTGGCTCCTAGCAGACTTGGAGCCGTTCCAATGCCCATAAAGTGAATCCCACTATAATTATACTGGACTGTTGGCATGTGGAACACACAACTGATCCACACTATGGTCCAATTTAGGGTCTGCTGCATTCATGACTGCTCTGTATCTACAGTATCCATTCTATAAGAACTTCAGTAGAAGTAGAAGTGTTATGTGGACATGATATCAGACATACACATTTTAAAGCAAGTTAATATTGCAATTTCAAGAAGGCACATGCAAAGGCATATCCAGGGGAGTACGTGTCTCCTTTCCTCTGCAGGAGCTTCCAAAATGTGAATAAAGCTTTTAGTCAGCGTCATTTTAGTAGCCTGAAGCAATCCTCCCATTGGAAACAAAAAACACAGGTAGTTAAGACATGCAAAAGCTGCAGAATTATTCCTCCTCAGTTTTGTCATGAATCGCTTGAAAGGGTGGTTTTGAGGTCAAGACACAACACAGTAAGCCAGCTGGTGAGTTTAGTTGGTGTCAGCCTCTCTAAGTAAAGAGAAGATACATTTTCAGGAAGCAATAAAAGCATTCTTACCAGAAAATGTATCCCTGACTGAAGTGCTTGTATTAAATCCCTACTGACAACAACATTACATTTTATCCCTGATGTACAGTACAGTAGATGCAATCAGGTAAAAACCTGATCACCTTATCAACGTGCATCACAAAAGGTACATAACTTGTGCATTGCAAAGATAAGCAAAAGGCTGTATGATGTTAACATACAGTATGGTATTGTAAGAACTCAAAAGGGATGGGGATGTGTTCCTGACCATTCCAGAGAGAAGAGACAGATGTGTGTGGTGTTGTGATGGTTAGGTGAAGCGTTCCCTGCAGGCTGTGTGTTTGATGTATCCAGCCTAGTGAGGAGTGTAACAACTCAACCCAGCATGCCTTTAGTGATTTAGGCTGCACAGGCCTGTGACCACTGACCTCTCCTCTGTTAACGTTTAACTCCTCAAACACAGAAGGAAAACTCTACGTAAAACATTCTGTTTTATGTCTAAGCTGAACATACCCTGCTGTCTCCATTTCAGCATCTGTTTGTCTATGCATTGTAACAATGTTGTTACTATGTAGTTACATTGTTATAACATGAGTATAAGCAGGGGTGAAAGTAGAATACATTTCCGGTAAGGGACCTCCTATGTGTGCATGCGCTTGTCAAATAATCACTTCAAAGGGCTCCTTTACTAAGCTACGTGCGCATGTTCCTTAGTGATGGGAAGTTCGGCTCTTTTGACTGACTTTGATCTTTTCAACTCGTTCAGTCAAAAGAACAAATCTTTCGACCCATTTAGTTCATTTGAGTCGGTAAGGCCTAAGCACGTAGTAGTGGCCGCAACCGGACTCGATTGTGAAGGACTCTTGGCGGAATGCATTGCTTGACTGCCGTGAGGGTGATAAGCACAATGTCATTTGTAAAACTGCAGCCCCCAAAATGATTCGTTCTCGAGTTTGAGTTTGTTGAGCAGAGGCTGTGTATGTTTTGGTTCTACAAAGCTGTGTCCATCATAACATTCAATAATCAATTAATTGCATTCATTCTTGCAGCATGCGATCAATTATGAGTTCTAAACATGTATTTTTCTTCTGAAACCAAAAACGGTTCTACCTGGAACCAAAAACGGTTTTGCTATGGGGACAGCCGAAGAACCATTTTGGAACCCTGTCACGCTCGTCGTATGGAGTAGACCAATGCGCAGCGTGTTGAGCGAACATACTTTATTTAATTAAAGTGCACACACGATACAAAAACAACAAAACGATAACGTAACGTCCTAGGTAACATAGACCAACACGGAACAAGATCCCACAAACACAAAGGGAAAACAGACAGTTTAGATATGGCTCCCAATCAGAGACAACCAGCCACAGCTGACACTCGTTGCCTCTGATTGGGAGTCACTCTAGCCAACATAGAAATAAACACAACTAGAACTCCCAACATAGAACTACAACACATAGAATGAGCACACCCTGGCTCAACATATAGAGTCCCAGAGCCAGGGTGTGACAGTACCCCCCCCTAAAGGCTCTAGTGGGGACTGCGACCGCGCCCCCACTAGAACAAAACAGGGGAGGGCTGGGTGGGCATTCCTCCTCGGCGGCGGTTCTGGCTCCGGGCTTGCCCACCACCCTCCAATAAACCCCCCATAGCGCCCCTGGTCCGGTCTGGCCCCGCTGGCTGGAGCTGAACTGGACGTAGTAGGAGCGGATAGCTTCAGCTCCGTTGTGGAGCAGCTGACCGGTACCTGATTAGGCACCGGTGACCCAGGCACGGGTTGTGCCGGACTGACGACGCGCACCCCTGACTTGGTGCGTGAGGCAGGAACGGACCGGACCGGGCTGACGATGCGCACCCCTGGCTTGGTGCGTGGAGCAGCAACATGCCGGACCGGGCTGACGATGCGCACCCCTGGCTTGGTGCGTGGAGCCGGAACTGGCCTCACCGGACTGATGACTCGCACCCCTGGCTTGGTGCGTGGAGCAGCAACGGGCCGGACCGGGCTGACGATGCGCACCCCTGGCTGGATGCGTGGAGCCGGAACGGGCCTTACC
Source organism: Coregonus lavaretus (assembly GCF_964263955.1). NCBI lineage: Eukaryota > Metazoa > Chordata > Actinopteri > Salmoniformes > Salmonidae > Coregonus > Coregonus lavaretus. The sequence goes on from NC_140007.1 coordinate 31,287,060, forward strand.
GGGCTGACGACTCGCACCCCTGGCTGGGTGCGTGGAGCCGGAACGGGCTTTACCGGGCTGACGACTCGCACCCCTGGCTTGGTGCGAGTAGCAGGAACGGGCCGGACAAGGCTGACGACTCGCACCCCTGGCTTGATGCGAGTGGCAGGAACGGGCTGGACCAGGCTGACGACTCGCACCCCTGGCTGGGTGCGTGGAGCCGGAACGGGCTTTACCGGGCTGACGACTCGCACCCCTGGCTTGGTGCGAGTAGCAGGAACGGGCTGGACCAGGCTGACGACTCGCACCCCTGGCTTGGTGCGAGTGGCAGGAACGGGCAGGACCAGGCTGACGACTCGCACCCCTGGCTTGGTGCGAGTGGCAGGAACGGGCTGGACCAGGCTGACGACTCGCACCCCTGGCTTGGTGCGAGTGGCAGGAACAGGCCGGGCCGGGCTGGCGACGCACACCGTAGGCTTGGTGCGAGTGGCAGGAACAGGCCGGGCCGGGCTGGCGACTCGCACCGTAGGATTGGTGCGAGTGGCAGGAACAGGCCGGGCCGGGCTGGCGACGCGCACCGTAGGTTTGGTGCGAGTGGCAGGAACGGGCAGGACCAGGCTGACGACTCGCACCCCTGGCTTGGTGCGAGTGGCAGGAACGGGCTGGACCAGGCTGACGACTCGCACCCCTGGCTTGGTGCGAGTGGCAGGAACAGGCCGGGCTGGCGACGCACACCGTAGGCTTGGTGCGAGTGCCAGGAACAGGCTGGGCCGGGCTGGCGACGCACACCGTAGGCTTGGTGCGAGTGGCAGGAACAGGCCGGGCCGGGCTGGCGACTCGCACCGTAGGCTTGGTGCGAGTGGCAGGAACAGGCCGGGCCGGGCTGGCGACGCGCACCGTAGGTTTGGTGCAGTGGCAGGAACAGGCCGGGCCGGGCTGGCGACGCGCACCGTAGGCTTGGTGCGAGTGGCAGGAACAGGCCGGGCCGGGCTGGCGACGCGCACCGTAGGTTTGGTGCGAGTGGCAGGAACAGGCCGGGCCGGGCTGGCGACGCGCACCGTAGGCTTGGTGCGAGTGGCAGGAACGGGCCGGGCTGGCGATGCACACCGTAGGCTTGGTGCGGGGAGCAGGAACAGGCCGGGCCGGGCTGGCGACGCGCACCGTAGGCTTGGTGCGAGGGGCAGGAACAGGCCGGGCCGGGCTGGCGACTCGCACCGTAGGCTTGGTGCGAGTGGCAGGAACAGGCCGGGCCGGGCTGGCGACGCGCACCGTAGGTTTGGTGCGAGTGGCAGGAACAGGCCGGGCCGGGCTGGCGACGCGCACCGTAGGCTTGGTGCGAGTGGCAGGAACAGGCCGGGCCGGGCTGGCGACGCGGACCGTAGGCTTGGTGCGAGTGGCAGGAACAGGCCGGGCCGGGCTGGCGATGCACACCGTAGGCTTGGTGCGGGGAGCAGGAACAGGCCGGGCCGGGCTGGCGACGCGCACCGTAGGCTTGGTGCGAGGGGCAGGAACAGGCCGGGCCGGGCTGGCGACGCGCACCGTACACTTGGTGCGAGGGGCCGGAACAGGCCGGACCGGGCTGGCGACGCGCACCGTACACTTGGTGCGAGGGGCCGGAACAGGCCGGACCGTACTGGGGACACACACCACTGGCTCTACACCGGGATCTGGAACGGGCCGGACCGGACTGGTAACACACCCCAGTACCTCTCGCCGTGCCTCCACACCTTCCTTCCCTACTTTGGCCAGTGGCCCCCTTAACCTGGTGGCCTTCTGAATACGCCCCTTTTCTGCCTCCGTCAACCCCGTCGTCCATGCCCTGTGCCCCCCCCTAAATTTTTTTTGGGGTTGCCTCTCGACCGTCCGACGACGACACTGATCACGCCGTTGCTCCTCTCTCCGTCGCGCCTCTACCGTCTCACTCCATGGCCGGCGATCCATCCCGGCCAGGATTTCCTCCCAGGTCCAGGACCCCTGCCCGTCTAAGCTCTGCTCCCACGTCCAGGCTGCCTGCTCCTGGACACGCTGCTTGGTCCTGGTATGGTGGGATCTTCTGTCACGCTCGTCGTATGGAGTAGACCAATGCGCAGCGTGTTGAGCGAACATACTTTATTTAATTAAAGTGCACACACGATACAAAAACAACAAAACGATAACGTAACGTCCTAGGTAACATAGACCAACACGGAACAAGATCCCACAAACACAAAGGGAAAACAGACAGTTTAAATATGGCTCCCAATCAGAGACAACCAGCCACAGCTGACACTCGTTGCCTCTGATTGGGAGTCACTCTAGCCAACATAGAAATAAACACAACTAGAACTCCCAACATAGAACTACAACACATAGAATGAGCACACCCTGGCTCAACATATAGAGTCCCAGAGCCAGGGTGTGACAAACCCTTTTTTCTAAGAGTGTAGGCCAGAATTTATGCATCCACTGCTGTCCGCGTATCTCGGCCACTCATCTCTGCCTTGGCAAAATGTCAGTGTTCTCGTCGAACCACATCCCATTTTGGAGTGTAGGCTATACCACCCGTTTTCAAGACCATTCGCTAATTTTTCATGCGGTAATGATAAATAGTTGTATAATAGCCTACAGTTTTCTTGACATTTTGTTTTAATTATTGTGATAGGCTCATGTTTTTACCGGTACGGCGTACCCCCAATATCAATTTTTCCAGGACGTCGTACCGGACCGCACCACCTTACTTTCACTTCAAAGTGTTACCCCAAAATTGCCATTATATGATTATGATGGCACTGGTCAGCTTTTAGGTTCAACCCTTTACCTACAGTAACTATCTGTGGCCCTCACAATCTATCTGACTGCTGTGTCCACATAGCCATAACATGCATGAGCCTGAGAACAAACACAAAATATCTGATCCCCACCTTGTAATAACAAAAAAAGTTTTTTTTAGATAAAGCTGATATCAAGGTCATATGCAGTAACTAAAGTAGGGTGTGTGTATATGTGAGTGTGTTTGCCATCGCTCAAGTGTACGCTCTCCTATACAAGCCTTTCCTTTTCATGGAGAGAAGAAGAGGTTTGTGTCATAGTACAAACAAACCTATTGTGAATTCAAATGTTCTATGTAGCTCAATTGGTAGAGCATGGCGCTTGTAACACCAGGGTAGTGGGTTCGATCCCCGGGACCACCCATACGTAAAAATGTATGCACACATGACTGTAAGTCGCTTTGAATAAAAGCGTCTGCTAAATGGCATATTATATTATATTATATTATACTTCACACATATCGTTTATTACCTCACTTCCTTCCTCAGCAGTCCCCACCCATCACATCCCCTACTTCAGAAAGCAAAGAAGGCTAACCCACTGTAGGGCCATAAACCTGATGTATATTATCTCTTTCTAAGAGACGTGAAGGAAATACATGAAACCACAATAACCCACGTTACTTTGACTTATGTTACAGTATGTGAGGTTTTCTTGACATCATCTCCTTCCCATGTTCTCTAGCACATGATGCATTTCTCCTTGCTGCTCTTGTCTTCATTCAAGGAAAAATAAGCTAAAGTTGTATGATGGATCTGATGTTTTCCATTACAAACTTTATTCGTCATGGTAATGATATGCAGATAACATCCCCTCTCTCTCTGTTTGCACCGTGCAGTTAAATAGAACCAGCTTGGCGGGTTTGGATGCATTTCTTTCTGGATCAGTTTACAGATGGGACTGTTCTAATGCCAGCTTTTTCTCCATGAGCAGAATGGATCAGCTTTATAATGGGGATGGAGTTTGACCTTTTGTTTCTTGTTTATGTACTATTATAAAGGCATTCATATGCAATACATAAGCTCAAGGCCTACATAACTATTATCTGGACATATGACTCCTGGCATTGATCAACTCACATAAATGTTTACATTGATTGTAAGGTCGAAGAGCAGTGTGCTATTATCGTCAATATGTTTGGGGTTTCACTGCTGAGTACAGTGCATTTGGGAAGTATTAAAACCCCTTGAATTGTTCCACATTTTGTTACATTACAGCCATATACTAAAATTGATTAAATTGTTTTTTCAATCTACACACAATACCCCATTATGAAAAAGCAAAAACAGGAAACCGGAAATATCACATTTACATAAGTATTCAGACCCTTTACTCAGTACTTTGTTGAAGCACCTTTGGCAGCGATTACAGCCTCGAGTCTTCTTGGGTATGACGCTAAAAGCTTAGCAGACCTGTATTTGGGGAGTTTCTCCCATTCTTCTCTGCAGATCCTCTCAAGCTCTGTCAGGTTGGGTGGGGAGCATCGCTGAACACATATTTTCAGGTATCTCCAGAGATGTTTGATCGGGTTCAAGTCCCGGCTCTGGCTGGGACATTGAGAGACTTGTCACGAAGCCACTCCTGCGTTGTCTTGACTGTGTGCTTAGGGTCGTTGTCCTGTTGGAAGGTGAACCTTCACCCCAGTCTGAGGTCCTGAGCACTCTGAAGCAGGTTTTCATCAAGGATCTCTTTGTACTTTGCTCCGTTCATCTTTCCCTCGATCCTGACTACCCTCCCAGTCCCTGCCGATGAAAAACATCCCCACAGCATGATGCTGCCACCACCATGCTTCACCTTAGGGATGGTGCCAGGTTTCCTCCAGACGTGACGCTTGGCATTCAGGCCAAATAGTTTAATCTTGGTTTCATCAGACCAGAGAATCTTGTTCTTGTCCTTTAGGTGCTTTTTGGCAACCTCCAAGCGGGCTGTCATGTGCCTTTTACTGAGAAGTGGCTTCCGTCTGGCCACTCTACCATAAAGCCTGATTGGTGGAGTGCTGCAGAGATGGTTGTCCTTCTGGATGTTTCTCCCATCTCCACAGAGGAACTCTGAAGCTCTGTCAGAGTGACCATCGTGTTCTTGGTCACCTCCCTGACCAAGGCCCTTCTCCCCCGATTGCTCAGCTCTAGGAAGTGTCTTGGTGGTTCCAAACTTCTTCCATTCAAGAATGATGGAGGCCACTGTGTTCTTGGGGACCTTCAATGTTGCAGACATTTTTTGGTACCCTTCCCCAGATCTGTGTCTCCACACAATCCTGTCTCGGAGCTCTACGGACAATTCTTTCGACCTCATGGCTTGGTTTTTGCTCTGACGTGCACTGTCAACTCTGGGACCTTATATAGACAGGTGTGTGCCTTTCCAAATCATGTCCAATCAATTGAATTTACCACAGGTGGATTCCAGTCAAGTTGTAGAAACATCTCAAGGATGATCAATGAAAACAGTATGCACCTGAACTCAATTTCGAGTCTCATAGCAAAGGGTCTGAATACTTATGTAAATAAGGTATTTCAGTTTTTTATTTTTAATACATTCTATAATTTTTTTTTATAAAAACCTGTTTTCGCTTTGTCATTATGGGGTATTGTGTGTAGATTGATGAGGATTATTATTTTTTTCAATCAATTTTAGGATAAGTATGTAACGTAACAAAATCTGGAAAAAGGGAAGGGGTCTTAATACTTTCTGAATGCACTGTATACTGATTTAACCACACTTGTACTGAACCGAACAGTACTGTACTGGCCTAACAGTTGTCAGGTAACATTTTATGTGTCTTTATTGCATTTACTTATGCTCCTTCTCTGCAGGCTTGGTACAGTATGTAGTACGTCTACAATCCCAAATGGACTGCATGATTTGCATGCCCTCTCTCTCCATTCCTCTCTCTTCTCTCCCCAGTATTCTAATCCTCCATTTGTCAATACAACATGATTGCGCTTTTCCTCCCCCATCTTTCTCTCTGTATTTATTACACACTTTGCTGGACTTTTCCAGGGAGTCCCATGCTCTGCTGGCGAGATGCACAAGTCAAGGATCAGTGGGTATGGCAGAGGGCAATGTGGCTTCACTAACTGTTTGTTTTAGCACACGTGTTAACATGGATCGCATTCCCCAGTGACAAAAGAGTCAGCTCTCTGACTGTGAGAGACTATGTGTAGTTATGTGTGAGCATGTGTGTTCAGGACAAGGTATGAAGTACAAAACAGATATTTTCATGTTTGTATTCGTATTTTATTAATAGCAACTTGGAGGGGAACATTTGACGACGACCCCCTCAGGAGACTGAAAAGATTTGGCATGGGTCCTCAGATCCTCAAAAAGTTATACAACTGCACCATCGAGAGCATCCTGACTGGTTGCATCACTGCCTGTATGGCAACTGCTCGGCCTCCAACTGCAAGGCACTACAGAGGGTAGTGCGTACGGCCCAGTACATGACTAGGGCCAAGCTTCCTGCCATCCAGGACCTCTATACCAGGCGGTGTCAGAGGAAGCCCTAAAAATTGTCAAAGACTCCAGCCACCCTAGTCATAGACTGTTCTCTCTGCTACCGCACGGCAAGTGGTACCGGATCGCCAAGTCTAGGTCCAAAAGGCTTCTTAACAGCTTCTACCACCAAGCCATAAGACTCCTGAACAGATAATCATGGCTACCCAGACTATTTGCGTTGTCCCCCCCACCTCACCCCACCCCCTCTTTTACGCTGCTGCTATTCTGTTTATTATCTATGCATAGTCACTTTTACTCTACCCACATGTACATATTACCTCAATTACCTCAACTAACCTGTGCCCCCACACATTGACTCTGTACCGGTACCCGTTGTATATCGCCTTCCTACTGTTATTTTATTTTACTGCTGCTCTTTAATTATTTATTTTATTTATTTTTTACTTGTCAATTTTTTATTAACACTTTTTTTTCTTCTTAAAACTGCATTGTTGGTTAAGGGCTTGTAAGTAAGCATTTCACACTGTAAGGTGTTCGGCAAATACAATTTGATTTGATTTACTTTCTCAGTACTCCGTACCATTGGGCTTGTGTGATTAGAGTTGGGGGTGTCCCAACTTTTATTGACAATTACATTACGTTTATGCAAAGAGTCAATATTTTCAGTGTTGACCCTTCTTTTTCAAGACCTCTGCAATCCGCCCTGGCATGCTGTAAATTAACTTCTGGGCCACATCCTGACTGATGGCAGCCCATTCTTGCATAATCAATGCTTGGTGTTTAAAAGAATTTGTGGGTTTTTGTTTGTCCACCCGCCTCTTGAGGATCGACCACAAGTTCTCAATGGGATTAAGGTCGGGAGTTTCCTGGCCATGGACCCAAAATGTCATGTTTTGTTCCCCGAGCCACTTAGTTATCACTTTTGCCTTATGGCAAGGTGCTCCATCATGCTGGAAAAGGCATTGTTCGTCACCAAACTGTTCTTGGATGGTTGGGAGAAGTTGCTCTCGGAGGATGTGTTGGTACCATTCTTTATTCATGGCTGTGTTCTTAGGCAAAATTGTGAGTGAGCCCACTCCCTTGGCTGAGAAGCAACCCCACACATGAATGGTCTCAGGATGCTTTACTGTTGGCATGACACAGGACTGATGATAGCGCTCACCTTGTCTTCTCCGGACAAGCTTTTTTCCGGATGCCCCAAACAATCGGAAAGGGGATTCATCAGAGAAAACGACTTTACCCCAGTCCTCAGCAGTCCAATCCCTGTACCTTTTGCAGAATATCAGTATGCTGATGTTTTTTCTGGAGAGAAGTGGCTTCCTCGCTGCCCTTCTTGACACCAGGCCATCCTCCAAAAGTCTTTGCCTCACTGTGCATGCAGATGCATTCACACCTGCCTGCTGCCATTCCTGAGCAAGCTCTGCGCTGGTGGTGCCCCGATCCCGCAGCTGAATCAACTTTAGGAGATGGTCCTGGCGCTTGCTGGACTTTCTTGGGCGCCCTGAAGCCTTCTTCACAACAATTAAACCTCTCTCCTTGACGTTCTTGATGATCCGATAAATGTTAAATTTAGGTGCAATCTTACTAGCAGCAATATCCTTGCCTGTGAAGCCCTTTTTGTGCAAAGCAATGATGACGGCACGTGTTTCCTTGCAGGTAACCATGGTTAATAGAGGAAGAACAATGATTTCAAGCACCACCCTCATTTTAAAGCTTCCAGTCTGTTATTCTAACTTAATCAGCATGACAGAGTGATCTCCAGCCTTGTCCTCGTCAACACTTCCCCCTTCTGATAACCAGGTGGCGAATCGCATCTCTGCATGTCTGGCCGACATATCAGTATGGATGACGGATCACCACCTCAAGCTGAACCCTGGCAAGACGGAGCTGCTCTTCCTCCCGGGGAAGGACTGCCCGTTCCATGATCTCGCCATCACGGTTGACAACTCCGTTGTGTCCTCCTCCCAGAGTGCGAAGAGCCTTGGCGTGACCCTGGACAACACCCTGTCGTTCTCCGCTAACATCAAGGCGGTGACCCGATCCTGCAGGTTCATGCTCTACAACATTCGGAGAGTACGACCCTGCCTTACACAGGAAGCGGCACAGGTCCTAATCCAGGCACTTGTCATCTCCCGTCTGGATTACTGCAACTCGCTGTTGGCTGGGCTCCCTGCCTGTGCCATTAAACCCCTACAACTCATCCAGAATGCCGCAGCCCATCTGGTGTTCAACCTTCCCAAGTTCTCTCACGTCACCCCCCTCCTCCGCACACTCCACTGGCTTCCAGTTGAAGCTCGCATCCGTTACAAGACCATGGTGCTTGCCTATGGAGCAGTGAGGGGAACGGCACCTCCGTACCTTCAGGCTCTGATCAGTCCCTACACCCAAACGAGGGCATTGCGTTCATCCACCTCTGGCCTGCTGGCTCCCCTTCCTCTGCGGAAGCATAGTTCCCGCTCAGCCCAGTCAAAACTGTTCGCTGCTCTGGCACCCCAATGGTGGAACAAGCTCCCTCACGACGCCAGGACAGCGGAGTCACTCACCACCTTCCGGAGACATTTGAAACCCCACCTCTTTAAGGAATACCTGGGATAGGATGAAGTAATCCTTCTACCCCCCCGCCCCCCCCCCCCCCCCCCAAAAAAAATAAAAAAATAAAAAAAATAAACAATAATAATAATAATAATAATATTTTTTTTGTAAAGTGGTTAACCCACTGGCTATAGGGTGAATGCACCAATTTGTAAGTCGCTCTGGATAAGAGCGTCTGCTAAATGACTTAAATGTAAAATGTAACACTCTCACCTGTGTTAACGAGAGAATCACTGACATGATGGCAGCTGGTCGTTTTGTGGCAGGGCTGAAATGCAGTGGAAATGTTTTTTGGGGATTAAGTTCATTTTCATGGGACTTTGCAATTAATTGCAATTCATCTGATCACTCTTCATTACATTCTGGAGTATATGCAAATTGCCATCATAAAATCTGAGGCAGCAGACTTAGTGAAAATTTATATTTGTATCATTCTCAACTTTTGACCACGACTGTACAGTCCCTTTATCCCCACCTAATTGCCATTTTACATTCGGGTGTATACACAAGATGTTCAAACAGGCTATGTTCCACTTTTTAATAACTGTTTCTACCGCGTACTGACTAATTTAGATAACTTTGAGTACTTATATGTCTGTGTGTGAGCATGCATGTGCATGTCTATGTGTAGATATTAAATCACACACCAGTTGCAATAAATCGGTATGTGAACCATTCAATGTTCTTTCCAGAGCTTGTGAGTGTTTCTTGTGGGCTAACCTGTTGTTGCTGTTCATAGATTGGGCGTCTGAGCTCAGAGCAGGGTGATGGCGCTATTGGTATGTTGTTGTTGAAGTGTATCAGTTGTGTAGTTTCTCAATGACACACAAACATCTCAACATCTGGACTCAATGAACGAATAGGCACATTGATGAAAAGAGCGAAATGCAGAGGTGTTCTTTCTGTACAACAACATCCAACAGATTGGTCTACTGTAGCACTGTTACCACTGCAGCCCTATCATAATAACCCTGATTCACAAGCAATAAAAACCCAAATGGTATAACTGTCTTGACGTGAATACTAACGTTAACATTACATTTACCCTATGTACTGAGAGGTGGTTTAAGAACGAAGTTGAGCAGGTATGCACAGGTGCCTTCCCAATTCCCATATCACATGGGTTTGGTTTATTGGCGTGTGTGTGTGTATGTCTGTGTGTGAGAGAGAAGGATAAGTGGTGTGTCTGCGTGTCTGTCTAGTTTGTGAGATTGCTCGAGGGAGTCTCCAGTTTTTTGGCAACGTTCTTTCTATGTGTTCTTGTCTCGTGGCAGTAACTACAGTGAGGGGGAAAAAGTATTTGATCCCCTGCTGATTTTGTACGTCTGCCCACTGACTGTCACGATCGTCGTAAGGAATAGACCAAGGCGCAGCGTGATGAACGAACATGGTTAAACTTTATTATCTTTAGTGATAATAGAAACAACAATCAACAAAACAACAAACGACTCGTGAAGTCCACGGTAACAATGACCAACACGGAACAAGAACCCACAAACACAAAGGGAAAACAGACAGTTTAAATATGGCTCCCAATCAGAGACAACCAACGACAGCTGACACTCGTTGCCTCTGATTGGGAGTCACTCTGGCCGACATAGAAATAAACACAACAGAAAGAACACACCCTGGCTCAACATATAGAGTCCCAGAGCCAGGGTGTGACAGTACCCCCCCCTAAAGGCGCGGACTGCGACCGCGCCTCAACTTGAACAAAACAGGGGAGGGCTGGGTGGGCATTCCTCCTCGGCGGCGGTTCTGGCTCCGGCCTTGCCCACCACCCTCCAATAAACCCCCCATAGCGCCCCTGGTCCAGTCTGGCCCCGCTGGCTGGAGCGGAACTGGACGCAGCAGGAGCGGTTAGCTTCAGCTCCGTCGTGGAGCAGTTGACCGGTACCTTACCAGGCACCGGTGACCCAGGCACGAGTTGTGCTGGACTGACGACGCGCACCCCTGGCTTGGTGCGTGGAGGAGGAACGGGCCTTACCAGGCTGACGACGCGCATCCCTGGCTTGGTGCGTGGAGGAGGAACGGGCCTTACCAGGCTGACGACTCGCACCCCTGGCTTAGTGCGAGTAGCAGGAACAGGCCGGGCCGGGCTGGCGACGCGCACCCCTGGCTTGGTGCGTGGAGCCGGAACGGGCCGGACCGGGCTGACGATGCGCACCCCTGGCTTGGTGCGTGGAGTAGGAACAGGCCGGACCGGGCTGACGACTCGCACCCCTGGCTTGGTGCGTGGAGCAGGGACAGGCCGGACCGGCTGGCGACGCACACCGTAGGCTTGGTGCGTGGAGCAGGAACAGGCCGGACCGGGCTGACGACTCGCACCCCTGGCTTGGTGCGTGGAGTAGGGACAGGCCGGACCGGGCTGGCGACGCACACCGTAGGCTTGGTGCGTGGAGCAGGGACAGGCCGGACTGGGCTGGCGACGCACACCGTAGGCTTGGTGCGCGAGGAGCAGGGACAGGCCGGACCGGGCTGGCGACGCACACCGTAGGCTTGGTGCGTGGAGCAGGGACAGGCCGGACCGGGCTGGCGACGCACACCGTAGGCTTGGTGCGAGGAGCAGGGACAGGCCGGACTGGGCTGGCGACGCACACCGTAGGCTTGGTGCGTGGAGCAGGGACAGGTCGAACCGGGCTGTGGAGACGGATAGGAGACCTGGAGTGAAGAGCGGCCACAACCCGTCCTGGCTGAATGCCTACCCTCACACACTCTGTGTGAGGCATCCGCACAGGACGTACAGGGCTGTGTACCCGTACTGGCATAACAGCACGTGACACTGGAGCAGGATATCCGGGACCGCGGAGAGGCATTGGAGACCACGAGCGTTGAGCCGGCACACTCCGTCCTGGCTGCATACCCCCCTTCGCACGATACGTGCGGGGTGCTCGCACAGGACGTACAGGACTATGCCGGACCACTCGTGGCACAGTACGCCGCTCCGCATACCACGGAACCTGCCCCGTCCCATGCTGCCATGCCTGAGTACGGGAAGTTGGTTCCGCTCTCCTTCCAGGCTCCGCCAACCTGCCTTCTGGCCCCCCTAACCCGGTGGCCTCCTCTCCAAATCGCCCTGTGGCAGCCTCCTGCTGCCCAGCCGCCCATGCCGTGTGCCCCCCCTAAAAAATGTTTTGGGTTGCCTCTCGTCCGTCCGACGATGACACTGCTGACGCCGCTGCTCCTCTCTCGCCAGGGCCTTAATCCTAGCCCAAGGTCCCTTGCCCCCGAGCATGTCCTCCCAGGACCACGATTTGCCCACCTGGGCCATCGCCAACCTCTCCATCTCCTTTCCCGGTGCTTCCTCCCATGTCCAGTCCAAGATCTGCCCCTGGACACGCTGCTTGGTCCTTTTATGGTGGGTTCTTCTGTCACGATCGTCGTAGGGAACAGACCAAGGCGCAGCGTGATGAACGAACATGGTTAACTTTATTATCTTTAGTGATAATAGAAACAACAATCAACAAAACAACAAACGACTCGTGAAGTCCACGGTAACAATGACCAACACGGAACAAGAACCCACAAACACAAAGGGAAAACAGACAGTTTAAATATGGCTCCCAATCAGAGACAACCAACGACAGCTGACACTCATTGCCTCTGATTGGGAGTCACTCTGGCCAACATAGAAATAAACACAACAGAAAGAACACACCCTGGCTCAACATATAGAGTCCCAGAGCCAGGGTGTGACACTGACAAAGACATGATCAGTCTATAATTTTAATGGTAGGTTTATTTGAACATTGAATAACAACAACATTTTATAAATTGATTTGCATTTTAATGAGGGAAATAAGTATTTGACCCCTCTGCAAAACATGACTTAGTACTTGGTGGCAAAACCCTTGTTGGCAATCACAGAGGTCAGATGTTTCTTGTAGTTGGCCACCAGGTTTGCATACATCTCAGGAGGGATTTTGTTCCATTCCTCTTTGCAGATCTTCTCCAAGTCATTAAGGTTTCGAGGCTGACGTTTGGCAACTCGAACCTTCAGCTCCCTCCACAGATTTTCTATGGGATTAAGGTCTGGAGACTGGCTAGGCCACTCCAGGACCTTAATGTGCTTCTTCTTGAGCCACTCCTTTGTTGCCTTGGCCGTGTGTTTTGGGTCATTGTCATGCTGGAATACCCATCCATAACCCATTTTCAATGCCCTGGCTGAGGGAAGGAGGTTCTCACCCAAGATTTGACGGTACATGGCCCCGTCCATCGTCCCTTTGATGCGGTGAAGTTGTCCTGTCCCCTTAGCAGAAAAACACGCCCAAAGCATAATGTTTCCACCTCCATGTTTGATGGTGGGGGTGGTGTTCTTGGGGTCATAGGCAGCATTCCTCTTCCTCCAAACACGGCGAGTTGAGTTGATGCCAAAGAGCTCGATTTTGGTCTCATCTGACCACAACACTTTCACCCAGTTCTCCTCTGAATCATTCAGATGTTCATTGGCAAACTTCAGACAGGCCTGTATATGTGCTTTCTTGAGCAGGGGGACCTTGCAGGCGCTGCAGGATTTCAGTCCTTCACGGCGTAGTGTGTTACGGTGACTATGGTCCCAGCTGCCTTGAGATCATTGACAAGATCCTCCCGTGTAGTTCTGGGCTGATTCCTCACCATTCTCATGATCATTGCAATTCCACAAGGTGATATCTTGCATGGAGCCCCAGGCCAAGGGAGACTGACAGTTATTTTGTGTTTCTTCCATTTGCGAATAATCGCACCAACTGTTGTCACCTTCTCACCAAGCTGCTTGGCGATGGTCTTGTAGCCCATTTCAGCGTTGTGTAGGTCTACAATCTTGTCCCTGACAACCTTGGAGAGCTCTTTGGTCTTGGCCATGGTGGAGAGTTTGGAATCTGATTGATTGATTGCTTCTGTGGATAGGTGTCTTTTATACAGGTAACAAACTGAGATTAGGAGCACTCCCTTTAAGATTGTGCTCCTAATCTCAGCTCGTTACCTGTATAAAAGACACCTGGGAGCCAGAAATCTTTCTGATTGAGAGGGGGTCAAATACTTATTTCCCTCATTAAAATGCAAATCAATTTATAACATTTTTGACATGCGTTTTTCTGGATTTTTTTGTTGTTATTCTGTCTCTCACTGTTCAAATAAACCTACCATTAAAATTATAGACTGATCATTTCTTTGTCAGTGGGCAAACGTACATAATTAGCAGGGGATCAAATACTTTTTTCCCTCACTGTATCTCTCCCTGTCTTTCTCACTTATCTAAGAAATATTGTTTGAAGGGCTGGCTAATAATGTTTTGCACAATGAAACGAGTAGACTGACACATTGTCATGTACACCACACAAACCAAGACAGGGGGTATCAGGTTATGGTGTATGGCAGGGGTTCCCCAAAAACATTTATTGAGCGGATGGCCGGAACATAGCAATAAATAATTTGTACACTGCAAATTGACCTCAAGAAGCCCAAACAGATATCGAATTTGACAAAAACAGAATAGTTTCAAACCTTGATAACATTGGGATAAGTTCACATGCGTGGGAATAGTTGGGAATAGGGTTGGGCGGTATACCGTATCCAGTGGAGACTCCTCAGAGGAGGAAGGGGAGGACCATCCTCCTCAGTGAATTGCATAAAAAATTAAAATAGTGAAACATTAAAAAAGTTTTCCTTTTTAGATAAAACTATACTAAATATATTCACGTCACCAAATAATTGATTAAAACACACTGTTTTGCAATGAAGGTCTACAGCAGCCTCAGCAGCACTCTATAGGGTAGCACCATGGTGTAGCCGGAAGACAGCTAGCTCCTCTGAGTACATTGACTTCAATACAAAACCTAGGAGGCTCATGGTTCTCACTTCCCTTCCATAGACTTACACAGTAATTATGACAACTTCCAGAGGACGTCCTCCAACCTATCAGAGCTCTTGCAGCATGAACTGACATGTTGTCCACCCAATCAAAGGATCAGAGAATGAATCTAGTACTGAAAGCATAAGCTACAGCTAGCTAGCACTGCAGGACATAACATGTGGTGAGTAGTTGACTCAAAGAGAGAGAAAGACAATAGTTGAACAGTTTTGAACAAATACATTTCTTCAAAAAGGAAGGAGAAGCAAGAGAGAGAGAGCTAATATGGTGACAACGATGTAGGCTGTGTGTAGCGGTTATGATATGAAGGTTTGGCTTGGAAACGTTTTTTTGCCTGGTCACAGACAGCTGATGTGTTGTGCACTGAAGTCCTCAAGCAAAGGGAAAAGATGAGAGGAGGAGCGCACGTAGATGCAAGAAGGAGTTATCCAATGATCAAAGGGATCATGCTGTTTATATGTCGCTGCTATGAAAGTGAACTGTTATCGCATGTGTACAGGGGTACATTCATTCCGCCGACTCTGTTGAAAAACGTTTCTTAAACGGAATCAAACGGAACGAAATGGAAATAAACATACCTGAATTTGTCCAATAGAAACTCTCATTTGCAACTGTTGGACTAATGATTACACCCTAGATCAGCTAGATCCAGGCAAGATTGTGCAAGGTGATATTGAATGTGTCAATGTCTGTCACCTTAATTACAAAAATGTATCTTGACTTGTGCACCTACATTGTAAACTTTCATTCATAGGCTAGGTTGTAGCAACCTCATGATTGGTATAAGGAAAATTAGAGTGTCATGGAGTAGCCTAAACTTATCGATGTTACATTGAGCTGGGTGAATGGAATATGAATGACAGTCATCCAATATGCTGTAATAGAAATAAGGCCATGCTCATAAAAAAATATATTGTTCTCCCTCATCTTAAACGGCACCGAACGCCACTGATATATACTGTATTCCGGGGTATTTGGAAATATCCACGGGTTGGTTTTCATATACCGTCAATACCGTTGAAACTATTTATTTGAGGTTTTTGAATATTTGTAGCTACTTTTTAAGTAAATACCTGCAGTCAACTCGTGCAGTATGTTAGGAGATAAAGCAGATTGCGTTCTTCATTTCGCCTGCCAAATTATTTTTCATTATGAAGCATACTGTAGTTCCCCAGAACAGCAGGCAGTCACGTGTTCATTGTAAAGTACCCAGTGGGAGAAAGGGGGCGCTGGTGTGTCCATAGCGTTCTATATCTATCGGTGAGTCCCTCTCTGTTGTGCGGCGCATATGAGGTAACATTACATTTGTATGCAATTCACTACTAAATGTTTGCCATCATATATCTTATAACTGTCTAAGATATGCTCTACTCTCCCATGGGACGAATTTGGCCTGCGGGGCGCCTATTGGGGAACCCTAGTGTACGGTGTGAACCAACTGTTTATCATCTACTGTATCTCTCAACACCTCTGGACGAATGTAAGTGCACATTATTGTGAGAAAATAATTGATTAGAATGTGGGAGAGGAGAGGCAGGATGACAGCGTCAGAGGAAAGGAAAGTGGAGACAGTGACTACATGGAGAGGGAAAGGAAAGGGTGAGGCACACTTCCTGTATCTGCTTCCTTCCTCTCATCTCTAAAAAGAGACACCACAATGAGCAGTAGTGTGACACACACACAACACAATCTCAGATACTACTTACATGAATAGACACACCAATACTAATGTGCAAAGAAATGTTTGGCTTTTTTATGGTTTGTTGAATGTACTTTGAGATATTCTGAATACACCAAATGACTTGTGATAGTTTGGGTCGCGTGTGTCTGTAGTCCCACTCCCAGCAGGAGCTGTAGTTCTGCTGTATGGGGTTTGGACCCAGGGCCTGGGCTGTTTCTTCTGGACCGGAGGAGAACTTAGCCCCTGTTCCCCTCCCTCTAACTAGAGCTGTGGCAGTCATTACATTTTGTCAGCCAGTGATCGTCAAGCAAATAACTGCCGGTCTCACGGTAATTTACTGTTAATTAACATAAACACGTTTAGCATCTCCTGGCTTCCACGCATAGCCTACAAGCCACTGATGCAGACCTTTGGAACATCTACATAAAAAAAGTATAATAAATCCTTGTACAATACAAACAATACAAACGTTGGGCTATATGTTTTGATTTTGAATACATTCTAAGGCTGCATGATGCGACTCTAATGATGATTTGAAAAAAGTTGCATCAAAGGCATGAACTCTGCTTTGTTTCTTGTGCAGACTGCACATCAATCTCTCATTCACAATTTGACAAGCACTTGATAATATTCTCAACAGGCCTCGAATTTCCCGGTGGCATTCCCCTTTTGTGGCCGCAATGCCTCATAAAAAATCCATGCCTTTTGCAGCCACAGTGGCCGTTGTGCCCTTGGGCTGAATATAATAATTATAATTCCATTCTCCCGGCTGCCATGCTCTGAAGAACCTCTCACTCACATGGCTCTCTCAGATATCTAAATGTTTATTAGCCAATGCCCGTCACATGATCGGGTCCTTCTCACAGGCATCTCAGCTAAGAAGTAGGCTACAAGTGAAGACAGACACATCGGGGACGCAACAGCTCCCGTACATCTTATTGAATTCCGTGGCGCATATTGAAGATGTTAGAACTGTCCACATTTAGCCTACATTTCATCAGCCAACAAGATACAAGAGTAAGCCTAATGAACAGCAAAAGCACTAGCCTATTTCAATCTACTATCCCCTATAGTACAAAAGTTGACCTATTCTATTGGTCAACTTGTCCTTCTGTGCAATAAATAAATATTCAAAACATACTCTGGGACAGTTGTGGGATGCAATAGATCCCAAATTAATACAACCACTCTCACAGTGGCGGCTCCTGAAAAAATTCTCAGGAGGGGCAATTTTTCTGATGATTTAGGTGACCTACACACATTTTAAAAAAGATATGTCCAGCAACAACATGAAGACAGGGGCAGCATATAAATCAATACCAGAAGCATTTATTGACTGATCTGGGGAGATGGATTCCAGTTTCTGTGACAGATTATAAATAATCTCTGATGCCTTTGTTATATTAGCTTTTGGTTGAATGTACTGTCGTAGTAAATATATAATGTTATAGCTTGGTCTGACTAAAATCTTGTGCATGACCCATTTTGTGTTGGGCGTTTGTTTTCAATCAATGCTGTTCCTGAGACTCTACTTGGTCTCAGTTCTCCAGTAAACTTGTGATTATCAACAGTACACAACGGTAACAAACAATTGGGGGAACTCACGGGGCAGATAGTAAGGTCGCAATGACACAGAAAGCAGTTCAATGTCGGGGTACAGAGTCGCTCTCTTACCAGGATCGCGGTCCGCTCTGACCAGGGTGAAGCCGGTTCCGCTGCCAGCAGCGTTTTCATTATTTAGTCCGTTCGTTGCGGGTATGTACACGATCAACAAGATCAGTCCAAAACCAACCACTGGAAATCCATGGTTGGCAGAATGTTTGTAAACTAAGTCTACAAATTAAAAACATAAAATAACACCACACTGCAGGTCGCAACAGAGACGCTGCTAGCCGCTATTGTCTTAGTTACGTTCATGGTTACGTCACGTATGACGAAAGCGCGTAAGTGCAAGCCCACAGACACCCATAGAGAATGTATTGAAAGCTTTGAAATTTGAAAAAAATAGATTTTACATGACAGGCTATGAGAGACTTCTGGGCGATTTTCAACCTGACTGAAATCGCCCCAAAAACGGGCGGGGCCATTTGAAGCACGACTTTAGCCTGATTTGACATTTAGTGGCTGGCAGATCAGACGTGAACACTGATAAATACTGTTGCCGTGATATAATTGATTAGAAAAAAAATCCCTTCCTTTTCCCGTTTGGCAGTGCGTCGCCCATATCGCCCTATTGAACAGGCCGTCCCTGCACTCTCATCAAATAAACTTTTAAAAGCAATGAGGCTGACGCAACAGATCAGAACGTTTAGCTTAAAATATTGATAAACTATTAGGCTATTTCTTAACAATATAAGCGCAGCAATGCGCACACGGCAGTAGGCTATAAGGGCAAATGTTCCTAAATGCAATCAATTAGCGGGAAAACATTGTTCTCAAAAGTGACCGCAAATGTGATTATGCATGTAGTGCGTTATTATAAAGGAAAAGGATCTTCCCCAAACTTGAAACTCAGGCGCCGCCTATGTATGCCAGTTATTCTCTACACCGGTTGTAAAGCGGATTAATGTGCTTAATTTTAATGGGCTAGGCTACATGAGGTGTGCGACTATGATTAGAAAAGTCGCAAAAAAAGGCATGTACTGTTTCTTGCCTTACTGCACACGCAGGGCATCCTTCACAAGTGATAATAAATCATTCACAAGTGATAGGCTAATATTGTCACCATCAGACTATTCTTAATTTAATATTGTCTTTACATATACTAAATAATATATGTGTGAAATTAGTTTTGATTTAGAATGGACGATTATCATGCACCTGTCTCGGAACAGGGGCATGGGGGGGAAAAATACATGTAATCTATGAAGGACGCTTTTCCCGTGGTTCATTTTCATGCCAGCCAGGTAGGCTATGCTATATGCTGTTGTATTAGGAAAGTTGATATAAAGTTAATATTAGGAAAGTTGATCAATAAATATAGAAGGCCTAGCCTATAGAAAGCTGATGGGATCCTCCTCTTTTTAATAGAGGCCATCAAAACTCTCACACAATTGCATAGCCTATAGAAATGTTGCGCAACATGAGCTCATGGGCTCTCATTAAGGGTTTTGATTTGATTTTCAAAAACATTTGCGTTGATGTCAGAGTGATTAGAGGGACAATAGAGTGCTGAGTACCAGGCAGTTAACAAGTTTGATAGGCTACTAATGACCAACCGCAGCATCAGAGCTTGGAGAAGCCAAGTTACGTGACTAAATGGTCACGTGAAATTTGACTGCGGTCATGACTCATGACCGCCGGTGTGGCGGTAGTACGGTCACCATAACAGCCCTACCGCTAACCCCCTGCCACATATCAGCGAGCAGTCAGCACCTAATCCGCTCGTCCGCTCGCTCCACACACACAAAGCTGGGTAATGGACCAGGCGGCTATGCAAGCATAGACACAGACCTTTGACATGCATATTGGGCGGCAGGTAGCTTAGTGGGTAAGAGCGTTGTGCCAGTAACCGAAAGGTCGCTGGTTCTAATCCCCGAGCCGACTAGGTGAAAAAATCTGTCGATGTGCCCTTGAGCAAGGCACTTAACCCTAATTGCTCCTGTAAGTCGCTCTGGATAAGAGCGTCTGCTAAATGACGTAAATGTAAATGTAATAGGAATACAGTCACAACATAATGTATGTGTGTACACATAAACATACACAACCCTATTAACACACCCTGTTACACAGTCATGCACATTATTTACACGCATGTACTCACAGATGGCATCACACCCATGGATTATGAGCAAGACCACTCTCACATACAGTACCCTGATGTGGATTTGAACCAATGCAATCCTACTTCTCTGTCAATCATGGAATCAAACTGCAGTTGTGCAAATTGAGGGGGGAGAGGATTTTTCCATGTATTTCTCTGGATCTCTGTGAATTTATTTTGCTTCCCAGAGAATAATCTATTGCGAAAGATCACTCCACTCACATCCTATGCAATAAATGACAGTAGAGATTGACCTCTCAGGGATTAACCTCTCACAATCCATACTGCTTTTGATTAAAGTGGAATGACCACTTGACACATGTGACCATTTCTCCTCACACTCACTAACTGTCATGTGAAATAAATAAATGCTGTATTTGTTGATCATTTTATTGTCATTGTTTGTGATGCATGAATGATGTTAACATACTGGGTGTCTAATGTCATGTTGTTGTATGTTGTGATTTCAGGAGGAGACGGAAGACCCAGACCGGGGACAACCATGTATAAGATGTGGAGACCAGTGTCCTGGCTTTCGCATGCATGGCTGGAGGTAGGCCTCTCATACACCCATCACATACTCCTCACCTCCTCACAGGAACATAGACACTGTTTCCAAGATGTTTCATGTGATTACATTTGCATTTTACATTTAAATCATTTAGCAGACGCTCTTATCCAGAGCGACTTACAAATTGGTGCATTCAATTTAGGATAGCCAGTGGGACAACCACCACTGGGGGAGGGGGGGTGTAGAAGGATTACTGTTATACTATTCCAGGTATTCATAACTCATAAGTAGGATAGGTATGATCACAGTCTAGTGCAGGCAGTGCCCTCTTGTGTGTCACTATTTGGTTGTGACTTACTTATTGAGGAAGAGTCATATAGCTAACTTCCAGTCTTTATTGGGTGATTTGAGGTGATTGCTGACAACAATAGGGTTTCTCTGTGTGTTTGTATGTTAGAGTGGAGAGCTGATTAACCAAACTGTGTCCATGTTGAGAGTAGGTCTATGTATTGACTCAAACAAACATTATCCACACACAACGCATTTACCACATCCAGAGCAGATAAAGCATCCAGCAATGTGAATGAAAAGGTCATAGAGAATCGAGGCAAAAAATAAAGTGAGAGCAGCTGCACTTTGTGTGAGTGGACGTTATCCACACACAACACACACAACCTCTGAGGGCAAGGGATTACCATTAGACATGCTAGCTGCATGTGGTTTAGCACGTTTTAAACTTTTGAAAGGGTTCATAGCAGAGACCTAAAACATACTATGGATGGAGGGAGCTCTCTGATTATATATGGAGCCTATATAGTGTATCACTGTATCTCATTTCAGTGAATAAAATATGATACATTTGGAATGGAAATGGCCGAGATTAAAAGAGACCATTTGGCTAAACTAAATAAATCTTGACTTGGTCTTACTACCAGAGAGTAGGAAATAGCTGAGTGTTGAACTGGAACAAACTCTACAGGACACAAGGGGAATTCCACCAGGCTCAGAGGTGTGAGCCTCATTTTGCCTGTGTCACACATTTTAAAATAATCTACCCTACATATTTATTTGGACAGTGAAGTTCAAGCTTTTAATTTGGCTCTATACACCAGTATTTTGGTACAGAATGTCACCTTTTATTTTATTTGACCATTTAGAAATGAAAGCACTTCATGTATCTAGTCTCCCCATTTGAAGTTGTCATAAGTATTTAGACAAATTCACTTATAGTGTATTCAATTTAGTCAAAAGTTTAGTATTTGGTCCCGTATTCCTAGCACGTAATGACTACATCAAGCTTGTGACTCTAAAAATATGTTGAATGCATTTGCAGTTGGTTTTGGTACGGTTTTGGATTATGTTGTGCCCAATAGAAATGAATGGTAAATAATGTACTATTTACAGGGGAGGTTAGGATTTTCTTGGGGGTATGATATTTATGCATCTCTAACTTTCTCACTCATCATTATTCACGATTCATTCATGATTATCCGTAATCATCGTAGCATCCACATGAATGTAGAAGTGTTCAGAAATATATTACATTTATATTACATTACATATTCTATTCTTATTTGTCCAGAATAGAATTTGTCCAAATACTTGACACATTGTATTATGTAGCATTAAGATTTCCCTTCACTGGAACTAAGGGGCCTAGTCCGAACCATGAAAAACAGCCCCAGACTATTATTCGTCCTCCACCAAACTTTACAGTTGGCACTATGCATTGGGGCAGGTAGCGTTCTCCTGAAATCCGCCAAACCCAGATTTGTCCGTCGGACTGCCAGATGTTGAAGCGTTATTCATCACTCCAGAGAACACGTTTCCACTGTTCCGGAGTCTAATGGCGGCAAGCTTTACACCACTCCAGCCGACGCTTGTCATTGCGCATGGTGATCTTAGGCTTGTGTGCGGCTGCTCGGCCATGGAAATTCATTTCCTGAAGCGCCCAACAAACAGTTATTGTGCTGACGTTGCTTCCAGAGGCATTTTGGAACTCGGTAGTGAGTGTTGCAACCGACTATTTTTACGCGCTACACGCTTCAGCACTCGCCGGTCCCGTTCTGTGAGCTTGTGTGGCCGACCACTTCGCGGTTGAGCTGTTGTTGCTCCTAGACGTTTCCACATCACAATAACAGCACTTACAGTTGACCGGGCAACTCTAGCAGGGCAGAAATTGGACGAACTGACTTGTTGGAAAGGTGGCATCTCTAGCAGGGCAGAAATTTGACGAACTGACTTGTTGGAAAGATGGCATCCTATGACGGTGCCACGTTGAAAGTCACTGAGCTCTTCAGTACGGGCCATTCTACTGCCAATGTTTGTCTATGGAGATTGCATGCCTGTGTGCTCGATTTTATACACCGGTCAGCAACGGGTGTGGCTGAAGTAGCCAAATCCACTAATTTGAAGGGGTGTCCACATACTGTATAAAAACACACTCAAATAAAAGGTGAGATTCTGTACTGTCGCCTCATATAAAACATTTGATCTCAAATCCAAATTGCTGAAGTATAGAGACAAATTAAAAGTTGTAGCTTCACTGTCCAAATAAATACTGGTGTCTGAGTGTCTATGAGTGTCTGTCTGTTGGTGTTTTTCAACCACCTATGGTCATTTAGGTGTCCAGTCAGTGTCCTCGTGTCTTTCTGAGCAGCAACTAGTTTTCCTCTCCTCTTTCTTCTGTGTTGTGCAGTCCTCCTGTATGAATCCTCTCCCCTCCCTCCCTCTTCCCTCCTCCCCTCCCCCCTCCCCTCCTCAGTGTGTCCAGCCCATTGGGTCTCTTGGTTAGTGCTAATCCTGTCCTTCACCCTAATAAGATTAGCCCTTTCAGCTCCTGCTACTGCCGCCACCGCTGTGATGAAGCCCTAACCTTCTCGCCCTCCTTCATCCCTCGCTCACTCTCCGTCCTTCTCCCCATCCCTTTCTGACTTTTCACTGTCCTCATACAGTTAATAAGCACTTTGAGGAAGGGCAGTTTTTTGAATATTTTTGTAGACATACTGTACATTCGCACAAGGCTTGAAGTTAACACAGCTTGCACTTCTGACTATTTTCTGAAGTGCTCCCTTTATGAGTTGTTTTAGTGAATGGAGACAATAGCCACATTTCATGGTAGGTTTGACAGAGAGAAAGAGAGTTCTGGGTAAAATAATGTAGCATACACAAACACACATTGGGCCTTCAGAAAACAAGCCAACCCTGGCTGGCAGATTGAACTAATAAAGCGTCAAATAGAAGAAACACCGACTAGGCTATACAATGGAATAAAGGCTGCAAGGAGGGTATTCATTTCTATCAAATTATTCTAATTGAGTGCTTGCTTCCTTGGTTAGTCTGTCCCTGTGTTAAGGTCAAGTCAACAGGCTTTGAGGACAAACAGTCCTTCATCTAAAGCACATGGTGACTCTACTGTACTTTATACTGGCATGCTAAAAACACAGACAAACCAGATATGAAACTGCCACTGTCATCATATCATTAATGTGTTTACCATACATGTTAATCTGTGAATCACAGTTATGGTGAAGTTATTGGCGAAGTTATTGGCGAAGTTATTGGTGAAGTTATTGAAAGACATTTGAGCAGAATAGAGAGGGTACTTGGTTTGAGGTCTGGTGACAGGGAGTTTTTGTTTAATGTTCCAGTCTGATATCAGGGCAAGAATAATGAGAGCTGTTTAATCCTTTTAAGCAGGAGGCGTCAGAACCACAGTTACTGCCCAGTTACCACAGGGCAGAATGATTAAATGATTGAGATGTATGGGGGTCGCTGCTTAACATCTTAAAGACTCCAGAGTCCAGGACAAATGACATCTCCTTTATTAACCCATTCACAGTAACACCTACCCCCATTTCCCCCTTGGAGGACAAACAGGCAAGTGACCAAAGAGCTCAGCTGTTTAACCACACTGTCAGGGCAGTGATCCATCTTCGATCTGCTCTCTCCCAGACAGGGCCGGGGCTGAGGCCTCATAGGCAGAGTGCAGATGGCTCCACTACCCCATCCACCAGAGGAGGAATTAAGTTACTTGTGACCCCATATGTCCCAGTCAGTGACACTGAGACACAGAGTGCTCAAAGCCAGCCTCCCCTATTAGTTGGGAAGAGCAGGCAGGTGGCATGGCGATTACTCAGGCACTAATTAGTGACCACAGAGCGAGCATTCTGGGACAGTGTCCATCTGTTTCTCAGAGGGATGGATGGATGGATCTAATCTGGACTCAGAGCACTATCAGGCCACAGAGAGAGACAATGTAGCTACTCAGTTTAATTCACAGCTAATCACACCAAGAGCAGAGTACACACACACACACATTCATCCCAAGAGGGTTATCGATCACTGTATTGTACAAACTGGTTGGTAGATTACCCATTTGACAAATGTATGGCCAAAACGAATGGGATGGATTGACTGGCTAATGATACATCAAAAAATTCAGACTTTTGACTTTGTTCTAAGTTGTGATTGTATGGAAGAGTGAGTATCTTATTACTTATCTTGTCAGGGTTGATGGCACACTTGTTGATGTTTGAACAGTTAAATAGTTATTCTAGGCGAGAGTGAGAGAAACCGTAAAAGGGTCATGAACAGAGAAAGATAAAAGAGAGATTGACAAGCGAGGCAATTTAACATAGATCTAAGGACAAAGGGCCTTTTTGGTGGGACCTGTTGATTGACAGGTCATCCTGGAGTGATTGACAGCGAGGTCAGATGAGCTGTTATGATTTTGGACTTCTTAGAGGCCCATAGCCAGGCCATGATGTTCTCTGAAATGTCATCCTTTAATTGGTCAGAAGGGCTTGATGTCCAAACATAGGCTTTTTTTTATCTGTGCTGCATTGCTCATCTTGATTAGACTTGTCAAAACTTGGAATGATTCATTCCCAAATGAAGTTGAGTCATAGAATCTGCTCCAATTATTTCAAACATTGAAGCTGTCGGCATTGGTGTGTCTAAGTGTGTATGTGTGTTCTGAAAAAGGGTGAGGTCAAACTTACCTATTACACGCTTTTTAGAAGTGTGGAGAAACCATGCAGTGAATGGAAAGAATGGAGTGTGTGTGTGTCCAGTGGCTTATTGTTTGGTCAACTCTATCAGATGGGGGTAGAGGGATGGTGTGGGGGAGGGAGGGAGTGAGACATTGAAAAGAGACACTCAGAGAGAGAAAACACATTTCCCATGGTAAGGAGCTGCCTCAGCTTGACCTCAGCTCTGACAAGCTGACAAGGCATACAGACAGACAGACAGACAGACAGGCAGGCAGGCAGGCAGGCAGGCAGGCAGGCAGGCAGGCAGGCAGGCAGGCAGGCAGGCAGGCAGGCAGGCAGGCAGGCAGGCAGGCAGGCAGGCAGGCAGGCAGGCAGGCAGGCAGGCAGACAGGCAGCAGCACAATGTGACTGATTCTGAGATAGGAGGATGTTACAGAGTCAGCATGGATTTATTTGTGACGTTGATGACGAAAGGTAAAGGTCTTGGCTATTTACTGCTTTACTTTTTTGTTTTGGTGTATGTAGCCACTAATTGGAAGGCTAAACACTCATAGAATAGAAATAAAAAGTAATTGTGTGTACTTGAATGCGTTAGCTCACAACGGATAGTGGGAAGTGGATAGTGGGGGCACATAGCCCCTACTCTCCAGAGGGGGAAGGTTTAGAATTTAGATTGAGCCTGTTAACACTGCTAGCAAATTTGAAAACAGGACCGCTAATTATTGTAATTTGGGTTGTGGCATTCCAAAAGTGAAAACGAGCAGAGAGAGAGTTATGTCTGCTCTCCTTCAAGAGGGCTAGTAGAGAAAATGGAAGTTATTCAGGATTATGTGTCAGGATTATTTGGTCCTGCTGTGCAGTATGCACAGTGCACTAATGGAAGTTACAGAGTCTCCCTGCTGGCCCAGTTCACACTGTTTTACTCTGTAAAGTCACAGAAGTTATTCAGTATGTTTAGTGGTTAAGACCAGATTAGAGTACCACAAGCTAATATGTATTTTATTATAATTATAATTTAGTATACATGTGCTTCTTAAACCATTTTTGGGGGGGATAAAAGAAGGATATACTGTATTGATTATTCAAATATACTACTAGTGAACTACGCTAAACCCATCAGTGCCGTGTGAAAAGACCAGAGAGGTCATAGTAAACATTTAGGCCATGTGGCAGAGCATTGATTTCTGACCTCAGGAGAATCACAGAGAAGCAGGCTACACTACTTTACTGTATCCTTCTGCCCAGCAGTCAGTCATGGACGGGATTATCCACAACCAGAGTCACTGCTTACACATCAACACAAAGAAAGATGCCTCAACAACAACAACTGTTACAGCCACAGTGCGCTGACGCCCAGCAGGTTGTGATGTAACCTGAGAATCGGAGGCGTAACACGGATTACAGGCGAAACAGATCACATCAGCATCTGTTCTGGGACCACAGTAGCGCTGCTGGTCATTTCAGAGGGTGCTCGGTAGCAGTGGCTGGGTGTGGCTGTGGTGGCTGAGTGTGCCATCCTGGCATTTGAGCTAAATATACTCTAAATGGCTAGCTAGATGTCTTTCCAGGCTGGCAAAGAGATACAAGTGGGTTAATAACACTCAAGCCCATTTGCAAGCACAGTCCTACACATCATTTAAAATGAATTGCTCTGGTGCAATAACGTTTCATGTTGGACTTGGCAACTATACTCTGGACAACTCTTTGCTGATTATTTTCCTGATAAACCTCCCTGTTATTTTGAGGAGTTTATGGGTGGCTGGATAACATTCCCTGGTACATCAGTAGTGGTTTTATTGCTGCCTGAATGTTGCGGGCCTACTGTACGACGCGCACACACACACACACACACACGTGACTCTGTGTTGTACTGTGTCTCTCACATGCACACACGTACAGTGTACACAGGCTCTGAGAACAAACAGCTGGGGCTAGATTGTGGCTTGTGAGTCTTTCCAGCATGGCTTACCCTGAGGTGACCTGCTATGTTTACCATGATTTATACTGGACCTGCTGCACTACAACATGGCCTTATAAGGAGCTAAGGCAGCTAGGGATAGAAGCGATCCGCAGGAGAGCTGTTCAGTTTAATATTTTATTGGGAAGGGAATAGTAGTAAGGATGGGATGGGAGACTTTGGAACAGGGGATAGAAAGGGAATGCCATTTATCCACACGAAAGGATTGGTCTCTGGTCGGAGTGTGTGTGTGTTTTAAGGGGGATGTCTACGCAAAGCGGCTTTATCCTCCATCTGTTCCCGAGGAGCAGGCCTTGAGCTGCAAATACCAGCTGAGGGCCTGTTATGCAATCACACAAGAGCCAGAGAGATACTGTATATACAGGAGCCCACACACTGATGCATCCACACACGTAATGCCTACACATACATGAACACATACTGTACAAACCCTTTCTCACACTGCCACAGTCAGTCCCACATACAGACAGCCCCAATTACTCTGAGGAAAGATATGACAGCCCAGATGGGGTGAGAAGGGGGAGGATTACTCCCCCCATCTCCATCTTCTCTTCCTCCTCCTGTTAATAACCACTGTGGGACAGGGGAGAACGACTGCCCCCTCTCATTGTAGCCACGGAAGTTCAAGGCTGACCCCAGCACTGCAGGCGTTGTTAGTAGAAAACAGGATCCCCCATTATAGTGAATGGAAAAATTGCTATATTTGTGGTCAACCTTTGTGTAAATAAATATAAAAACATCAAAGACAATCATGGTACCAATAATTGCTTCTAGTACACCAGATGTATGTCATTGAACCCATTATTTTAAAATCGCACACAGAATAAGTTATAAGGATAATTTAGTTACTAATGGCAACCTGCAGTACCCCGGTCGGCCTTCAACTTGAGTTACTCAATGAGAGGGGGCAACACGTATATAGCCTGCAGCGTCACTTTCTGGAGTAGGTCAAACTGCGCATGTTATGTCTCCATAAGACGCCATTTTAGCAAGCTAAAAACGTCTTCCTGGGCTTCAAATGAGCTACTGAGTCTTCACTAGGGCTGTTACGGTGACCATATTACCGCCACACCGGCGGTCACGAGTCATGACTGCTGTCAAATTCCACGTGACCATTTAGTCACGGTAATTAGGCTTCTCTAAGCTCTGATGCTGCTGATGGTCATTAGTAGCCTACCAAACGTACTAACTGCCTGGTACTCAGCACACTATTGTCCCTCTAATCACTTTAACATTAATGCAAATGTAATCGCAAACACTTCATGAGAGCCCATGAGCTCATGTTGCGCAACATTTATATAGGCTATGCAATTGCGTGAGAAAACAGAGTGATGG
The DNA here is from genome assembly GCF_964263955.1 of Coregonus lavaretus. Taxonomy (NCBI): domain Eukaryota; kingdom Metazoa; phylum Chordata; class Actinopteri; order Salmoniformes; family Salmonidae; genus Coregonus; species Coregonus lavaretus. Next base: position 31,316,002 of record NC_140007.1, read on the forward strand.
CCTCTATGAAAAAGAGGGTCCCATCAGCTTTCTGTAGGCTAGGCCTATTATATTTATTTCTGAACTTTCCTAATATTAAGCACATTGCTTCTCTTTACAACAGGAGTATAGCCTACCTGGCTGGCACGAAAATGAACCACGGGAAAAGTGTACTCCATTCACTATTTAAGTGCATGTATTTTTTTCCCCTGCCCCTGTTTCGAAACGGGTGCATGATAGTGGTCCATTCTAAATCAGAACAAATTTCACACATATATAATTTAGTATATGTAAAGACAAGATTAAATCAAGAACAGTCTGATGGGTGACAATAGTAGCCTATCACTTGTGAATGATATATTATCACCATCTTGTGTGCAGTAAGGCAAGAAACAGCGCATGCCTTTCTCTCGACTTTTTCAAATCCTAATCACAAAAAAACCCTAGCCCATAGGCCTATATGTTTTGATAAGGTTTGTATCACAACTAAAGTGGCCAAATAACCTATTAAAATAAAGCACATTAATCAGCTTTACGACGGGTGTAGAACCTAACTGGCATACATATGCAGCGCGTGAGTTTCAAGTTTGGGGAAGTTAATTTTCACAATAAAAATGCACCTTTTATAATAAAAGCCATACATGCATAATCGCATTTGCGGTCACTTTTGAGAATGGTGTTTTCCCGCTAATGTGAGGACAGACGCTGGGAGAGGAGAAGCAGGTACAGGGAGTGAATATTTAATATAAACAGACACGAAACAAAACACGGACAGCGTCTGGACAGGGGAAACATAACAATATTAATGCTGACACGGGGATCACAACTGAGGAACAGACAGATATAGGGGCGGTAATCAAACAGTGATAAAGTCCAGGTGAGTCCAATGAAGCGCAGATGCGCGTAACGACGGTGACGGGTGTGCGTAATGATGGGCAGACTGGCAGAGGGGGAGCGGGAGCAGGCGTCCCACCTGGGTGAACCTGACCGGCTGGCCGAGGCATGGGAGCCGAACGAGCCGGCGGAGGCGTGGGAGCCTGACGAGCCGGCTGAGGCGTGGAGGGGGAGCGGGAGCAGGCGTGACAGCTAAATGATTGCATTTTGTAACATTCGCGCTTATAGCCAACTGCGGTGTGCGCATTGCTGTGTTTATAATGTGAAGAAATAGCCTAATAGTTTATCAACATTTTAAGCTAAACGTTCTGATCTGTTGCATCAGCCTCATTGCTTAAAACAGTTTTTGGGATGCTAGTGGTTGTATTCATTTGGGATCTATTGCATCCCACAACTGTCCCAGACTATGTTTGGAATCATTATTTCTCACACAGTATAGAATAGGTCAACTTTTGTACTATGGGGGATAGTAGATTGACATAGGCTAGTGCTTTTGTTGTTCGTTAGGCCTACTCATCTTGTTGGCTGACTAAAAGTAAATGTGGACAGTTCTTCCAATATCTTCAATATGCGCCTCGGAATTGGATAAGGACACTCAGTTGCGACCCTGATGTGTCTGTCTTCAGCCTGTGAGAAAGACCCGATCATGTGACGGCATTGTCTAATAACAATTGAGATATCTGAGAGAGCCATGTGAGTGAGAGGTGCTTCGGAGTACGCAGCCGGGAGAAGGGAATGATAATTATTATATTCAGCCCAAGGGAACAACGGCCACTGGCCGCAAAAGGCATGGATTTTTTAAAGCAGCATTACGGCCACACAAAGGGGATTCTGCCGGGAAATTCGAGGCATTATCAAGGCTTGTCAAAAGAATAGCCACATGTGCGCACTCCCTCATCATTTGGAGAAAATATCCTTTCTATTTTATTCAGCTATGTTCAATTGTATTCTTCATACTATAAAACAATATAAAATAATGCCACGGAATTCTAAGCAAATCTTGTCTGCCAAATGAACTAGTGTAGCCCACAGCCATATGCCATAGCCAGATCGGGATAGCAGCTTACACAAGAAATAACTAATATTAATAACCATCTAGATGTCACCTTGATACATACATACAGTCTACTACTCAATGGGGTGGGCATGAACGGTAACAACATCGCCAAGAACTACTGTCCGGCAACGGCGTGGGAAGTAGCCAATATCAGGGTGACAGTCACAGTAAGCACACACATATAACACATGAAGCAACAGCACACCCATCATCATCAATACTTTTAATCAAAAATAAACAATCGTCAGTTTTATAACTGAAAATGTACAATAATTTTTGAGAAACTAACAGTGAAATACAACTCAGACTCATGCTCTGGCTTCAAAACAGAAGTCCCAACCTCTTGCGGTACGGTAGTTGCGTGGTAAGAAACAGAAGAAGAAAAAACACTGCTCAATCAAAACCGTCTAACCTACACAGTGTACAAAACATTAAGAACACCTTCCTAATATTGAGTTGCACCCCCCTCACCCTTTTGCCCTCAGAACAGCCTCAATTCGTCGGGGAATGGACTCTACAAGGTGTCGAAAGAGTTTCACAGGGATGCTGGCCAATGTTGACTCCAATACTTCCCACAGTTGTGTCAAATTGGCTAGATGTCCCTTGGGTGGTGGGCCATTTTTGATACACACAGAAAACTGTTGCGCGTTAAAAACCCAGCAGTGTTGCAGTTCTTGACACAAACCGGTGCACCTGGCACCTACTACCATACCCTGTTTAAAAGCATTTAAATATTTTCTTTGCCCATTCACCCTCTGAATGGCACACATACACAATCCATGTCTCAATTGTCTCAAGGCTTAAAAATCCTTCTTTAATCTGTCTCCTCCACTTCATCTACACTGATTTGAAGTGGATTTAACAAGTGACATCAATAAGGGATCATAGCTTTCACCTGGATTCACCTGGTCAGTCATACACTCAGTGTATAGCAGAGCGCTTTCGACACACCCACTCCTTTCCACACACCCACTACTGTCCTTTCCACACACCCATTTGCCCATACTCCGGTCGCCATATTGGGATGCAGCTACCACCTTCCCAGCAACAGTGGGAATCTTAATGTGCAGGGCATGACTCAGGCAAAGATGAGGCTTACCGGTATGTTTACCATAGGTGACAAGGTGTTAAACATGTCCGCTCAATGGGCTGGGGTCTCCTTCAGCAGGTATTCAGAGAATGGTCAGCTACCTCATCCAGTTATGTGTGTCCAACCATGTCACTGTTAGACTGAATGTGTGTGTGTGTCAGTTTGCAGTTTGACTCCATGCTTGTTTTAGCCTCTGATTGTGCAGTGTGTATTTGACTGTATCCGAGCTGGTGACATGCCTCTCCTTGGATGAACACCTGTTTGTTGTCTTAGGAATGCGTAACTGTAATGTAGGGAGTCATATTGAGTCACACTCAAGAATGTTTGTGGACTGGCTAATTACTTCATGTCTCCAACGCAAATTATGTTCCAACCATGCAATACTTGACTACAGACAGTATGGGTATTGAGTTGGCAATCAATGGCGTGTTTTTATGATAAGATTATTCAAACGTAGTCACACTGTTGCCAACTGTTCAATCCTAGCCTTCTGTTTGGTAGGTGTTGCATCTGTGCAATACTCTAAGTTGGCATGTATTGAACCCATTGTCCTCTTCTTCTCTCCACAGAAAGATCTGTGTGCACTGTAAGTGTGTGCGTGAGGAGCATGCAGTGCGGGTGGTGCCGGGCCAGCTGGAGAGGATGATGATGAAGCTGGTTTCAGACTTCCAAAGACACTCCATATCTGACGACGACTCGGGCTGCGCCTCCGAGGAGTACGCCTGGGTCCCACCTGGACTCAAGCCGGAGCAGGTCAGAACCAGTACAGCGAGCGCTTCACTTACATACATTAATGCATGCACGCAGGCATGCAAGCACATACACGCACACATGCACACCACACACACAAACACATGCACGCACACACTCACATACATGCAGACATTAACACTCAGCATATACAATAAGTGTACAAAACATTAAGAACATCTTCCTAATATTGAGTTCCACCCCCCCCCCTTTTGCCTTCAGAACAGCCTCAATTTGTCGGGGCATGGACTCTACAAGGTGTCGAAAGCGTTCTACAGGGATGCTGGCCCATGTTTACTCCAATTGTGTCAAGTTGGCTGGATGTCCTTTGGGTGGGGGACCATTCTTGAAACACATGGGAAACTGTTGAGTGAAAAACCCATCAGATTTTCAGTTCTTGACACTCAAACTGGTGCACCTGGCACCTACTACCATACCTTGTTCAAAGGGAATTAAATATTTTGTTTTGCCCATTCACCCTCTGAATGGCACACATACACAATCCATGCCTCAATTGTCTCAAGGCTTAAAAATCCTTCTTTAACCTGTCTCCTCCCCTTCATCTACACTGATTGAAGTGGATTTAACAAGTGACATCAATAAGGGATCATAGTTTTCACCTGGATTCACCTGGTCAGTCTATGTCATGGAAAGAGCAGGTGTCCTTAATGTTTTGTACACTCAGTGTATGTTTAAACTTCAACACACATTCTTATTTGCATACACACAGGGTTGAAAACGTGTGTGTGTGTGTGTGTGTGTGTGTCTGAACATTCTTGTTTTTTAATGCAGGTGTATCAGTATTTCAGCTGTATCCCGGAGGACAGAGTGCCCTATGCTAACAGTTCAGGAGAGAGATATCGCATCAAACAGCTCCTTCACCAGCTACCAGCCCACGACAGTGAGGTAACGGTCACTAATACTGTAACTCTGTGTGAGGTTTTGGTGTCCTAACGCCCCTGGGCTGTAAAAAAAAAATGTTCTGCTGGGATGCTTGTCTGACTCAGCATTGTAAGTGTTCTCTAGGACTAGTCTGCAACTCTGTGTGAAATGTTGGTTTTCCTAACCTCTGGGCTGTAATGTAGTTGGTTTGTGTTGTTCCTCACTAAACTGTTCTGCTTGTCTGAGTCAGCATTATAACTGTATGTGTTTCCGGTTTCCAGCATCAGTACTGTAACCATCTGGATGAGGAGGAGAAGAAGGAGCTGTGTCTGTTCAGTCAGCAGAGGAAGAGGGAGAACCTGGGAAGAGGCATGGTCAGACTGTTCCCTGTCACCATGACCGGAGCCATCTGCCAACAGGTAGACAGTGCTGAGGGAGGGGGATGGGGGATCAGGGGGGAGACTAGGGTGGAATGGAAACAGTGAGAGAGAGGGATCAAGGAGATGGAGATGGTTTTTAGTGTATGTATGCTCTGTACTCCCACAGGCTCATTTGCATTTTGTTTACTTGTTGTTTTGTCTCGCTCTCATTTTCTCTACTCTCTCTCTTTCTTTCTTTCTCTCTCTCTCTCCGTCTCTCTCTCTCTCTCTCTCTCTGTCTCTCTCTCTCTCTCTCTCTCTCTCTCTCTCTCTCTCTCTCTCTCTCTCTCTCTCTCTCTCTCTGTGTTTCAGTGTGGCAGACAGATCTATGGTGGGGACATAGCGGTGTTTGCCAGCCGGGCGGGGCACGGTAGCTGCTGGCACCCTCAGTGTTTCCAGTGTGCCTCGTGCACTGAGCTGCTGGTAGACCTCATCTACTTCTACCAGGATGGACAGATCTACTGCGGCCGGCACCACGCTGAGAGAATGAAACCACGCTGCCAGGCCTGTGATGAGGTGACTGGCTCTGCCCTGTCATGTCCTGTCATGTCTACAATGCAAATCTCTCCATACTGGCTCATACACTCTGGCCTGCCCTGTCCAGTCCACAAATCTCTCCATACTGTTACTGTTTAACTGCTGTCTGTCCTGTCCCCACAAAGCTCTCTAAACTGTGTATCCACTGTCCGTTTATACATTCTATCTGCCCTGTCTAAAAATCTCCAGTTCAAATCGCCACTCTCTCCAGTTCTAACACTGACTCTTATGAGGAGATGTGTACTCTTACTCTGGGCTGGGAGAGTCTGTCTTTTGTCTTTGATTCATGTGCCTGTAGACCGGGGTTGTCAAACATACGGCGGGGGGAGGGGAGAACTCAATATACTTTAAAATGACTCAAATAAAATTGAAACTGTGTAGAAATTATAATGGCCCGACATTCATAGTTTCTTGACTGTTTCCAGCTCGCTAATAGCCACTGAAATGAAAGCTTGACAGTCAGGGAGCTTTGAAAATGCAAAAAATGATGGATAGAGTCAATATTTAGCCAGTTTTGACGGCGAGGAAATATAAGCAATTTTCAGTGCGGCCCTCTGGAGCTCATTGAAGACCAAATGTGGCCCCTGGGGCAAAATGAGTTTGACAACACTGCTGTAGACCCTAGAGGAACATCTAGTCCCACAGTGAGCCATATGTTGTTGTTCCACAAGCACCTTTTTAATCTCTCCTCCTCAGGCACACACACTCACACACACAGAAATATTCACTACTTTTCACTGATTATGAATGCAGCAACACTAACAGGGTAAATTTGATAGGACAAACAGACAGCCAGACAAACAGATAGACAGCAATCCAGACAGACAGACACAAAGATCAACACGCACGCACACACACACACACACACACACACACTCTGACTCCCTCTCATTTACACCCTCTTTGTTTGTGACTTAAAGAGATCAGTTGAAGTAGACAAATAGGTCTGTCATGACTGACTTTCACAACCCACTGGGCACAGACATAAATTCAACATCTATTCCATGTTGGTTTCAACGTCATTTCATTGAAATGACATAGAAACAATGAAGATTCAACCAGTGTGTGCACAGTGGGAAGTCCTTAGAGGACACAACATTGGCCCTGTCACACGGATACTCTGGGAAAGCCTGTTTGTCAGAGGAATGAAAATGTCTTTCAACATCCAGAAATATTCAATAGTGAAGTATTTTCTTGAGATATGATTTGTTGACCCACCTTCTTTCTTCTTCACTCTTTCTCTCCCTGAAATGCAGATCATTCTAGCAGATGAGTGTACGGAGGCAGAGGGCCGACACTGGCACATGAAGCACTTCTGTTGTTTTGAGTGTGAGGCAGCGTTGGGAGGGCAGCGGTACATCATGAGGGAGAGCCGGCCATACTGCTGCTCCTGCTATGAGTCCTTCTATGCAGAGTACTGTGACACCTGTGGGGAACACATAGGTACTGCAACTACACATGTCCATGTTTCCACAAAGGGAAACATACAATGAGTATACAAAACATTAAGAACACCTGCTCTTTCCATGACATAGACTGACCAGATGAATCCAGGTGAAAGTTATGATCCCTTATTGATGTCACTTCAATCAGTGTAGATGAAAGAAGGATTTTTAAGCCTTGAGACAATTGAGACATGGATTGTATATGTGTGCCATTCAGAGGGAGAATGGGCAAGACAAAATATGTAATTGCCTTTGAACGGGGGTATGGTAGTAGGTGCCAGGCACACTGGTTTGTGTCAAGAACTGCAACGCTGCTGGGTTTTTTACGCTCAACATTTTCTTGTGTGTATCAAGAGTGGTCTACCACCCAAAGGACATCTAGCCAACTTGACAAAACTGTGGGAAGCATTGTAGTCAACATGGGCCAGCATCCCTGTGGAACGCTGTGAACACATACAGATGTAGGATCGTCATATGAGCCAGTTTACTACAGCAGGAAAATAATCCTGCAGCAACAGGAAATGTTAATAGTTTTGTGGATTATAATGAAGGGTCATTTTTGTAGGGGTTGGTACATTTTCCGTTAGGGCAAATCAAGTCTGACATTTTAAAGAGGAAATTACAAACTTTAGAAGCCTTTTTAACCTTGAATACACTACAAGTTAGCATTTCCTGCTGTGCAGGAAACTTCCTGCAACAACAGGATGATCAAATTTAAGATAAGTCATCTGTACACATAAAAAAATATATACACACGTGCACAGAAAGAAACATATACTCACTCACACAGAGAAATATACACGCTCACATAGAGACAACTTTCTTAGAGCCTCTCTTTGTCTTCCAGGTATAGACCAGGGTCAGATGACCTATGAGGGCCAGCACTGGCATGCAGCCGAGTCGTGTTTCTGCTGTGCCCGCTGTCGGCTCCCCCTGCTGGGGCGGCCCTTCCTCCCGCGTGGGGGCCTCATCTTCTGCTCCAGGCCCTGCTCCCTGGGAGAGGACCCAGATAACTCAGACTCATGTGACTCAGCCCTCCAGAGCCGGCCTCCACAGCACAGACGCTGTGAGACAGCAGAGAAGATCCAGCAGTCGCAGCGCTGCTCCCCACAGCAACCACCAGAGGGAGCCAACATCCCTGTTGTCCCAGGAAAAGACTGCGTTCATGCTGCACAGGAAAATATAGGTAGGGGCCTACTGTACATGCATATATGCAGATGGCATTTACATGTTATGTAGGTCATGCCTGAGCCTTTTTATTTGCCCAGCATGTAACAGCTATGTAATACTCATACACATACAAACATAACATAGCCTGCAGGGAATGTAATTGAAATGAAGAAAGATAATTTGAGTTATTTAGCAGGTTATTTTATCCAAGGCAACTTTGATCAAATTATCAAAACAATACCATTTAGAAATTGTCAAAGATTACATAGCCTTTTCTATTCAAGCAAGGTGTTTTATCTTCATTTCAACTCTGTCTCCCAGGTGTTCCCATCTCTACTAATGTTCCAAATGGAGTCCCCCCGCCACCCAAAGGTCATCCTAACCTCAGAAGGTCCTACTCTCCACTTCCCCACTGTCGCTTAGCCAATGGCTGGGCACCATCTTGGCCTGTCGACCAATCACTCAACAGTTTGCACCCTGGAGACTGTGGCAAGCATCAAGGCAGTAGTCTGGAGTTTTTAGGAGAGCCCAACGGCTACGCTGGACACCCCCTCACCAGTTTCAGTAGAGGAACGTCTACAACAAAGGACTGTGGGAACTGGGTGGAGAAGAGTAGTCAAGTTACGCAAGGTATTACACATGGGTGAATTGTTCTACAAAGTGCCACTTCAAGGCAATGACATGCATAATAAATGTGGGTCTTAAGCTAAAGCATTGTGTTCAGAATGAAACAGTTAACTGTAGTGCTCTGTTAGATACAATTGGCCATAAGAAAGAGTTGGTAGTATTCTATAAATCCGTCTTCACATCTTTCTCACCTCCTGTTATTGTGAGTTGATTGAACAGTAATTGAATCCTTTACCTTTTTATGGATTGAGGTATTTTATTTGTTCCCTCTCCCTCTTCCCAGTGTTTCCTCCCCCGAGGAACTCCTCCTTACCTGCATCACTAAACCACCCCAGTCCTGCTGACCCGCCGCCCCTCCCACCCACTCTACCCACCAAGTCTTGTGATTTGATGACCAAGCCAAGTCTGCACCAACCAGAACCAAGCCCCCCTGACCATAGCCCCCAATCATTTCGCAGTGGGACAGCCAGGGTCAGCTTTCGAGAGCCAATCAGCTGCAGCTACTCTGTGAATGAGGAGGAGGAGGAAGAAGAAGAAGATGAGGAGGAGAAAGGAGATGGGGAAGAAGAACAGGGGGAGGAAGAGGATGGAGGTTTTGGGCGCAGATTACATATGCAGAAGGGCATTCCACCTCAAATGGACCTTCTGGGTAAGAGACAAATACCACTTTTTTTTATTTTCCTTCTCCTGTTCTTTTTTATTTTCTTCACAACTACCAACCGTCTCTAATTTTCTGTGTCTCCTCACAGATGGTTCATACCAACATCGTAGTTTACGGCGGGGGTGGAACCGCGGCCGCGTGGCCTCGGACTCCATTCTCCACCTAGGCACAGAGAGACACTTCCATTACTCTGTGCCTGATCGGCCCCGTCTGGACGCTCTAGAATGGAGAGGAGAGAGGGAGAGGGCTTCCCTCTCTTCCCCTGGCACCACAGAGCCCCTGTCACTCACCCTCCAGCCAGCCCAGTACAACAAACACGAGGACTCCTGCTCAACCTGCTCCTCCTCCTCCTCCTCAGAGGAAGAGGGTTACTTCCTGGGGCAGCCCATCCCCCTGCCCCCCCAGCTAACCCGAAGGCCCCAGTCCGTGGATGGAGAGAGGGAGGGAGAGGGGGACGGAGAGAGGGAGGGAGTAAAGGACAGGGGTTTGAGGAACAGCCTGAGAAGGAGGAGGAGGGCAAATAGCCTTGGCGCAAAGGACAAAGACAACTGTGCAATCTCCTAACTTTGATCCTCACAGACCCAGTGAAAGTTAAGGAAATGTTCAATATCACAAAAATAAATCTGTAATATGTTGGTATTCCTTTGGGATACTTTGAACACAATACTCCTATGCAGCAGACTTATTCAAAGATGGAGTGAACTACTGTACAATGACGAATCAGAGAGATACGTCATAGTACATATTAGTGTACATATTAAAATAACAATTGTATACGTTTTATGTTTGTATATTGTTTCGGGCACTTTTTTGCACAGTAAAATGAAACTTGCATCCATCTGGGAAGATCTGTAAGCTTCTGTAAGGAAACGTCACTGTGTGCCACAGTGCATATTACAGCATAAGAACAACCAAAGGATTTACTCAGAAAAGGGGGGAAATTCACTTTGCATTATATTATTCAAGTGAATTTGTGGAGAGAGAACTCTCATTCCAGTATAAACATGTAATCATTCATTGTGGGAAGTTATTCTTACTGACCTTTCTATTTTTGTACAGTATAGGACCATACATGTAAGGTTTTGAGGATTCCTTCTCAGTCTACCTTTATTTGTAGTTAATGAGTCTTCATGGGCATTTGGCCCTCTCTCACAGCTTCCACACAGAGAGTTCTTCATGTTCTCCACCACATTCTACCATCTAGCCAAGGCCGATATAAATGTTTCAAATGTTTTTGTAGCCTACTGTTTTTTTCTTTGGCATTATATGCAATGTTACACAGTTATGAGTCACCAAATAGTTGGTTAAATACTCTGGGAGAGCAGTGAGTACCAAAATTAAGACTATCAAATCAAATCAAATCAAATTGTATTGGTCACATGCGCCGAATACAACAGGTTCAGACATTACAGTGAAATGCTTACTTACAGCCCTTAACCAACAGTGCATTTATTTTTAACAAAAAAAGTAAAAATAAAACAACAACAAAAAAAGTGTTGAGAAAAAAAGAGCAGAAGTAAAATAAAATAACAGTAGGGAGGCTATATATACAGGGGGGTACCGTTGCAGAGTCAATGTGCGGGGGCACCGGCTAGTTGAGATAGTTGAAGTAATATGTACATGTGGGTAGAGTTAAAGTGACTATGCATAAATAATTAACAGAGTAGCAGGCCCACACAGTGAGATTTATCTGTACACAATAACCTGGGCTGTGAATGTTGGTGTGTATGTTCATGTGTGTCTGCGGTTTCCATTTTCAAGTAAAGCCTCCCTATGTAAGTGTATGATATGTTCAAAAGAGGAAATAGTGCAACATGTACATTAATATTTGTTTTTGTCCAGTTATTATTTGTATACTCTTGGGTGCTGGTTCCTGTTTTTCTATGTTTTTTGTTGAAATATAAAACGCTATTCAATTAAACTGTAACTTTTCAGAAATTATGAGGAAATTACCGTTTCTGTAAGTTCTGTAATAGGGGAAATACATTTATTTAAAACAACCCTTTGTTCTCATTTCATATTTTAAAAATCATTCTGATTACTGAAATCATTAGAGAATTGGAAACTGCTATTATCACATGACAGAAGAAGCCAGTGTACTTCCTTATGTAGGAGTGATTTGGTCAGAGTAACCAGGTGGGACGACGCAGACCCGGTGGAGAGCGTGGTGAAACTGAGAAGACACTGGCCGTGTTAGAGAGGATCAAAACCCCAATGTATCATGGGTAAATTGTGACTAGCTGATTGATCTACAAATAATGAGTCGTTATTAATGATGCAAGGTGATTTGTAGATCAGTCAGTCGCCTGCAGTCGTTTTGATGCTTTCGAACACGGCCACTGGGCGCGTTCGAGCGGATCACTTTTGTCAAGTCGTTGACTCGTTGGTCACCGCCTTTTAAAGTGTGTTGCATTATGGTTATAACAATTGTCAGACTTGCGACTACATGAACTTTACAAAAATCATGTGATCAAAGGTCATGCAGTTTTTTTTAAAGAGGTCGTTACAGTTGCTTCTCACCAACTCCACAATACAGCCATCACTTGCATTGTGGGAGGTGCTGTTTATCAACACTAGGTTGTTTTTGTTTGACCCACGCAAACGTGGCCAATTATTTAACTGAAACAGGAACCAATTTTGCTGTGATTCAGGGGATACAAATGAAAAGTAATATTAATCTAACCAACGAATTGTACACGTTATGTTTCCAGTTTGTTGGTGTGTGATATGGGGGTACAGAAAGGTTTATTTCGACATTTATACAGACAAACCTTTATAAACAATAGCAGCTATGTTGACACTGCCATGTTGATCTGAGCCTTGCTGTTGGAAAACCACCACAGTGTCCGACTTTCAAACAGGAATAACGTGCTTCAGCAAGGTTGGCTTCATAGTATTCATTGCCATGGTTATCAACTGGCAGAAATGGAACATAAATCAAAGAAAATAGATGTGGTGGCAGCTGCAGAGAAGTACTTGTATGTACAAGATTTTACAGCAAAGGAGTTACAAGGTGTGTTGAGCAACAGTGTTCCGTCCTCCCAGGCTGCCAGCCTGGGGTAGGCTCAGATAGAGCCAAAGTAGTGGAATAGTGGTGAGGTTTTAATTGGTGTAGGTTTAGTTAGTTAGTTGGCAGGGCACATTGTTTTCTTCTCTTTTCCCCCTCCTTTTTCCCCATCCCTTTTTGTTTCACAAAGTGTAATGAATTCACACTCCATAACAGTAGGCTGACACAGCCCACACAGAAGGTGGCGGCATGCACCTCTAACGTATGTTTGCAGACAGCCATAATACCATAGAAGGAGAAGAAAAAGTAGTAGTCAGGTAGGGGAATGAGAAGGAGGAGCACGTGAGCAATCTGACAAGTTTGGCTGGTCTGTTGCTCCTTTCCATTCTGGCTCTGCAGTAGAATTCTGCAGTTTGTATCGTCTGTGGCGTGCTGAGCTGTGGAGAGAGGCCCAGAGTTCTATTGGGGACCTGTAAGATATTACTTCCATTCTAAAGGTGAGATTTCATTGGAGAGTAACCCCCGAGGAAGTCTGTGTGTGTCCAAGTAACAAACGCCTTCAAACAAACAGGATCAAAGAACTTAAGGACAATCAATCTATAAGCCTTGAGTGTATGCATGTGAGAGATCCTTTCAGTGTTAGGTGTTTTTTCTTCCTAAATGGAAGAAGCTGACACTTGACACTGGGTTGAAGGAGAAGGATCAGGTTTTGTTTTACGTACCACTTTACATACCTCTGTGTGTTCAGTATTACTGTATTCTGAGAAGTTAGCCTAATAAAACAGAATGTACTCTGCCCTCATTGACTAATAAATTGTACTGTGTGTACAGTAGGAGTGTGTGTGGAGGGAGAGGAGGAGCGACATCGAGATGAAGAGATAAGGAACATGCAGGTAAGAGGGTGCAGTGAGACCGCTCTAACATCAGTAGGGGATTGGCATGGTTCTAGGTGGAATGGGAAACATGTTGCTGAGAATGTGTCTGTCAGATACAGAGCGGTTTCTTAAACACTCATTCATAAAGCACAGATTACTGGTTTAACATTCATATCTTTGCACTTTATCTACCAACAGCGCATGACACCACACAATAGGAACATCTTTAGAAGTTAATAATAGGCCTACAATATTAACTTATTCTTCCCCAGAAGTGCCAGATTAATGGAATAGTTTGCCAGACCCAACCCCATTGTACCCAGCTACTCAAGGTAATGTTTGTTGTTGTGGTCACCGATCTTCAATACATTTACTGGTGCAGACCAAAAAATACATGATTTGTGTTCTAAGCAAAACAAATTGATGATAACTACAGTCAACTTTTAGAGGGGTGGATCAAGTGGTATGGTTTCAGAGATACTGAAGACCTCTATCGCAGGGTCTGCAGTCTAGAGCAGTGTTTCCCAACTCCAGTCCTCGAGTACCCCCCCAACAGCACACATTTTTGCTGTAGTCCCAGACAAACTCACCTGATTCAACTCACTGAGGGCTTGATGATTAGTTGTCAAGTTGAATCAGGTGTGCTTGTCCGGGGCTATAACAGAAATATGTGCTGTAGGGTACACTCGAGGACTGGAGTTGGGAAACACTGGTCTAGAGGAAGCCCAGCACGACCCCCTAGCAACTGGGATCTTTATTTAAAGATGACATGCATTGTTCCCCTCTACCAGCTGTTGCTGTGTGTGATAGGCTCTGTCTGAGTATTCTTCCAAACAATAGTTTGTTGACAGCTGTGGAGATGTACAGTGGCTTGCAAAAGTATTCACCCCCCTTGGCATTTTTCCTATTTTGTTGCCATACAACCTGGAATTAAAATTGATTTTTGGGGGGTTTGGATCATTTGATTTACACAACATGCCTACCACTTTGAAGATGCAAAATCTTTTTTGTGAAACAAACAAGAAATAAGACAAAAAACAGAACTTGAGCGTGCATAACTATTCATACCATGCACCATCCATTATTCCTTCAATTCTGACCAGTTTCCCAGTCCCTGCCGATTAAAAACATCCCCACAGCATGATGCTACCACCACCATGCTTCACTGTGGGGATGGTGTCTCGGGGTGATGAGAGGTGTTGGGTTTGCGCCAGACATAGCGTTTTCCTTGATGGCCAAAAAGCTCAAATTTAGTCTCATCTGACCAGAGTACCTTCTTCCATATGTTTGGGGAGTCTCCCACATGCCTTTTGGGAACACCAAACGTTTTTGCTTATTTTTTTCTTGAAGCAATGGCTTTTTTCTGGCCACTGTTCCGTAAATCCCAGCTCTGTGGAGTGTACGGCTTAAAGTGGTCCTATGGACAGATACTCCAATCTCCGCTGTGGAGCTTTGCAGCTCCTTCAGGGTTATCTTTGGTCTCTTTGTTGCCTCTGATTAATGCCCTCCTTGCCTGGTCCGTGAGTTTTGGTGGGCGGCCCTCTCATGGCAGGTTTGTTGTGGTGCCATATTCTTTAAACATTTTTATAATGGATTTAAAGGTGCTCCGTGGGATGTTCAAAGTTTCAGATATTTTTTTATAACCCAACCCTGATCTGTACTTCTCTACAACTTTGTTCCTGACCTGTTTGGAGAGCTCCTTGGTCTTCATGGTGCCGCTTGCTTGGTGGTGCCCCTTGCTTAGTGGTGTTGCAGACTCTGGGGGCTTTCAGAACAGGTGTATACAGTAAAGGAAAAAAGTACTTGATCCCCTGCTGATTTTGTATGTTTGCCCATTGACAAAGACATGATCAGTCTATAATTTTAATGGTAGGTTTATTTGAAAAGTGAGAGACAGAATAACAAAAAAAAAATCCAGAAACACATGTCAAAAATGTTATAAATTGATTTGCATTTTAATGAGGGAAATAAGTATTTGACCCCTCTGCAAAACATGACTTAGTACTTGTTTGCAAAACCCTTGTTGGCAATCAGAGGTCAGACGCTTCTTGTAGTTGGCCACCAGGTTTGCACACATCTCAGGAGGGATTTTGTCCCACTCCTCTTCCCAGATCTTCTCCAAGTCATTAAGGTTTCGAGCCTGACGTTTGGCAACTCGAAACTTCAGCTCCCTCCACAGATTTTCTATGGGATTAAGGTCTGGAGACTGGCTAGGCCACTCCAGGACCTTAATGTGCTTCTTCTTGAGACACTCCTTTGTTGCCTTGGCCATGTGTTTTGGGTCATTGTCATGCTGGAATACCCATCCACGACTCATTTTCATTGCCCTGGCTGAGGGAAGGAGGTTCTCACCCAAGATTTGATGGTACATGGCGCCGTCCAGCGTCCCTTTGATGCGGTGAAGTTGTCCTGTCCCCTTAGCAGAAAAACACCCCCAAAGCATAATGTTTCCATCTCCATGTTTGACGGTGGGGATGGTGTTCTTGGGGTCATAGGCAGCATTCCTCCTCCTCCAAACACGGAGAGTTGCCAAAAGAGCTCAATTTTGGTCTCATCTGACCACAACACTTTCACCCAGTTCTCCTCTGAATCATTCAGATGTTCATTGGCAAACTTCAGACGGGCCTGTATATGTGCTTTCTTGAGCAGGGGGACCTTGCGGGCGCTGCAGGATTTCAGTCCTTCATGGCGTAGTGTGTTACCAATTGTTTTCTTGGTGACTATGGTCCCAGCTGCCTTGAGATCATTGACAAGATCCTCCCGTGTAGTTCTGGGCTGATTCCTCACCGTTCTCATGATCATTGCAACTCCACGAGGTGAGATCTTGCATGGATCCCCAGGCCGAGGGAGATTGACAGTTATTTTGTGTTTCTTCCATTTGCGAATAATCGCACCAACTGTTGTCACCTTCTCACCAAGCTGCTTGGCGATGGTCTTGTAGCCCATTCCAGCCTTGTGTAGGCCTACAATCTTGTTCCTGACATCCTTGGAGAGCTCTTTGGTCTTGGCCATGGTGGAGAGTTTGGAATCGGATTGATTGATTGCTTCTGTGGACAGGTGTCTTTTATACAGGTAAAAAGCTGAGATTAGGAGCACTCCCTTTAAGAGTGTGCTCCTAATCTCAGCTCATTACCTGTATAAAAGACACCTGGGAACCAGAAATCTTTCTGATTGAGAGGGGGTCAAATACTTATTTTCCTAATTAAAATGCAAATCAATTTATAACATTCTTGACGTGTTTTTCTGGATTTTTTTGTTGTTATTCTGTCTCTCACTGTTCAAATAAACCTACCATTAAAATTATAGACTGATCATTTCTTTGTCAGTGGGCAAACATACAAAATCAGCAGGGGATCAAATACTTTTTTCCCTCACTGTATATATACTGAGATCATGTGACAGATCATGTGACACTTAGATTGCACACAGGTGGACTTATTTAACTAATTATGTGACTTCTGAAGGTAATTGGTTGCACCAGATATTATTTAGGGGCTTCGTAGCAAAGGGGGTGAATACATATGCACGCACAACTTTTCCGTTATTTATTTTTTAGAATTTTTTGAAACAAGTTATTTTTTTCATTTCACTTCACCAATTTGGACTATTTTGTGTATGTCCATTACATGAAATCCAAATAAAAATCATTTTAAATTACAGGTTGTAATGCAACAAAATAGGAGAAACGCCAAGGGGGATAAATACTTTTGCAAGGCACTGTATAACATTCTGTGTTGTGATTGGCTGCATCCTGGGGTTTTGTGAGTGCAGTGGGAGGGGCCACTACTGTTGACTTATAATATCCCTGAGTCAACCACAGCACTTTAAAGTGATTTGTGTGAGTTGAAGTATCAGTGCCATAGGGGTAGTTTCTCTGTAGGAGGTCAATGATCTGACAGAGAGGTGCTCCCTCTGTCTTTGAGGTAACTGTATTTATATTGATTGCTTGCCTGTATGCTGTCTCTCTCCTCTTATGGTGTGTAGTTGCTATCTGATGTGATGCTGTTTCTCCTTTTTCTGCTGGACATCCAGGACTTTAGGGCACCAGGGTTCAAGTGACACCCCCATGGGAACTGGAAGAAGACGGAATCATATCAGCCACAAGCAACATCCTGTCAACTTTTAGGGACTTGTGTATAGGGAACAGTATGATCCTGGACTGAAGGCATCTGAAGAAAAGGCTGGATAAAGACAGGAGTCAAGGACAAACAAGCCCACTCGTGCTACCTCCCAACCCCACCTCCAGCATGCCTGTGGAGACCCTCCAGCCTGGCCTAAGACGGCCGGTGGCCGTGAGGGCTGCTGCTGCTGGAATGCCCAACCGCCTTCTCATGCCCAACCGCCTCCTCCTACAACCAAGAACAGCGGCAGCAGCTGAGCCCAGGCAGAGCGCAGTGGAGAGGCTGGCAGCAGACAAGGCTAAATATGTCAAGAGCCAGGTGGCCCTCTCCAAGCAGCAGCCAATCAAAGTGCCTCCGCCTGTCATGCGCAAGCCTCTGATGTCCCCGGCCCCCGCCCTGCGGCCCACCCGTAAGGCCCAACCGCCTCGCCCTAACTACACCCAGCAAGGGAGTTCCCCACTGGACCTGGAGCACCTGAGTAACCTGATCAATGGGGTGGGTGAGGCTGAAATTCCCCCCACCTCCCCTACCACCCCCACCATGGACCCAGTGGAGAGTAGTCAGGCCTCTGACTGCCCCACCACTACCAACTCTCCCTGTCCCTCTCCAGTCTCTGCTGGGTCGGGGGCTGCTGAGAGTATCCAGACCCCCTGTCCTGAGTGGTCCACCCCAGTCAAAGTAAGGGTAAATGCCTCTGGCCCACTAAATCCTACAGAGTCTCCAACTGCAGTGACCATACGTAGAGTGGACGTCATACCCCAACCCCACCACACCATGCCAGTGAGGACGCCCCTTAGAGCACAGCAGCAGCCCATGGCTCTGCATCCACACACCCAGATCCACAACGCTATGTCATCTCTGCGTCTCCACCACCCCCGAACTACCTATACACCAGGCCATGCGTCTCCTAAACCTGTCCCAGCCCCTCCACCACAAAACCACACCCCAAATCCCACCTCCCCGTCTACCCCCATCCAGCTCCCATCCAACCCCCCCATACTCCCGCCCTCCCCGTCGGTCACCCGCCTGTCATCCGGTACCTCCAGGAAACGTCCCTCTCTGACCCGCTCCAAATCAGACATGAGTGACCGTTACTCACGGGCCAGTACTGAGCTGGAGCGCTTCTTCAACCTGTGTGGTTTGGACCCTTCGGAGATGCAGGTGCTGAAGGTGCCGGGCTCAGACGTCGCCTCCCTTGCACAGTTCCGCAGTGCCAGCGCTCCTGGGTCAGAGTGTGCAGGCCAGGAGGGTGAAGAGGAAGGTGGGGCTGCAGAGCCAGCTCCCTATGGCGTCTCAGTAATTGAGAGGAACGCCAGAGTTATCAAGTGGCTTTATGGTATCCGCACATCCAAGGATAGTGCCAGGAGCACCAACCTTTAGGGCCCTGAGAGACTGATGTAAATAGAGGCAGGGGAGAAAAACATGGAGGTACACTTTAAACACAATTCCTGTACAGAGAAAAAAGCAGGAGAACTGTTACCGCCAGTATAAACCAACTAAGGAAAATGAAAGGAAGGGACTGATCTGGACTAATAGTGAAGGAAACTGTCTGTCAATGCAGTTTGATACAGTGTTGGATTTCATTTGTGCACATTTATTTATTGCAAGGTACTTGGTACTAACACCTGTTTCATCCAGCGCAAGGAAGCAGTGTTTGGTGAATGGGGCTTCTATTGATGAGGGTCCTCCGTCCCTCATCTCCCGTCGGTCCTCAAGGAGGCTCAGAAAAGGCTGGATGTCCACAGCTACTCACCTTCCTCCAGCCATTATCATTGGTAGTTCCATGGTGAGGCACATCTTAGTTCCTGGAGCTAAAACTCTGTGCTACCTGGGGGCTACGGTGAAGGATATCACAATATTTATTTTTCTGTCCTCACCTTCCTACAGCCAAGGGCTGCTGCTGTTGTAGTGCATGTGGGATCAAATGATATCAAAAAGGGTAAATCATGGCTAATGAAACAGGATTTTATTGAGCTGATCAACACCCTAAAAGGCTCTGAAAGCAGCCAATTATCTCTGGTCCTGTGCCATCGCTGAGTTGCGGCTGCAAAAGGTTCTGCAGGCTTTTAGCACTTCATATCTGGCTTAAAGTCTACTGCCATTCTGTTGGCATAACTTTTATTGACAATTCTGAAACTTTTTGGAAACAAAAGATGCTCTACAGGGATGATGGACTCCACCCAAACCATCTAGGAGCCTGGACCCTCTCTTCACATTTCAAAGCCGCGTTAAGATATAGACTAAGAGACAGACCATGCCCTGCTCAGGTAATACCTCCCATCCTCTCTAAGCGTTATCGTCATACTGTTGTCTATACTGCCAGGGGTGTTGTCAGTTGTAATCGCGTACCCATTCGTTTGATTTACTCTTAGATCTGCTATTGTTAGATCAAAAGAGGAGCCCACTGTGGTCTGCTCACCCAGTGCTTTTAGTTCAAATGTGAATCCCATAAACTTGAATACCCCCTCGGTTTTCAAATCACGTAGAGGGTTTGGGCTGTTGCACGCCCATGTAAGTCAGTTTATAACATTCCATCATTGGTTCCTCTGAGAGTTCCTCATATTGACATTGGCTGTAGCCTCATGCCCTATGATGCTAAACTTGGAAAAGTAATTCCAATTTCTTCTCCTTCCTCTATTTCTAATAGGGATAGACCAAATAGTCTAGTTCTATGCAATCTTATAGCCAAACCAACTAAATCAATATCAACCATCAGACAGGGTCCGCAACCGCCTATTGAACATACAGTAGCTTGATTTGAGTTGGAATTTCCATGTGACTTAAGAAATCGTAAAGGACTTGGGTTGATGAATCTGAACATCAGGAGCTTACTTCCTGAACTGGAGTTAATTCAGATCTGGGCTATGCAGACAAATCCGGACATTCTGGTATTGACTGGAACTTGGATCTTTGGGGACATTCTGGACTCTGATATTAATATTGAGGGTTATCATGTGTTCAGAGCTGACAGACATGGTAGAGGTGGTGGAGTGTCCATTTTTATTTAAAAAACATTCTCTCTTTACTGAAATCCATTTCCCTTGACATAAAAGAGATGATGCTTGGTTCAAGGCCAGGAACACAAGCTTAGGCCCAGACTGGCAAGCTTTTAAGCAATTGAGGAACCATTGTGTAAAAAAAACAATCTGAAAGGCTAAATCTGATTATTATGTAACCACTCTCTGATTGCAATGGGAACCTGGCTAAATTCTGGAAAACTGTCAAATCCTTAAAGGGTTCTACTTCCTCCTCTCTGCCACAACAAATTAATTCAGACACTAGCCTCATTACGGAAAAAAAATGCCATCATTGATACATTTATTCACCATTTTATTTCAGTGGGCTATCTCTGAAAGAACTTCTAAGCCTATTCACAATGATATTGGGCTGGATGCTGATAGGGGAAACTTGCTGAATGATCAGAGAAATAGTCAAAGCTTTTCATTTAGGCTATTTACAGAAAAATAAGTCCTGGATGGTTTGCTAGCCATAGACAACAAGAAATCCACAATGATGTGCAGCGCCCATCATTGTTGGCTCAATAACCCACATTTTTTATTTAACATTGTTATTGGGAAATATTCCAAAATTATGGAAATCAGCTCTTGTGCTGCCACTCCATAAGGGCGGGGATAGTAGTGATATTAATAGTTAATCGCCCCATTTCAAGGCATCCTTGTCTAGCTACGATTCTCGAATCCTTGGTAAATGTACAACTTTGCTCTTTTCTATCTGAGAAATATATTTGGAATGTAAACCAATCAGGATATAGGCCTGGCCATAGCACTATTACAGCAACCACTTTAGTTGTTAATGATCTTGTCAATACTTTAGACACTAAAATGAAATGTGCGCTTTGTTTGTGGACCTGTCCAAAGCTTTTGATACTGTTGATCATGCTATTTATTTGAATAAGTTGTCCTCGATAGGCCTGAGCTCTGACGCCTGTTCATGGTTTCATGATTCTTTTAGTGGAAGAACTCAGGCCATCATGATTGATTGGGGTTAAGGGAATTTCTTGAAGTGCATTTTTGGGACCTGTTCTCTAAACTATTTATATAAACACCATTGGTCAATCTGTTAAAAATGTGTAAACTTCATCTATATGCGGATGATACTATTATGTATGCTATTGCCCCGACTGTTGATCTGGCTGTGTCAAAACTACAGTCAGATTTTATAGCTATGCAGGAATCCCTTGCTGATTTAAAACTTGTGCTTGGTACGGGCAAAACTAAATTCATGTTGTTTTTAAACTCTCGTAAGAATGTTTCAGATGAATTACATGTTCACTCATTAGATGGTTCTCCAATCAAACGTGTTCCCGCACATAAATACTTAGGCATTTGGATTGATATGGGTTGGACATTTAAAAAACATATAGATGAGCTGGTTAAGAAGCAAACATTTTTTATTGACTTTCTCTACAGTAACAGATCGTGGCTTTCTCTAAGCAGTAGGAAGCAGATGATCTGTTCTTGATTATGGTGATATTATTTATCAAAGTGCAGCTGCTACTACTCTTAAACCTTTGGATGCAATCTCCCATAATGCCCTTCGTTTTGTTAACAGGCGACCGTTTTGATATTCATCACTGTATCAAAAGGTTGGCTGGACTTCGCTAAAGACCTGGCCCAACTTCATAAAGGCCCAACTTCATAAACTTCCACCTTATCAAACATTTCTGTTAAAGTATAGACATCTGATTTGCCTAATCCGTTCACAGGATTGGTTAACTCTTGAGGTTCCTAGAGTCTCCACCGAGCTAGGTAAATCTGCTTTTAGTTTTAATGCACCATAATGCTGGAACAAAATTCAAAATACATTTAATCTTGATGTTCTGGTGCCGTTAAGTCAATTTAAAGTATTGATTGGGGATTTATTTGTGGAGGAATGTAACTGTTTTTCTGAGTGATTTGTGATGTTTTATTTGTGCTCACCATGAGAGTAGGTGTGTCCAAACAAATGTTTTCTTTATTTTTACTATTTTCTACTTTGTAGAATAATAGTGAAGACATCAAAACTATGAAATAACACATATGGAATCATATATTAACCTAAAAAGTGTTAAACAAATCTAAATATTTTAGATTCTTCAAAGTAGCCACCATTTGCCTTGATGACAGCTTTGAACACTCTTGGCATTCTCTCAACCAGCTTAATGAGGAATGCTTTTTCATCAGTCTTGAAGTAGTTCCCACATATGCTGAGCACTTGTTGGCTGCTTTTCCTTCACTCTGCGGTCTAACTCATCCCAAACCATCTCAATTGGGTTGAGGTCGGGTGATTGTGGAGGCCAGGTCATCTGATGCAGCACTCCATCACTCTCCTTGGTCAAATAGCCCTTACACAGCCTGGAGGTGTGTTTTGGGTCATTGTCCTGTTGAAAAACAAATGATAGTCCCACTAAGCGCAAACCAGTAGAGATGGCGTATTGCTGCAGAATGTGGTAGCCATGATGGTTAAGTGTGCCTTTTTGAATTCTAAATAAATCACTGACAGTGTCACCAGCAAAGCACCATCACATCACCACCTCCATGCTTCACAGTGGGAACCACACATGCGGAGATCATCCGTTCACCTACTCTGCGTCTCACAAAGACACGGCGGTTGGAACCAAAAATCTCACATTAGGACTCATCAGACCAAAGGACCGATTTCCGCCGGTCTAATGTCCATTGCTCGTGTTTCTTGGCCCAAGCAAGTCTCTTCTTATTATTGGTGTCCTTTAGCAGCAATTCCACCATGAAGCCTGATTCACGCAGTCTCCTCTGAACAGTTGATGTTGACGTGTCTGTTACTTGAACTCTGAAGCATTTACAGTGGGGGAAAAAAGTATTTAGTCAGCCACCAATTGTGCAAGTTCTCCCACTTAAAAAAGATGAGAGAGGCCTGTAATTTTCATCATAGGTACACGTCAACTATGACAGATGAATTGAGATTTTTTTTCTCCAGAAAATCACATTGTAGGATTTTTTATGAATTTATTTGCAAATTATGGTGGAAAATAAGTATTTGGTCACCTACAAACAAGCAAGATTTCTGGCTCTCACAGACCTGTAACTTCTTCTTTAAGGGGCTCCTCTGTCCTCCACACGTTACCTGTATTAATGGCACCTGTTTGAACTTGTTATCAGTATAAAAGACACCTGTCCACAACCTCAAACAGTCACACTCCAAACTCCACTATGGCCAAGACCAAAGAGCTGTCAAAGGACACCAGAAACAAAATTGTAGACCTGCACCAGGCTGGGAAGACTGAATCTGCAATAGGTAAGCAGCTTGGTTTGAAGAAATCAACTGTGGGAGCAATTATTAGGAAATGGAAGACATACAAGACCACTGATAATCTCCCTCGATCTGGGGCTCCACGCAAGATCTCACCCCGTGGGGTCAAAATGATCACAAGAACGGTGAGCAAAAATGTGCATGTGTCTGTTTCTGACCGTTTGAGCAGACTCCATGAGGGTGGTATGAGGGCCCGACGTCCACAGGTGGGGGTTGTGCTTACAGCCCAACACCGTGCAGGACGCTTGGCATTTGCCAGAGAACACCAAGATTGGCAAATTCGCCACTGGCGCCCTGTGCTCTTCACAGATGAAAGCAGGTTCACACTGAGCACATGTGACAGACGTGACAGAGTCTGGAGACGCCGTGGAGAACGTTCTGCTGCCTGCAACATCCTCCAGCATGACCGGTTTGGCGGTGGGTCAGTCATGGTGTGGGGTGGCATTTCTTTGGGGGGCCGCACAGCCCTCCATGTGCTCGCCAGAGGTAGCCTGACTGCCATTAGGTACCGAGATGAGATCCTCAGACCCCTTGTGAGACCATATGCTGGTGCGGTTGGCCCTGGGTTCCTCCTAATGCAAGACAATGCTAGACCTCATGTGGCTGGAGTGTGTCAGCAGTTCCTGCAAGAGGAAGGCATTGATGCTATGGACTGCCCGTTCCCCAGACCTGAATCCAATTGAGCACATCTGGGACATCATGTCTCGCTCCATCCAACGCCACGTTGCACCACAGACTGTCCAGGAGTTGGCGGATGCTTTAGTCCAGGTCTGGGAGGAGATCCCTCAGGAGACCATCCGCCACCTCATCAGGAGCATGCCCAGGCATTGTAGGGAGGTCATACAGGCACGTGGAGGCCACACACACTACTGAGCCTCATTTTGACTTGTTTTAAGGACATTACATCAAAGTTGGATCAGCCTGTAGTGTGGTTTTCCACTTTAATTTTGAGTGTGACTCCAAATCCAGACCTCCATGGGTTGATAAATTTGATTTCCATTGATAATTTGTGTGTGATTTTGTTGTCAGCACATTCAACTATGTAAAGAAAAAAGTATTTAATAAGATTATTTCATTCATTCAGATCTAGGATGTGTTATTTTAGTGTTCCCTTCATTTTTTTGAGCAGTGTGTGTGTGTGTGTGTGTGTGTGTGTGTGTGTGTGTGTGTGTGTGTGTGTGTGTGTGTGTATGTATGTATGTATGTATGTGTATATATATATATATATATACACACACACACACAGTGGGAAAAAAAAGTATTTAGTCAGCCACCAATTATGCAAGTTCTCCCACTTAAAAAGATGAGAGAGGCCTGTAATTTTCATCATAGGTACACGTCAACTATGACAGACAAATTGAGGAAAAAAAATCCAGAAAATCACATTGTAGGATTTTTTATGAATTTATTTGCAAATTATGGTGGAAAATAAGTATTTGGTCACCTACAAACAAGCAAGATTTCTGGCTCTCACAGACCTGTAACTTCTTCTTTAAGAGGCTCCTCTGTCCTCCACTCGTTACCTGTATTAATGGCACCTGTTTGAACTTGTTATCAGTATAAAAGACACCTGTCCACAACCTCAAACAGTCACACTCCAAACTCCACTATGGCCAAGACCAAAGAGCTGTCAAAGGACACCAGAAACAAAATTGTAGACCTGCACCAGGCTGGGAAGACTGAATCTGCAATAGGTGAGCAGCTTGTTTCGAATAAATCAACTGTGGGAGCAATTATTAGGAAATGGAAGACATACAAGACCACTGATAATCTCCCTCGATCTGGGGCTCCACGCAAGATCTCACCCCGTGGGGTCAAAATGATCACAAGAACGGTGAGCAAAAATCCCAGAACCACACGGGGGGACCTAGTGAATGACCTGCAGAGAGCTGGGACCAAAGTAACAAAGCCTACCATCAGTAACACACTACGCCGCCAGGGACTCAAATCCTGCAGTGCCAGACGTGTCCCCCTGCTTAAGCCAGTACATGTCCAGGCCCGTCTGAAGTTTGCTAGAGTGCATTTGGATGATCCAGAAGAGGATTGGGAGAATGTCATATGGTCAGATGAAACCAAAATATAACTTTTTGGTAAAAACTCAACTCGTCGTGTTTGGAGGACAAAGAATGCTGAGTTGCATCCAAAGAACACCATACCTACTGTGAAGCATGGGGGTGGAAACATCATGCTTTGGGGCTGTTTTTCTGCAAAGGGACCAGGACGACTGATCCGTGTAAAGGAAAGAATGAATGGGGCCATGTATCGTGAGATTTTGAGTGCAAACCTCCTTCCATCAGCAAGGGCATTGAAGATGAAACGTGGCTGGGTCTGTCAACATGACAATGATCCCAAACACACCGCCCGGGCAACGAAGGAGTGGCTTCGTAAGAAGCATTTCAAGGTCCTGGAGTGGCCTAGCCAGTCTCCAGATCTCAACCCCATAGAAAATCTTTGGAGGGAGTTGAAAGTCCGTGTTGTCCAGCGACAGCCCCAAAACATCACTGCTCTAGAGGAGATCTGCATGGAGGAATGGGCCAAAATACCAGCAACAGTGTGTGAAAACCTTGTGAAGACTTACAGAAAACGTTTGACCTGTGTCATTGCCAACAAAGGGTATATAACAAAGTATTGAGAAACTTTTGTTATTGACCAAATACTTATTTTCCACCATAATTTGCTAATCAATTCATTAAAAATCCTACAATGTGATTTTCTGGATTTTTTTTTCTCATTTTGTCTGTCATAGTTGACGTGTACCTATGATGAAAATTACAGGCCTCTCTCATCTTTTTAAGTGGGAGAACTTGCACAATTGGTGGCTGACTAAATACTTTTTTCCCCCACTGTATATATATATATATACCTACAGAGGTCCTAAAATTCCAAATCAAATTGCAAAATGATACATTTTATTACCATCTTAAAACAATTTAATATGTTTAGTAGATATTGCGATCTAAAGGCTTAGACTTACAGGGGCTTTAACACCTGTTTGTGTTAAAACAATGTAGTACTTTAATAGGTGGGTTGAAATAGACCTCGACAGGAGTTTCTCACTTTCAAAGGGCCAGAGTTGTTTGGTGGGATTCCAATGTCACAAAGGATTAAGAGGTGTGCACACACAGCACAAATGTGTGTGCATGTGTCCATTGTTACCAGATACTAGTAGTTTGTTTGTTCTCATGTCAGAAGCAGAGAAACATGTTGAAGTTGTAGGACAGAGCTTTACCCTGTCGAGGAGGCAAATTGTGATCTGGAGTGGACTGTAACCACGGGAGACACCTAATTCCAAAGGATGAGCTGCTTCCAGACTTTGACAGATCAACTACAGACCTTGAGGAGTCATTTACCCCCCCATACCATTGAACGGCAAGATGGAAACACATGCAAGGACAGTCATCAATGCAAGACCACTGTAAGCTTTAAAAGTTTGAATTTCTTCAATATAACATTTACGTCATTTAGCAGACGCTCTTATCCAGAGTGACTTACAAATTGGTCCATTCAATTTATGATAGCCAGTGGGACAACCACTTTTTTTTTCATCTTTTTTTTGGTGGGGGAGGGGGGAGTAGAAGGATTACTTTTATACTATTCCAGGTATTCCTTAAAGAGGTAGGGTTTCAAGTGTCACTATTAACAACCTTTTATTGTGCTTAGTAAACCAAATCAGGGTATGTTTTCCACTAATAAAGCTGTGGAATAGGACAGGGAAACATGAGGTCCTGAAAGCTTTAAAAGTTTGAATTAATTAAATATAACACTGTTAACAACCTAACAATCTCTCGCTCTCTCTTTCTCTCTCTCGCTCTCAAGCATGTCTGATCAATTTGTGTGTGTGTCTTTGTAATATATCCGATCACTGTAGCGTCCGGCAGGGATTCCTCTGTCCAGGAAGCTGTGCTATGCCGTGGGAGGTGTGCCATATCAGATTACTACGGTTGCCATGGGCTTCTCCTTACAGATTTTCCTGCTAGATGTTGTACAGGTCAGTAATGTTACTCATTGTCTGTCTGTCTGTCTGTCTGTCTGTCTGTGTACAGTCCACTGTCTCATGTCTGTCTGTGTAACCTCTCTAGGCTGGAGTCTCTGTCTCTATCAAATCAATCAAATGTATTTATAAAACCATTTTTACATCAGCAGATGTCACAAAGTGCTTATACAGAAACCCATCATAAAACCCCAAACTGCAAGCAATGCAGATGTAGAAGCACGCTGGCTAGGAAAAACTCCCTAAAAGGCAGGAACCTACGTAGAAACCTAGAAGAACCAGGCTCTGAAGGGTGTCTGAGTCCTGTCTGTCCCTGGCTCTTTTGCAGATCGAGGCCTTCTATGTTTCTCTGATCCTGTTTGTGAGTCGGGCCTGGGATGCTGTAACGGACCCACTGGTGGGGTACTTGGTGAGCCGCAGTAGCTTGACACCCATTGGCAAACTCATGCCATGGTCAGTGGATCTCAACAATGCCTCTTCCATTTTGATATTGATTTTGGCCAGTGCAATCCATTCTTGCTGTCCTTCTCAGAGCATCCCTTTCTGTATTTTTGTGTTTTTCAGGGTGGTTCTCGCCATGCCTTTTGGGGTCCTCTCCTATGTCCTGCTGTGGTTCATGCCCCAAGGCTCCATGTCTCAAGCCTTCAGTGTTCCCTGGTACCTCACAGCAAGCTGCCTGTTTGAGACTCTCATGACTGTAAGATCTACGATCTCATCCACTGGATGAGACATTTCAGCCTGTTAACATCAAGGCTGTTCTACTCTTTCTTCACATACAGTATGACCACTCAGCCCCATCTCCAAGTCTTAATCATCTAGTCTACATCCTCAACCCTTGCTTGCCTTGCTCCATTTCTATAATAATAATAATAATAATAATAATAATAATAATAATAATAATAAATGCCATTTAGCAGACACTTATCCAAAGCGACTTAGTCATGTGTGCATACATTTTTCACGCATGAGTGGTCCCGGGAATCGAGCCCACTATTCTGGTGTTGCAAGAGCCATGCTCTACCAACTGAGCTACAGAGGACCACTTACTGTATCATAATTACTACTGTATGTATCCCAAACAAATCACTTAGCTGCTTTCTGTAGTCTGATCTCTGCAGTGTTATCATTGCTGCCTCTTGATAATGACCACTTTCCTTTAGGGCATCACTATGGTTACTGTGTGCCATACTCTTCCTGTGTCAGTGTGACCATGGTTACAAGGTGCAATTATTGACTCACAGTACAGTATCACATACCCCTTTTTTTTGCACCGTCACCATGGTTTCTGTCTCTTTCTCCTGACAGTGTTTTAATGTGCCTTACCTTTCGCTGAGCATGTTTTTGGGTGGAGACCAGAGAGATAGAGACTCTGCCACAGCCTACAGTAAGAGCTTGACATCCACTCTCTGGCAATTTTTTTAAAATCTTGTAATGATGAATGGCATACAGTAAAAATGGATAAAATCATACATTCTCTCTCTCTCTCTCTCTCTCTCTCTCTCAGGGATGAGTGTGGAAATGCTGGCGATGCTGGTGGCCTCAGTGATTCAGGGTCAGGTTGTGGCTGTATATAACACAGAGAGGGCTGGGGCCTGTCAACAGCTGGACCAGATCCAGGAGCTGCCTCACAACACCCCTGCGCCACAGGCAGATACACTACAGGCCACGGTACTACCACTATGCGTCACACAGCAGGGCTTGGTGCGAGTAACTACTCTCCAGTCACAATCACTAACCCAGCACTGACACACACACTGATGAACATAACACTCCTCTACTATGTTAGTTTAGCAGCATTTCTTTGTCAGTGGAAGTGAACTTACCTAGTCCCAGGGATATCATATTACACAGTAATTAACTGTTCTTAGCGTGTGTGTGCATGCTCATGTATGCGTGTGTACTTGCGTCCGTGTGTCTTTGCATTTCAAGTATGTGCGTTTGTCTTGTTTGTTTACCCATAGGCCTAAGTGGTTTTTTATGTATATGCATACATGTGAATCATTTGTTTGTGTAGCTTTGCTTACCTGTGAGGTTTTGTGTATCTCTCCCTAGCGTAAGGCTTTCCTGACCTCAGCGCTGGTCATAGGCGGGCTGTTCTTCCTCTGCTGCCTGGTCCTCTTCCTGGGGGTGAAAGAGCAGCATGGTGAGTCAAGGGTCAGAACACTAGAGTTGGGGTCAGTTTAGAACTGCCAGAGCAAAGCACAGGGGAGGTCAAGGTTCAGTAGAATGTGTTCAAGAGTCTAGTTCTGGGAGGTGGGCTAAATGATGTGCTTGGAACTAAAGTTTTGCAGAAGTCACTTTTGACATAAATCACAGTAACTATTTTTTGAATTTATTTTTTCTACAACACCAAATACCTCTCTCTGATTTTCTCTCCAGCTCCCCTCTATAGTCCGGCTAGAGTGCGTCTGTCCTATCTCACCACACTAAAGATGCTTGTGTGCCACATTCCTTACCAACGACTGGTCCTTGGCCTCCTCTTTGCTGCACTTGCCTTCCAGGTAAATCCTTGCCTGGACTGCATCCAAATAGATCAACTTATACATCTTGAACCCGCTAATGCACATTTGTCCCTTTTAGATGTCTTTGGGGAATTTTGCACTGTTCTGTACCCATGTAGCTGGGCTTGGGGCCCAGTTCCAACACCTTCTCCTGGCTCTGCTGGTAAGACAGTTCTGTTCAGTTCTGTCGACCTCACACATACTCGTATCACACACCCCACACCCTCTGATTGGCCCAATACACACACAGATGACAGAACACAATTGTTATCTAATCCGGCATATCATACTCTTTATGATGTGATATATTTATGTGTAACTGGTATTCGTCTCTGGAAGCTAACCGCTTGTCATTTCCTTATTAAAGGGAAAACTACAGCCACAATACATTCTCTTGTTTTTGTTTTATATAGTCTGTTTCTTCGTCCTAACAGATTGCAGCCACTATAGCTGTTCCACTGTGGCAGGCAATCCTGGTACGAGTTGGGAAAAAGACCACACTTTTCATCGGCCTATTTGTGAGCACAACATTGTTTGTCCCTTTATGACAATGTTTATGCTGAAATACTTACTGTGTGTGTGAAATGTTTTTGTATTTTTTATAGCTCTTCATCCCAGCTGTAACAATCATAGCTTGTGTACCCAGTAACCTGCCGGTCTTTGTGACCATGTGTGTGATGTTAGGATTCAGCTTGGCAACAATGTTCCTGCTGCCTTGGTGAGTCAGCGTACTCTGGCTCAGGGCCATGTCTCCTCTCTGTACTGCACTCTGCTCCAGTTCTGTCTCTGCCACTTTTAATGACTCTAAACACACACACACACACACAATGCTAACATTCATAACCCCCCATGACAGCCTGTCAAGTGTTGAATATTCTTATATGCTGATTTGACACTCGGCCAGTTCACTAATATAAACTGTTTTACACTTCAATCGATTCACTCAGACAGTGTTTGGTGCATAATCTGTGTGTGGTCTGATTTGCAAGGCAGTCTCTTATTATTCATGTAGGTCCATGCTCCCGGACGTGGTAGATGACTTTGCCTTGAGAAACCCCTGCTGCAAGGACCTGGAGCCCCTGTTTTTCTCCTGCTATGCCTTCTGCAGTAAGCTGGGGGGAGGCCTGTCTGTTGGAATCTCAACCATGACATTACAGTGAGTCATTCATCCACCTACTCCTTCTCTCCCTCACCCCTTTTCTCCCCCTCATTATGTAAAATATAATTTCATTATTACAGTGCATTAGGAAAGTATTTTCCACATTTTGTTACGTTACAGCCTTATTCTAAAATTGATTAAATATACAAATGTCCTCATCAATCTACACACAGTACCCCATAATGACAAAGCGAAAACAGGTTTTTGGAAATGTTTGCACATTTATTAAAAATAAAAAAACATGCCTTATTTACATAAGTATTCAGACCCTTTGCTATAAGACTCAAAATTGAGCTCCGGTGCATCCTGTTTCCATTGATCATCCTTGAGATGTTTCTACAACTAGATTGGAGTCCAAATGTGGTAAATTCAATTGGTTGGACATGATTTGGAAAGGCACACACGTCTATATAAGGTCCCACAGTTGACAGTGCATGTCAGAGCAAAAACCAAGCCATGAGGTCGAAGGAATTATCCGTAGAGCTCCGAGACAGGATTGTGTCGAGGCACAGATCTGGGGAAGGGTACCAAAAAATTTCTGCAGCATTTAAGGTCCCCAAGAACACAGTGGCCTCCATCATTCTTAAATGGAAGAAGTTTGGAACCACCAAGACTCTTCCTAGAGCTGGCTGCCCGGCCAAACTGAACAATCGGGGGAGAAGGGCCTTAGTCATGGAGGTGACCAAGAACCCAATGGTCACTCTGACAAAGCTCCAGAGTTCCTCTGTGGAGATGGGACAACCTTCCAGAAGGACAACCATCTCCGCAGCACTTCACCAATCAGGCCTTTAGGGTAGAGTGGCCAGATGGAAGCCACTCCTCAATAAAAGGCATGACAGCCCACATGGAGTTTGCCAAAAGGCACCTAAAGAACTCTCAGACCATGAGAAACAAGATTCTCTGGTCTGATGAAACCAAGATTGAACTCTTTGGCCTGAATGCCAAGCGTCACGTCTGGAGGAAACCTGGCACCATCCCTACGGTGAAGCATGGTGGTGGCAGCATCATGCTGTGGGGATGTTTTTCAGCGACAGGGACTGGGAGACTAGTCAAGATCGAGAGAAAGATGAACGGCGCAAAGTACAAAGAGATCCTTGATGAAAACCTGCTCCAGAGCGACCTCAGACTGGGGCGAAGGTTCACCTTCCAACAGGACAACGACCCTGAGCACACAGCCAAGACAATGCAGGAGTGGCTTCGGGACAAGTCTCTGAATGTCCTTGAATGACCCAGCTCGGACTTGAACCTGATCGAACATCTCTGGAGAGACCTGAAAATAGCTGTGCAGCGACACTCCCCATCCAACCTGATGGAGCTTGAGAGGATCTGCAGAGAAGAATGGGAGAAACTCCCCAAATACAGGTGTGCCAAGCTTGTAGCGTCATACCCAAGAAGACTCAAGGCTGTAATCGCTGCCAAAGTTGCTTCAACAAAGTACTGAGTAAAGGGTCTGAATACTTATGTGAATGTGATGTTTCCGTTTTTTATTTTTAAGAAATTTGCAAACATTTCAAATCTGTTTTTGCTTTGTCATTATGGGGAATTGTGTGTAGATTGAGGGAAAAAATACAATTTCATCCATTTTAGAATAAGGCTGTAACGTAACAATGTGGAGTGAAGGGGTCTGAATACTTTCCGAATGCACTGTATATGTTTCGATCACCATATTATTTCTATGTATTTATGTTGTGTGTTTGTATGCTTGTTTGTACTGCAGCTTTGTGGGGTATCGTGCAGGTGCCTGTAGCCATAGTGAGGACGTGGTGACTGCTCTTATTGTGCTTTTTGCCCCTGTGCCCATCACCCTGCTGCTGGTGGGGCTGGTCTTCTTCCACCTGTACCCCATCAATGAGGATCGACGCCTCCAGCTCCAGAGAGAGCGAGGAAGAGTGTGAGTCATTCACACTCCTAATAGGCTGCCTTAGTGCTCCTACTCTGACAATAGCTTCCTCTCTAAATCCAACATACTGCATCACAACTTCCCTTACACATTCCTGAGTTTATGATTCTCAAACATCCTGCCCCACTCTTTTGACGTTTTGTATGTGCATGACGATGAATATGAATATGTGTAGCCCTAGGCAACTAACTGTTTTCTTGTTTTCCCTCTATTCAGTGTTGAAGCCATACATTCAACTGATATAGAAGAGGAGATAGGATCACACATTCATCAGTCAAGACACCAACCACATGAGTCCAGTCTGAAGTCAAGTGGCGAGTCACAGCCAACTAAGTCCAGTTGTATTTCAAACAAGTCTACCTTGAAAAGTCACAACCTCAGAGGCTCCAAAAAGTTAAATAACCAATCAAACAAATCTGCTCATCACAATCCACTGGAGGTCAGGCCTGATTTGAATTCCCATTCACAAGAATCTAAGCCCAACTCAGATCACCTTCCATGGAATTCTAGGCCAAATTCTAATCACTGCTCACATAAATCTGATCATAGGATGTCTAACAAGTCTGAAGGAAAATTTAAAATTACATGGGTCTAAAAAATAAAAATAAATAAACCTATCATTAAAATTATAGACTGATCATTTCTTTGTCAGTGGGCAAACGTACAAAATCAGCAGGGGATCAAATAGTTTTTTCCCTCACTGTATAAGGTCCCACAGTTGACAGTGCATGTCAGAGCCAAAACCATCTCTGCAGCACTCCACCAATTGGGCCTTCATGGTAGTGACCAGAATACTTTCTGAAGGCACTGTATGTGTGGGAATACTTGGGACAGATTTCCTACATTTAAAATAAATTTTAACTGATTTTCTGATGATTGTACAGTCTTATGTCCAATAACGATGTATTTTTATATAATAATACTTTTCTGAGGGGCCAAATAAAGTCACCAGTGGGCCGAATATCTTCTTTATGTTTCTTGTAGGACTGTGTTCACCCGGGATGAAGAAATACAAATCAAATATTTGGTGATTTCTGTTAAGAAAAAAAGCTACAAATGTCAATAAATACTACATTAGAAAATGTGAATATGTAAAACATAAAATAATAATCATACACTTTCAAGATAGGCGTAGACCTGCTAGATCATCTGACTAGCTAGGTTTCTGTCCAATTGGCGACAGATTTTCATGCGAATACTCTAGAATCTGTATAAAGAAAATGTGCATTTTCCCAACAAGGTGGGAAGAGCTTTTGAAAGGCTGATTCTCCCCCAGCTGCAAAAGGAGGTATGCTCTTAAACAGACCCACTCCAGTTTGCTTGCAAGCGGCACAGGGGTGTTGATGCAGTTCTGTCCCTACTGCACTGTGCCTACACCCACCTGGGGAAGCCCAAGGTATAAGTCAGGATGGTATCTTTGGATTTCTCTAGTGCATTTAATACAGTGCAGCCTCACTTAATGGGTCAAAAGCTCCAGAACATGAATGTCAATCCACATCTGATTATCTGGGTCCTCTCCTTCCTGACAAATAGAGAACAGTTGGTCAGATTCAATGGTCATTGCAGCTCGTCCAGAATCATCTCTACAGGCTCCAATCTCGCCTGTTTTATTCAACCTGTAAACAGACGACTGTAGGAGCTCAGACCCAGAGATGATGTTCATGAAGTACTCGGATGACACCGTAATCATGGACACAGCAGGCAACTCGGGGAAACTCCAGGCTTTCACTGTGGTGTAGCCAGAACTACCTGCACCTCAATGCAACCAAAACCAAAGACCTGGTCATTGACTTCAGAAGAGACCAACCTAGCATCCAAGCGCTGGACATTAACAGACAGATCATTGAGCGAATGGAGGACTACAAATACCAAGGAACCAGCATTGACAACAAGCTCTCCTTCAAAAGAAACATTGAACACATTCACTCAAAATGTCAACGCATGTTCTTTCTACAGAAATTGATGAAGTTTAATGTACACCAATTCCCCAAGCATTTTATATATGCTTTATAGAATCCATCTTAGGCTTTAATATTGTGGGGTGGTTTGGTGCTCTAGGGAACACAAGTCAGAACCCATTGAACAGGGTAATAAGAATCAGTAGGAAGGTAATCGGAGCAAGTCAGGAACCTCTCAGTGACATTTACAAAAAACAAGTGAGGAAGAAGGGGGGAACAAATAGCATTTGAACCACACACACACACACACACACACACACACACACACACACACACACACACACACACACACACACACACACACACACTGATAGACCAATATAGCCACCTACCCTCCGGGCGCGGGTATAGAGCTTTCCCATTAAAATCTAAGAGTTTGTGCCAACATCCATCAAACTCATTAACTCTGTTTTTATTTGTGTGTGTATATACAGTGGGGAAAAAAAGTATTTAGTCAGCCACCAATTGTGCAAGTTCTCCCACTTAAAAAGATGAGAGAGGCCTGTAATTTTCATCATAGGTACACGTCAACTATGACAGACGAATTGAGAATTTTTTTCTCCAGAAAATCACATTGTAGGATTTTTTATGAATTTATTTGCAAATTATGGTGGAAAATAAGTATTTGGTCACCTACAAACAAGCAAGATTTCTGGCTCTCACAGACCTGTAACTTCTTCTTTAAGAGGCTCCTCTGTCCTCCATTCGTTACCTGTATTAATGGCACCTGTTTGAACTTGTTATCAGTATAAAAGACACCTGTCCACAACCTCAAACAGTCACACTCCAAACTCCACTATGGCCAAGACCAAAGAGCTGTCAAAGGACACCAGAAACAAAATTGTAGACCTGCACCAGGCTGGGAAGACTGAATCTGCAATAGGTAAGCAGCTTGGTTTGAAGAAATCAACTGTGGGAGCAATTATTAGGAAATGGAAGACATACAAGACCACTGATAATCTCCCTCGATCTGGGGCTCCACGCAAGATCTCACCCCGTGGGGTCAAAATGATCACAAGAACGGTGAGCAAAAATCCCAGAACCACACGGGGGGACCTAGTGAATGACCTGCAGAGAGCTGGGACCAAAGTAACAAAGCCTACCATCAGTAACACACTACGCCGCCAGGGACTCAAATCCTGCAGTGCCAGACGTGTCCCCCTGCTTAAGCCAGTACATGTCCAGGCCCGTCTGAAGTTTGCTAGAGTGCATTTGGATGATCCAGAAGAGGATTGGGAGAATGTCATATGGTCAGATGAAACCAAAATAGAACTTTTTGGTAAAAACTCAACTCGTCGTGTTTGGAGGACAAAGAATGCTGAGTTGCATCCAAAGAACACCATACCTACTGTGAAGCATGGGGGTGGAAACATCATGCTTTGGGGCTGTTTTTCTGCAAAGGGACCAGGACGACTGATCCGTGTAAAGGAAAGAATGAATGGGGCCATGTATTGTGAGATTTTGAGTGAAAACCTCCTTCCATCAGCAAGGGCATTGAAGATGAAACGTGTCTGGGTCTTTCAGCATGACAATGATCCCAAACACACCGCCCGGGCAACGAAGGAGTGGCTTCGTAAGAAGCATTTCAAGGTCCTGGAGTGGCCTAGCCAGTCTCCAGATCTCAATCCCATAGAAAATATTTGGAGGGAGTTGAAAGTCCGTGTTGCCCAGCGACAGCCCCAAAACATCACTGCTCTAGAGGAGATCTGCATGGAGGAATGGGCCAAAATACCAGCAACAGTGTGTGAAAACCTTGTGAAGACTTACAGAAAACGTTTGACCTGTGTCATTGCCAACAAAGGGTATATAACAAAGTATTGAGAAACTTTTGTTATTGACCAAATACTTATTTTCCACCATAATTTGCAAATAAATTCATTAAAAATCCTACAATGTGATTTTCTGGATTTTTTTTCCTCATTTTGTCTGTCATAGTTGACGTGTACCTATGATGAAAATTACAGGCCTCTCTCATCTTTTTAAGTGGGAGAACTTGCACAATTGGTGGCTGACTAAATACTTTTTTCCCCCACTGTATCATGTCACCAGAATGAGACCCTCGATATTTATTGGAAAGGCACATCAAGATCACAGTGCACTTTCACCACCCTGTGAATTTCATAACTTATTTCAACTGTAGCCTAATAAACTGCATTGTTGGTCTCCTTTGGCAAAATGGCAGCGTCCATGGAATTGTTGCTTGAATCTGGAAGTGCGGCAAGGGAAGTGTGTGACAATTAATGGAAAATTGTGAAAACAAGGAATGGAACGAAACGAGCAAAAGTTGTAGTAGTAGAAGACAAGGATCGGTCTAATAATGCATTTCTTGTTGGACTTTTGGAAAAATGGATTTAATCAAGGTGACTAAAAGCGGCCTTGTTTTGGTTAATTGTGTCGATGAAGAACGAAGGTTACTCACGTAACAACAGTTCTATGAGCTAGGGACTATGCTAGTCACTCAATGGGATATTCTTACGCCTGGCGGCAAGATGAGTCAAGATATTAATATCAGAGTAATTCCGTGCCACGGGTGTGATGCGCGTGCCCCCACCCCCTAAAAATACCTGCGCGCGTATCATCACTTCCTCAAGACTCTTCCCGAGGCTACAAGGGATCCAACAGCTAGACTAGCATAGTCCCTAGCTCATAGAACTGTGGTTACGTGAGTAACCTT
This sequence comes from Coregonus lavaretus, assembly GCF_964263955.1. NCBI lineage: Eukaryota > Metazoa > Chordata > Actinopteri > Salmoniformes > Salmonidae > Coregonus > Coregonus lavaretus. The sequence goes on from NC_140007.1 coordinate 31,353,987, forward strand.
AATTCTATTTTGCTTGAGGGACTACGCTAGTCACTCAATGGGATGACAATACCAGAGTAAGTCGGTTCCCGTAGGGCACAGCCTAGAGCAACACATCACCATAGGTGCTTGAGGCAGTACCCGGACCAACCACAGGTTAGTTTTGGGAGGGAAGGGTAGCACCAAGCACAGCTGAGCTCACACTGTGAGGGTTAGCAACATTCCCCCAGTAAAACCTGCAAAGGTACTGGGGGATGCCCAGCTGGCAGCCACAGATGTCAGAGAGGGGGACTCCCTTAAGCAGTGCCCAGGAGGTGGCAACTCCCCCGGTGGAGTGCGCTACCATAAAGGATGGGGCTGGGTGGCAGCTAGACTATATGCTTGCAGGATGGTGTCTACAATCCAAAGTGACAACCGTTGTTTTCAGAGAGGCTTACCCTGTATCTCCAAAGCACACAAACAGCTGATCAGAGCGACAGATCGCCACTCCACGTACGCGTTTAGGGATCTCACAGGACACAGAGCGCGTACATCAACATCATGAGCCCCAGTTGGCATGGAGGTGGATAAGGCTGTTAGCACCATTTCCCTGTTCATGTGACCTGGGGGCAGGACCTTTAGTAGAAAGGCAGGACTAGGCCACAGAGTAACACTCGCCTTACCCGGGCCTAGATGATAACACTCATCACTAACAGACAAAGCATGGAGCTCACCAACCCTCTTGGTAGAGGCGAAGGCCACCAGACACGCTGTCTTGAGAGAGATGTTTCATGTCTATAGCATCTAACGGTTCAAAGGGAGGTCTGGATAGTACTCCAAGAACCAGATCCAAATCCCATTTGGGATCTGAGGGGGCTAATGAGGGGCATAATTGACAGACTCCCTTAAGAAACCTTGCCATGGGCGGGTGGCTGCCAAGCGGACTATCCTGCTCTTCATCATGACATGCTGAAATGGCTGCTGCGTATATCTTAAGTGTGGATGCAGCCCTGCCAGCATCGAACAAAGACGCCAAGAACTGGAGCACAGTTCTTATGCTGCAAGATTCTGGAGCAACCCACTGCTCCCCACACCACTGGCAGAACACGTGCCACCTCGTGTCATAGGTTGACGTGGTGGAGGGGGCCCTGGAACTCTGTAAGATGTTAACAACCAGACTGAACAGCTTTTTCGCTGTTCAGCGGCCAGGCCCACAGCTGCAGGCAGAAGGGATTCGGATGCCACAATGTGCCCCCCGCCTGCGACAATAGGTCCAGCTTCCGAGGTAGTTCCCATGATGTCCCCGCTAGGAGTGACAGTATTGTGCTGAACCAGTGGCGTCTCTGCCATCTCGGGGCAATCAGAAAGACCTGGTGGGGGGGTTTGATATCGAGAACCAGAGGGGGCACTGTGTGTTCCTCACTGAAGCAAACAGATCCACCTCCGCTTCCCCAAAGAATCCCCACATGCGACTCACTTTTCGGGGATGTAGACGCCACTCCCTTTCCGGAGGCCCTTCCCTGGACAGCATGTCCGCCGCAGGGTCCCTGGGAGGTGTACAGCTCTTAGTGAGGCCAGATTCTTCTGTGACCACAGCAGAAGGTGTATGTACCATCTGGTGGAGGCGGATGGAACCCAGAACCCCTTGGTGGTTTATGTACGCTACCACTGTGGTGCTGTCTGTACCAGCACGTTTGTCTCGCAGTTGTGAGACAAAGTTGAGCAGAGCTAGTTGGACTGCTCTCAACTCCAGCATATTGTTTGGACCAGCTGGAGCTCCATGTCCCGCTGGCCGCCCTCCCCCTCAATACTGCTCACCAGCTTGTCAAGGAGGCTTCTGTTTGAACCAGTTCCCTCCGATGGAATCAGACATATCCCGCCTGAAAGGAATTTCAGGGATCGCAATCTTGCCAGGGCTTGCGTGCATTCCTTGGACACAGTCAGGCGACAATACCGGGGTTCCTTGGGATTTAAACCTTGCGCATTGAACCACCTCTGCAGGGGTCTCAAGTGTAGAAGGCCCAATGGGGTCAAAAGAGAGGGTGCGAAGAGGAGACCCATCAGTCTCTGACACTGAAGAACAGTTACCTTCTTGGACAAAAGGATTGAGGAGATCTACAATTTTCTGGACTCGCTCTTCGGTGAGGTGAGCCCTCATTAGAGACAAGTCGATCCGTATGCCCACAAACTTCAGTTTGTGTGGGGACCAGGTGTCCTTTTTGCATGTTCAACCTGAGGCCTAGCACTGAGATATGCTTCAGGAGATATGTTGTCTGCTGCTGCCTGTTCTCGTGACCAAGCGCAGATTAGCAAATCATCTAGGTAATTTAGTACTATCATCCCTTGTGATGTTAGGGGTGCTAGAGCGGCATCCATGCATTTTGTGAATGTTCTTGGTGCCAGGGAAAGGCTGAAAGGTAACACTTGGTACCCTTCTTCACGGAGGCTGACATCTTTGTCTGTGAGAGCCAAAGCGGTCTGCGTGACAAGATGACCGTATACAGGGCTTTGCCATTAGCACGTGACATCTCAACATTTAAGAGGGAGAGGAGTGTGGACACTGGAGTCTCCTGAGTGGCGCAGTGGTCTAAGGCACTGCATCGCAGTGCTAGCTGTGCCACTAGAGATCCTGGTTCGAATCCAGGCTCTGTCGTAGCCGACCGGGAGACCCATGGGGCGGCGCGCAATTGGCCCAGCGTCGTCCAGGGTAGGGGAGGGAATGGCCGGCAGGGATGTAGCTCAGTTGATAGAGCATGGTGTTTGCAACGCCAGGGTTGTGGGTTCGATTCCCACAGGGGGTATGAAAAAATATATATAATGTAAGTCGCTCTGGATAAGAGCGTCTGCTAAATGACGTAAATGTACATTTCAGCTTTCAGCTCAGGGTCACTGTTGGTGGACAGGAGAGCTATCAGACCATGCAGGTATGCCTGCAGAAGAGTGGTCGAGCCACCACAGCCAAGGTCCAGAAGGTGTCCTTTAAGTGGTCGTCAGCAGCCTGATGAGGACAGCAGGGAGACTTACCAATGATCTCCTTGTCTGGGAGGACCATGACCGCAACAATGGGGTCCATGACTGGGTACTGGTCCAGTACCAACTCCTCAGGAGAAGCCATGAATGTCCAAGGCTTGCACTGGCTTGAGTTCACCTTAGCCCAAGTTTGACGCAGTTCATTGGAGAACTTGTGGCACTGAGGAATGTACACTCTGCCCAGGCTGCTGTTAGGGTCTGGATTAATATCCAGAGCTTTCAGGATCCTAGAGAGGAGCTCCTGCAGATCAGCTGATGAAAAGGGCGCTTCACTCTCAGCCCTATGAGCCATGGTTCGCTGACCCAGAACCGGCCTCAGAGGTCTCTCTTTGTCTAGGTCATTACCATTAAAGATGGAGATGGCATCAGGATCCTGTCTTAAGTCTTCAACTGAGCCTGTCAGGCTGAGAGAACGGAGCTGTGAAGGTGGGCGGGCCCGCCGCTGAGGAGGGTTGCTTACGCTTGAGTCCGTTCCCGGAGCCTCTAGCATTTGTCTCCTTCATAGTATCTAATCGCGCTTCACATAGGCGTGGGCCAAGAGAAGCACAATACATGCAGCTAAGGGGGGAATCCACAACCTGAACAGCATGCTCTAAGCCTAGGCACATCATACAGGTGGAATGGGCATCAACCGAAGCCAAGCCAGCATTGCATTTATCACAGTAGTATGGCATGTATAATCTTCTCCCGGTCTAGACAGAAGCAGAAATACAGATATGTCTTATAGAACAGATAATCTGCATAACACCCCTTTAATACTATACTAGGTGTAAGTTTAAAGTAGTTCTGTTTCAGGGCAATATGTGAATTTAAGTAATAATATATTCTATGGATAACAGAATATATTTGGTAAATTCACTCACAATCCCCAAAACGTATGGATGTGAGGAGCCAATTACACTGAGACAGTAACAGACTGTGTGAGGAGAAGTCCTAAGAACAGACGCTCTGAATCTCACTCCGGCAACAGCTGCAGCTCGAGCCAGTAAGAGAGTATGCTAGCTAGGATGCAAAGCCTGGACATTAAGGTGTGACCCGGAGATCTATCTAGAGCTAGATAACACAGCCTTCCTTAGCCTGGGTAGGCGCGGTACCCAGACTCCAGAGAGAAGAGGCTAGCCTCCAGCTGAAGCTAACAAGCAACAGGTAACGCAATTAGCCGGGAGGCTAACCGGCGGACAGACACAGACAAGACAAGTCTTGCGCCGTGAACAGGTTGGCTCAACCAGTTCACCCTACTTCGTAGCATGTTGTCGACCTGTAAGAAAAAGCTTTGACAACAAAACACTGAAGAGCACTCCTGGGAGGAGCAATCTTTGCCCAAGATGTAGTATACTCTACACACAACGAAAAACTCACCTACCTTGTCTTCTATATCCACTTTTCGCTCACCTGCGTAGCCGAGTTAAGAAAATAGGAAGTGATGCTATGCGCCCAGGGATTTATAGGGGATGGGGGCGCATCACACTCGTGGTACGGAATTACTCTGATATTAATATCTTGACTCATCCTGCCGCCAGGCGGAAGGATATTTCATTGAGTGACTAGCATAGTCCCTCAAGCAAAATAGAACAGAAGGACCTGCCCACGTCAGAAGTAACCTGTATTGATCTTCGGAGCAGGGTGCCTGGTTGATTTTGTTTAGTTGATTTCTTCTTTCATAGTTTGTATGATTATAATAAAATAAATAACCCGCATTATTTCCTTTTTGGGATCCTTATTATCCACCCGCACAGTAAGTGGCGGAATGCACATCCAATTGAAACTGCATGGTTTCCTGAGTTGTAGTGGGAGGACCACACACCATATCATAAAATATTTTTATAACTAACCCAAGATAGACCACAGCCTGTCGTTTCTAATGGGAACAAATGATTCGTAGAGGCAGAACAAGCAAGGAGTGGGGCAGAGCCAAGCACTAGCTAGCAAGATGTTTGCATATTTCCGTTAGGTAACGCCTACTCCGTGAAGTGCACGTGTGCAATAACTCAATTCGCCCTTGCACTCCTAAACAACGCTTTTTTTTTTCCTTTGGCAAAGGGTAAAATCTACAAAACCTAGTCCACTCTGTTCGTAACAGATTATAGTTTTGGGGAAAGAAAACTGTATTGAGATCAAATGTTTAATCGATGAGAAAATGTCGGCAGAAATCCATCTTGCTCCAGCTTCCCCCACCGCCGGCCACAGGGTTTTCTCTCATCACCATATTTGGTAGTGAGTAGAAACGCCAACCGGATGCTTCACATTTATACATCCGGTGGAATATCTGGCTCATTGTTCTATCTGTGATGTCATCGCGTGACTCCAAGTTTACTTCAAAATGATGGTTATGATATGAATATTTGCGCATAAAGGCGTTTCCACCGCCATTTCTCGCATAATACATTTTACCGACACAAAAATATGTCGAACGAACAAATGATCTGTCGGCACTTATAACAGTGTACCGTAACTTAATGTTTCCATCACAGATGTCTTTACTTTATATATATATAAATATGTAAATATGGAATGACTTTACTCTCATAACTGGATGGAAACGTGGTTAATGACATCAACTTTAATTAATTTATATTTCTAGAAATTGTTGAGTGTCAACCAATTGTTGTTTTTATGTTTTCATCATCTCTCTTGAAAAATGAAACTACATCAATGTAGGTGGGCCTTAAAATATGACCAGGTAGGCTTACACTAATTCTCGTCATATAACTGGTATTGGCCATTTTATATTGCCCTCCCCCTTTCTTGAATTCAATGAGCTGGACTTCCAGTTTCAGTTTGCATTGTAGTGCGTCGGAGAGTAAAATGGGAGTAGAAATCGAGACCATAACCCCTGGTGATGGTAAGGAACAAACAGTAAATATGATTAAATTAGCCAAGTGGATGTTGCTAAATTCAAAATATTAAGTCGTTAACACAATACTTAGCTAATTATTTCCCTTTCTTCCATCTTTTAGGACAGACATTTCCCAAAAAAGGACAGACATGCGTTGTGCATTATGTCGGTGAGTCAGCAAGCTAACCAGCTTGATAGCTAGTTAGCTTAGTTAGCTATTGTCAGTTGTCCACTTTCGTCGGCAACAATGTAAATGTTGTGATATTTATATAATGTGTGTGTAATCTGCCAAACGATATTGTCTCATAATATAACTAACAATTAGTTAAACGATTTGCTTAGCTAATTCAAGTAATTTTTATACGGCTAAAGTAGTTGTACACCCTAGCTAAGTTATCGTTTGTAGCTAGTAGCTAGTTGCCGCCCGTACATTTAAGTCATTTAGCAGACGGTCTTATCCAGAGCGACTTACAGTTAGTGAGTCCATACATTTTCATACTGCCCTCCCGTGGGAATTGAACCCACAACCCTGGCGTTGCAAACGCCATGCTCTACCAACTGAGCTACACGGGACTACTACTAACGTTACTAGCTAGCTAGCTAATTGACAGTTTCCTCAAATCAGTGAGAATGAATGTAATAAAGATTAATGTATCTTTAGGAAATAAATTGGCTAGTTAGCCAGTAGCCGATAATGTTTGTCCAGGGTACTGTAATTAAATATTTTAATCCATGAATGCTAGCTAGCAATTTTGGAGGGGACAGAATATAGGTAACGTTACACGGCTGTATAACTAACCTTCTCTCAATCCTATCGCAGGCTCACTGACTGATGGAACCAAGTTTGACTCTTCCCGGGACAGAGGCAAGCCTTTCAAGTTCAAGATTGGCAAGCAGGAGGTGATCCGTGGCTGGGAGGAGGGGGTTGGCCAGGTAAGAAGGGTCTCCTGGGTGTGTTTACATTAGATATCCCCTTGAATGATTGCACCACTTATTTCAATCACTTGGAAAATCCAAAATTGGCAAGGACACAAGCAATTTTAGGGTTATATTAGATGCGTCTTGATGATAATAATATGACCTTTCTTTTTGTTTCACCTTCCCCACAGATGAGTGTGGGCCAGAGGGCAACTCTGACCTGCACGCCGGACTTCGCCTATGGCAGCAAAGGGCACCCTGGCATCATTCCACCCAACTCTACCCTCATCTTCGATGTGGAGCTGATGGGCCTGGAGTGATGCTTGTGTGCAATTACTACATGTTTAATTCCACTCAAATTTTCAGGGTGAGACAATTCTGCATGCAAATCGCCTGCACAAATTGCACTACTACATTGTTAGTGTTGAAGGAGTACTTTACATTTTTACATTTTAGTCATTTAGCAGACGCTCTTATCCAGAGCGATTTACAACACAGTTATATGAGCTTAAGTGCTCATTAGTGTGTTTAACAAGCTTTGGTGCTCATCTCCCATAATCCCCTCTGTCGTGTCTCTTCTGTTAACCACATAATTGTATCCCTGTCCCTTTCTACAGGTTGACTCCTATCTCGGGAACATGGAGGAAAAGGCAAAAGGAAGATTAATGCACTTGACTCCTGTAAAAGACTAATCTATAGCTTCACCACTTCACTCTCCTTTCCATTTAGATTCAAATGTGTTTGTCACTTGCTTAAAATACCTTATTCTTGTTCTTTCTTGTATTAGAAGACCCTAACAAGTCATAGGCCATACCTTTCAGATATCATGTCATTTTATTGTAATGTATGTTTTTTATGGTCTTTTTTGTTGTGAAATTTGTAAGTCATGCCTGCCATCGGGTAGGTACTGATACAATTTTGGATAAAGTATCATTACGCATATTCAATTTGATCTCATTCTTGTGGCTCTATGAGTGGCCTTGCTTTAGCAACTTTTCAGAAAATGTGTTATTGTGGACATGATAATTGAGAAAGAAATTATGAATAAATGACTTTCCCCAAATGGATTGGATTAATGTAATTGGATTGCAGAAGTTGACAAAGGGAAAAAAAAACAAAATGTTTTCCAAGTCAGCAATCAGGTTTTCAAGATATAACTTTCTAAATACAGAGATACTGCTGGTTTGATTGCTGACATTCAAAACATTTTGGGACTATCAACAATGGACTAATGACACAAACACCAAAATAGTTTTTGGGTGGAATTTTCATTTAAATGTAAAAAAAAATAAAATGTTTTGGTTAATATATATTTGTTCCAGTAACGTTAACTTTCTGTATTAAACACTGAATAGACGGACAAGCATGGCACAAGATGTCTGTTGGCAAGACCAAATATTACATGTGTAATTCAATCTGGTCATTATTATAGTGCCAAACTCACATAATATGCTGGCAAGTATAGTTATCCTCTCAAGCAACAAAATGGGTCAATTTCCTATGGTATGTTTGAATACAATGATCACCCTTTATCCCCAAGTCAGCTTGACCTTGTGTTCTCTAAACTAGGATAGTTTGGTCTGATTTCTCCAATACATTTTCCTTGTATCACTGGTTTTATGTTTCACAGTATCTGACAACTGTATACCAATTATTTCAAGTGACGCTCTGAGAAGTGTTGAGGGCATGTTTGAACACCATTAGTAATCACAAGGGAAGGCAAAATAGAGTCCCTTTGTTTTGGGCCAAACATTATCATTCACAGTACTATTCCAGAATTATACCATCATACTATTCCAGAAGATTTGATAAGTTGCATGATTTTGTTTTCAGAGGATTAGTGACGCGCTAAAACCAGATTTTAAGGAACCTGTTCAGCAAGCTATGGATCTGTAGAATTACATTTCCCCAAACACAATAATGAGTAAACTCCCACCCCATTGGTTGATGAAAAAAATTATGTTCCTCATCCCTAAGAGCTTTCGATAGGATGTTCTATCAACTTCAAAAAGAGACTTTGAATGTATTTTTTATTTCATATTGATTCCTAGGCGTCTCTAATTCTCTCAGAGCACACTTCAATAGATGACACACAGACAAAGGCAACTTTCAGTTTATTTTCAAAGGGAGGAGGAAATACATCCAGAGCTATTTACGCTTTGCATTCTAAAGCTTTTTGTGCAATTTATCAACCCAAGTAAAGACATTTCATCATTGCTTTTTATCATTGATTTTGACCTCTGAATAATTGAGACAAATCTGTCACTGTAGCATTGGCGGCACGATGTGGCTCAAAAGCAGACTTGCATGGTTAATGTTTGATAACATGCAAAGCCAAGTGTGGGGAAAAAAGTGCAACGTCAAATATCTAGGCTAACTATTGGAAACAATTGATAATATTCGTAATATTGTAAATTGTGAAATTTAGCAAATGGTATATATGCCTTAACAACAATAAATACATAGCTGGCATTTTTTTATGACTGGCATTCAGCATTTGCATGGATAGTGACAGTGCTAGTCTTATTCAGAATTGTTATCTTATCCTTGGACTATAAATAAAATTCATGAAACCAGAAGATAAACTTTGGATCCCTGAAATGTAATAGATTCTCTATCTCCCGGTCGTTGTGCAAACACATATTTTTCCATCCTCAATTTTCTTGAGAAAATAAAGAATTCAAAGACATTCAACTAGAACTCCTACTCAGGTCCCTCATTCACTTAGCGCTAGAAACTAAAATAAAATGTTGCTGATGTTTCTAACAAGATGAACCGTATTCACCCCAATTTCAAAGACAACACTAGAAGATTTATGGAGCATACATCAAAGTCTTCAAGGTTCAAATGTAGCAGGTCTGTTTAAAGTGAGGTAATGGCAAAAGGTTGAACATTTCTCAGGTTTACATGCACTGTACAGTTGTACAGTCATGGTAGACACTGTAGACCAGTGTCAAAAAGTCAATTTAAGCAGGCTAATGCATTCCCCATCAAATCACTATTGCATTAGATTTTCTTTGATAGCAAGGCATGATTACAAATCTAACAGAAACAGGCTTGAACTATACAATTAGCCTAATTCCTGTCTGCTGTAACCAATAAACAAAATTCACAAAGGTCAACTGCAATAAAATCGGATCATGTAAATCTCAAGGTCATCCTCAAATCAGACACGTGGTGGGTGGAGAATAAAAAGCAATAGTAGTTTAAGTCCAAATCAAAGTCTGTATAATTGCCGTTGTGGCTGTGGCTCGTAAGAGGTTGGGGTTGCATGGTTGCTGTGAGGGGAGTCAGGGGACTAAGGAGTAAAGTTGTCAGATATTGGTCGCCCCATTCATGCTTGTGGGGGCACGGCCCTGGCCACATCCCCTGCGTCGCAGAGAGTGAAGGGCCACAGCGCAGCAACCCCGTAGCAGAGAGCCAATGTGGTAGACAGGCATGACCTCCCGCGGGGCCCCATGGCACAGCCAGGCCACTGTCGGCACCACCGGCATGGCCACCGCCAACAGGTCCACCAGGAAGTATTGGCTCCAGAAGTTCCGCTGGGGAGCCCCCTCCTCCCCCTCTTCCACAACAATTTCAACTTCAACAGCCTCCTCCTTCTCTTCCTCCTCCACCTCCACCACTGTCACGCTTCCTTGCCTCTCTGGTGAATACAGTGGCCCAGGCTTGGGCTGGCAGGTTTGGGCCACTGTTGGCATTCTTGTCATCTCCACAGGGCCATCTGGAGGCAGCGGCTCTAGGTTGTAGGAGAGCTGGGGAGGAGGGGAGGAAGACAAGAAGGGAGGGAACGGCTGGGGAGGAGAGGGGGAAGACAAGGAGGGAGGGAACAGTTGTTGCTCGGAGTAGACTGGGGTGATGTCGGTTGTTGCCAGGGAGATGACGCTTAGCTCTTCTCCCCCTCCTTCCTCCGAGACCCAGGTCATGGTGGGGCTGCAGGCCTGGGATCGGACCTCCGGTTTCACATCTGTCATGGGGGCAGCAGCAGCCGCTGCCACTGCAGCCGGGGGCTCCTCCTGGGGGAGGTGCAGGAAGAGGTGGTGATGCGGGAGGTAGGTGTGTCCGCTGCACCTGCAGCTGTTACCCAGGGAGTGGCAGGAGTGGGAGAGAGGCAGGACAGCCCCCCCGCTGTACAGCCTCTCGTAGGTGGAGGAGCGTGGCATGGTGGAGGAGAAGGGGCCACGGGCGGAGCCGGCTGGGTTTTGTTCTGACAGAAGGGCTGCTTCCAGGAGCAGGTGGGTCCGTCCCCCTTCTGCCCGTGCCGCTGCACGCAGGTCAGGCCCTGGGATGTTTCCATTGCGGTCCAGATGCAGGCCCTCACTGCTCAGCCGTGTGTAGGTGGTGCTGCGGCTCAGGGTGCTGGCTGGGGAGCAACCACAGGAGCGGGACTTGACAGGTCGGGGTCCCTGCGGTGAGAGGTATGGCTTTTGGTCGTGGGGGGATTTTTCTGGGGTGCCGAGATTTGATCGTACTGTCTCCACGACCTCATGTAGGTGCTGAATCTCCCTGCGTGCCTCCTTTAGAGCAAGCTGGGCCTCCACACGGTGACACTCCTCCTCTATCCAGTCCTCCTGCATCCGACACAGCTGGGTCCTCATTTCAGTTATCTCACTGTCCCTGACAGAGAGGAGAGAGATAGAGAGAGATAGAGAGAGAGAGAGAGAGAGAGAGAGAGAGAGAGAGAGAGAGAGAGAGAGAGAGAGAGAGAGAGAGAGAGAGAGAGAGAGAGAGAGAGAGAGAGAGAGAGAGAGAGGGAGGGAGATTGAGAGTATGAGGGCTTCCCAAGGAAAAGGAATCAATGTGCGGTATGCCTTGAGAGGCATGAGAAGTCTGAGATACAATCCCAGTTTCTGTAGTGAAATGTAAGACCGTTATTGATGTTGCTATTTTTGTAATCATAGCTTGGTTACATGTAACCCAAGAGCTGGGTTGTGGATGAGACACTTCTATTGACCATGAGATCTACAATATGCAATTTAAAAAAAATTGTCAGCCACTCAGCCTACATCTGAAGTACCACATTGGTCAGGAATATTCTGCTTCTGTGTCACAACGCATCCCTCCAGACTCACCTGTGCTGCAGCATCTCAACATTCTCCCTTAGCCTGGCTCGCAGGTGTCTGATACACACCTCCTTCTGCTGCAGCGGGGTGAGGTACTGCTCTGGTGTGGGGGGGCGGATCCCGTGGTTATCACTGCAGGTGGCATGCTTCGCCTGACGCCTGGGTTTGCATAGGGGTGTGAAGGAGAGTTTATAGTGATGATCAGTTATGCATCAGAGATCAATCATCAGATAATAACAAGAAGGGAGTTTTCAGTAAAAGTGAGAAGCCTGTTTTATATCTTATGAGTAGATATCAGTGGGGTTTTTATGCAAGCTCTGCATCTTTTGGTTTTTATAATAAATTATGAATCTCAAGACTACATTATATTCCCCCCCTTTTATTGCAAGGCAGATTCTGCACCTTATTCTTAAAACATTTGCTTGGTGTTCTTCTGAATCATCTTTACTGCATGATATTTTGGGCTCAACTTAAAAAAAACGATTCCTAAAACAAAACTATATTTGCGTGTGTCTTGCATATGATGTACAGATGCTGTGTCATACCTGGGTGTGCCAGGGTATGTCCGGGCTGTAGGACTGCCCTCACTAGCCCTGCCAGGGTAAGTGTTGGTGGGGTAAGTGTTGGTATTGGAGGCATTGCTATGGGAATGGCACCCACTGCTAGTAGCCACTGACCGCCTGCAACAGAGGCTATGTTAATGTTACACATTGATGAGACTCTTATCTTCAGTCACAAACATTAAGAAAACAAACTAAATCAATGCATTGCTTCCAAAAACTCACTCACTATACATGTGGTACTATTTTACTCTAACATTTTCATACATCATCACTTGGGATCATCACACAGCAAAAAAAGACAATAGCGAGAGAAGGGAGCAGCAGTACCTGCGCTGACCTGCAGAGGGCTTCCGACTGGGAGGGAGTGACATGGGTGTGGACCACTGCTATCGCTCTGCTGCTGGCTCCAAGAGGAAGGCTAGGAAGATGGCTTACTGCACAATACATAATGTACAAACATAGAGAAAACAGAATGGACGTAGACAGGAGATAATCCATTAAAAACTAGCATGGAAAAGCAATCAATTTTGTGGACATTTCCTCTACCTACCAGATACCGGTTTTAATCCCTGGGCAAGGACATAGTCCTATGTCATGGTCTCAAACGGTGTATTAAAGAAACACATTCATCATAAGACAATGAAGTATTTGTTATTATTATTTTTTTTTTTTTTGGGGGGGGGGGGGGGGGGGGGGTGTTGTAGGATTACTGTTTGTTGTGGCCCTGACTGCCCTGCATGTTAGGAGCCCATTGATGAGTAAACCAGTCTGGCCATCAGGAGCCCTTCAACAGATAAAGAAGCCTTTCACAGGACAGACCAGGACGGACACAGGGCATTCTGTGAGTCCATCACCCATCTCACTGCCGCACACGCCATCCCTGGTAACCACAGACAGCCGGGAATAAACATAAATCATATAATATCCACTGGCAAAATCCAAAGAACCAATAAATAACAATAAATAACAAAACCAGACCAGTTGGTACAGAAACCGATTTTAAAAGGTGCTACGCAAACAGGGTTGCCTCATCAGCAAGTCTGTGGCTGACTGAGCTGAGCAGTAATGCTCAAACAATAATGGAGGAAAAACGTATGATCAAAGAGAACATCCCTGCTGAGCACAAAGCAGCTCAGAGATACAAAGGCATGGCATGCCTGTGATATGCCACGTGATATGGTTGTCTACTGTCACTGTGCCAATGGGACATTTGAGGACACAGTACATTTGATCAATACATGAAAGAATGGGAGAGGCAGGGATCACAACTAGGCCTACCCTACAGGGGATACTGTAGGGCCCCTGCGCAACAGGTGGTGGGGTCACGCAATGTACTTCTTACGTAATTGTGAGCAGCATCAGACAGCATAACTGGGTTGTAGGATGAGGGTGAATTAACGGGAATAAGGTTTAATGTTGGCTGATAATTTGATTGACATTATGCAGTAATATGCCACCTACCTAGGTTTCAGTGAAATTACTGAATAAGGTTGAGCATGGTGCTTTACGTAATCTGTACAATGCAGAAGGGTAGGGAGCGCTGTATAGGCTTTTCCCTCTTGAACCAACTGAATATTGCCACTACAATTGGCAATATTTTGATCAGTGCCTTCTTTTCCTATAGACGCGCGCGCTGTTGATGAATGGACAAGACGCCGAAAGCCATAAGCACAAAACATATCAGTTGCATCTCCGTGCGTCACTGCGAGAGACATTGACATTATAGAAAACAATTACTACACCATAGATGATATGCCATTATAAATCTAAAAGCAAAATCCTACCAGCCAACATCACTTTCCGGTGAACCCAAACATCCCATCCAACGTTTGGAATCTTCGGGACGAGGCAGAAATAGGTGACAAACGAATTTAGGCCTGGCTGTGCCCTACATAGGCTACTGTGATTCAATACACCAGCCTCCTCTCTGATGCAGCGATTACCTGACTCCGTGGTCTCTAACATAGCAGTACACTAACAAGGTGACACGATTCCCAACATTTACCATTTTTGCTCATAAACTGTCCTACATCGTGGAGTAGAATTTGTCCCCGCCGGACTTGTGTATGGACGCCTGAGAACCGTCACCAGTGGCATGTAGATGGTTACTGTGCTGCTGATGAGAGTCCATGCCGGGAGCCACCTGTGTGAAACGAGCCACAATAAGGATTAGCCACAATAGTGGAATTTGCGGTTTGCCTTCAAAATAAAAGTCCCCCACTGTGATTCAAACATAAAAATAGTGGAATCATGCTAGAATTGGAGTAGATAATGCTAAACAAGGTCGGAATGTTGTTATATAAATTCAACAAAAGACAATAATATAAAAACAGTTGAAATCGCACTGTGGATATATTAGACTTTAGAATTGCATTGGGGGCATAAATGCACTGTACACTTACCTATGGATCTTGGGTCCATGAAATTGTGTATTGCACAGGTGTAAACCTACTCAGTGACATCCACGGATTACAATTCTGAAGTTGACACAAATATTAGCGTCATAGCTCATATTAAGGAACTTTAACTGTGGGAAATCACCTCACTATTCAGCCTATTGTCAAAGTTGCGTCAATTCAAATCTGGTATTAGGAACAAAAGAGGTCAACACGACTTCTAAGATATACTAGTTATTTTAATTAATGCAAAAACCTTCAATGGTAAATATGATGTTTCGTATATACGGGCTCTTTGAAATACCTCGCAGGGCACTTCAGAGAACTGTGGTCCTCTGTAGCTCAGCTGGTAGAGCACGGCGCTTGTAACGCCAAGGTAGTGGGTTCGATCCCCGGGACCACCCATACACAAAAATGTATGCACGCATGACTGTAAGTCGCTTTGGATAAAAGCGTCTGCTAAATGGTGTATTATTATTATTATTAACTAAAAACATTGTTGCAGATCCAATACTCAAATACTCTGACAGAGGGAATTTCCCACTTCTCTGCTGGCCAATTAGAGTAAAGACTTGAGCGTGGTTTAAACTTTACTCAGCCAATCCGTTGGTTCAGGGGTTGGTCCCATCTCCTCGGCGCCATTTGTTGCACACTTCAGCCAGGCACAAGTTTATCATAACAACCTGTCATAGTGAGAAGAGCCAGCTCCCTTAGACATCATTCCTACGTCCAAGGAAGGTTCACAGATCACAAAGAACCAGCATAGTCTAGCATTTGGAGACACAATCCTTATCTTATTTTACCCCCTAAAACAGCTCTTCACATCAATCACAGCCTGCCAGGTGTCACAACCTACATTAGCCCAGTCAAGAATGCATTCTTTCTAAGTTAGTCATCCCATCAATTTAGGAGAATAATGAATCCCCAATACTATTGTGAGTAAAGAACATTCATATTGCAATGTACATACAGCCTAAACTATGGATCTTCAGTCCATGAAATGGGGTTTCAGCCTTTTATTTCGAAGGCAAAACCGCAAATTCCACTATTGTGGCTAATCCTTATTGTGGCTAGCTTCAAACAGGTCGGAGAACCTGCCATGAAGAAGATTTTTAGGCAATTGCGTATACCAGGGTTCTTCAATTCCGGTCCTGGAGGGCCGAAACACTTCTGTTTTTTATTTCTACCTGGTAGTTAATTGTACTCACCTGGTGTCCCAGGTCTGAATTAGCCCCTGATTAGAAGGAGAGGATGAAAAACAGAGGTGTTTCGGCCCTCCAGGACCGGAACTGAAGAACCCTGGCGTATACTCATCGGATTCTCTTAAAAGAGACAATGGATCATGGCGCATCATTCGGCAATTATCTAACGCCTAACAATGGTGGGGAATCTGGGGATGGTCTGATGGTAGTATCTTGCCAACATGTGTATTTACAAGGGGCATGGGTGTTTGGGACCAAAACAAATTCAGGTCAGGGCAACAGTGATGTATGTACAGTTGAAGTCGGAAGTTTACATACACCTTAGCCAAATACATTTAAACTCAGTTTTTCACAATTCCTGACATTTAATCCTAGTAATAATTCCCTGTCTTAGGTCAGTTCAGATCACCACTTTATTTTAAGAATGTGAAATGTCAGAATAATAGTAGAGATAATTATTTATTTAAGCTTTTATTTCTTTCATCACATTCCCAGTGGGTCAGAAGTTTACATACACTCAATTAGTATTTGGTAGCATTGCCTTTAAATTGTTTAACTTGGGTCAAACGTTTCGTGTAGCCTTCCACAAGCTTCACACAATAAGTTGGGTGAATTTTGGCCCATTCCTCCTGACAGAGCTGGTGTAACTGAGTCAGGTTTGTAGGCCTCCTTACTCGCACATGCTTTTTCAGTTCTGCCCACAAATGTTCTATAGGATTGAGGTCAGGGCTTTGTGATGGCCACTCCAATACCTTGACTTTGTTGTCCTTAAGCCATTTTGCCACAACTTTGGAAGTATGCTTGGGGTCATTGTCCATTTGGAAGACCCATTTGCGACCAAGCTTTAACTTCCTGACTGATGTCTTGAGATGTTGCTTCAATATATCCACATAATTTTATTTCCTCATTATGCCATCTATTTTGTGAAGTGCACCAGTCCCTCCTGCAGCAAAGCACCCCCACTGCATGATGCTGCCACCCCTGTGCTTCACGGTTGGGATGGTGTTCTTCGTTGCAAACCGTAGTCTGGCTTTTTAATGGCGGTTTTGGAGCAGTGGCTTCTTCCTTGCTGAGCGGCCTTTCAGGTGATGTCGATATAGGACTAGTTTTACTGTGGATATAGATACTTTTGTACCTGTTTCCTCCAGCATCTTCACAAGGTCATTTGCTGTTGTTCTGGGATTGATTTGCAAAGTACCAAAGCCATCCAAAGTACGTTCATCTCTAGGAGACAGAACGTGTCTCCTTCCTGAGCGGTATGATGGCTGCGTGGTCCCATGGTGTTTATACTTGCGTACTATTGTTTGAACAGATGAACGTGGTACCTTCAGGCGTTTGGAAATTGCTCCCAATGATGAACCAGATTTGTGGAGGTCTACAATTTATTTTCTGAGGTCTTGGCTGATTTCTTTTGATTTTCCAATGATGTCAAGCAAAGAGGCACTGAGTTTGAAGGTAGGCCTTGAAATACATCCACAGGTACACCTCCAATTGACTCAAATGATGTCAATTAGCCTATCAGAAGCTTCTAAAGCCATGACATCATTTTCTGGAATTTTCCAAACTGTTTAAAAGGCACAGTCAACTAAGTGTATGTAAACTTCTGACCCACTGGAATTGTGATACAGTGAATTATACAGTGAGGGAAAAAAGTATTTGATCCCCTGCTGATTTTGTACGTTTGCCCACTGACAAAGAAATGATCAGTCTATAATTTTAATGGTAGGTTTATTTGAACAGTGAGAGACAGAATAACAACAAAAAAATCCTGAAAAATGCATGTCAAAAATGTTATAAATTGATTTGCATTTTAATGAGGGAAATAAGTATTTGACCCCCTCTCAATCAGAAAGATTTCTGGCTCCCAGGTGTCTTTTATACAGGTAACGAGCTGAGATTAGGAGCACACTCTTAAAGGGAGTGCTCCTAATCTCAGCTTGTTACCTGTATAAAAGACACCTGTCCACAGAAGCAATCAATCAATCAGATTCCAAACTCTCCACCATGGCCAAGACCAAGGAGCTCTCCAAGGATGTCAGGGACAAGATTGTAGACCTACACAAGGCTGGAATGGGCTACAAGACCATCGCCAAGCAGCTTGGTGAGAAGGTGACAACAGTTGGTGCGATTATTCGCAAATGGAAGAAACATAAAATAACTGTCAATCTCCCTCGACCTGGGGCTCCATGCAAGATCTCACCTCATGGAGTTGCAATGATCATGAGAACGGTGAGGAATCAGCCCTGAACTACACGGGAGGATCTTGTCAATGATCTCAAGGCAGCTGGGACCATAGTCACCAAGAAATCAATTGGTAACACACTACGCTGTGAAGGACTGAAATCCTGCAGCGCCCGCAAGGTCCCCCTGCTCAAGAAAGCACATATACAGGCCCATCTGAAGAATGCCAATGAACATCTGAATGATTCAGAGGAGAACTGGGTGAAAGTGTTGTGGTCAGATGAGACCAAAATGGAGCTATTTGGCATCAACTCAACTCGCCGTGTTTGGAGGAGGAGGAATGCTGCCTATGACCCCAAGAACACCATCCCCACCGTCAAACATGGAGGTGGAAACATTATGCTTTGGGGGTGTTTATCTGCTAAGGGGACAGGACAACCAAAGGGACAATGGACGGGGCCATGTACTGTCAAATCTTGGGTGAGAACCTCCTTCTCTCAGCCAGGGCATTGAAAATGGGTTGTGGATGGGTATTCCAGCATGACAATGACCCAAAACACACAGCCAAGGCAACAAAGGAGTGGCACAAGAAGAAGCACATTAAGGTCCTGGAGTGGCCTAGCCAGTCTCCAGACCTTAATCCCATAGAAAATCTGTGGAGGGAGCTGAAGGTTCGAGTTGCCAAATGTCAGCCTCGAAACCTTAATGACTTGGAGAAGATCTGCAAAGAGGAGTGGGACAAAATCCTTCCTGAGATGTGTGCAAACCTGGTGGCCAACTACAAGAAACGTCTGACCTCTGTGATTGCCAACAAGGGTTTTGCCACCAAGTACTAAGTCATGTTTTGCAGAGGGGTCAAATACGTATTTCTCTCATTAAAATGCAAATCAATTTATAACATTTTTGACATGCGTTTTTCTGGATTTTTTTGTTGTTATTCTGTCTCTCACTGTTCAAATAAACCTACCATTAAAATTATAGACTGATCATTTCTTTGTCTATGGGCAAATGTACAAAATCAGCAGGGGATCAAATACTTTTTTCCCTCACTGTAAGTGAAATAATCTGTCTGTAAACAATTGTTGGAAAAATTACTTGAGTCATGCAGAAAGTAGATGTCCTATCCGACTTGCCAAGACTTTAGTTTGTTAACAAGACATTTGTGGAGCGGTTGAAAAACAAGTTTTAATGACTCCAACCTAAGTGTATGTAAACTTCCGACTTCAACTGTAATATGTAATTTTTTTAATAGATTAATTAAAATCCATGCCATTGTATCCTCATTACTCTTAAAAGTATTAGCTCAACATCATTCTATGGTGAACTTGCACTTCTTTTAATTGAGACTTTATATACATACTTTACAAACATTGAAGAAGGCTGCTTAAACATTTCATTGAATAAGATTCACTGTTCTATTTACAGATCGTTAAGAATAAAAAAAAAATGTAACCAGTAAAAAAAATTGCTGAATTAAAAACACTGAACTAAAACTGCCATTACTAAATTACTGAAATTGGTAAATCTAACTAATCCTAGTCTGTCGGCATAATGAACAATAACAACACAACCATCTTATTCAAACAAGTAAATTAAACCTAAAGCTCTTGAACAAAACAATAACAGAACATTCCAAAACCTTTACTCTGACCCAATGAGCAAAAACCCTGTCCAAATGATGTCTTGTAGCAAGCCCTGCTTTCTCACAAAGGGAGTGACTAACTTGGGTCTGGGTCCTGGGAGATACAGAGGTGCCATAACTATCTCATTAGTGCTGGTAAGTGCTGTATATCACAACCCAGTTTGGTAAATTATCAAAAGGATATTTATTGGTGTAATCAGTTCTTAATTAGTGTCCATCCTCTGAGATGCTACCCTCCTAAGGTCCATGTATGACGAGGCTATCTAGACCGCTAGAGTTTTGTGCAGTTGTTGACAGATAACATTGAGTCTATGAACAAGGCACAATTAGCAGGCGTCTTCATATCAAAACCTCCTCCTCTTCCTCCACTACGAGTCCTCCTCTACGCCTCTTAGAACCTGAGTCCAGGTGTGGCTATAATGTCAGCGTAAGGCTCGCTCTGGTGCAGGTCCAGGGCCTGCTGTTTCTTCAGCACCAGGAGGCAAAAGAAGGTGGCTGAGGCCTGGGAGCGACTGTTCCTCTCACACAACATCTGCAGACTGAACATGGCGTTGCTGCTGCAGCTCTGAATCTGTTTAGGGAAGTCATCAGGACAACATAGAACAATCAGAATTTTGTTTATAGCCCCGTTTCTGATTTATTATATGAAGGATAAATGTCAGGAAAGCAGGGAAAATCCCATCCGTTTGTTTTAACACAACACACAATTGCACAATGCAGCAATTTAATTTCCACCGACTGTCCCCTAATCCTGCCCAATCCTGCTCTAGCCTTTTAATCTTTTAAATCCCTATCATCTGTGACTCTGCAGATTTCTGGGTCTGATTGTAATCAAGCTAGCAAGCTGACAAAGGATAAGAATGGATGCCCTGCTGCATAGGGGTACTGGGTTCTTACTTTGAGAGCGTTTAGTAGTTTCTGTGCTCGGGTGGTCATCCTCCTCTCCTCAAAGTCATCCTGGCTGTCCACCATAGCCTGTAGTTTGGGATAACAACACATTACAGAGTGTACCGTACATCACACCACACTCATGATGACCGTTTGTGCTTTTCTGTGTGTAAGCTTGTGTGTATGTATTTCTGTGTGTATATTCAATGCATGTGAAAGCACCTGTGTGTTCCGTGTCACATTCGATGGAGATTCCCTCTCCATTACAGAAGGATGAACATGCATGGAATCCTCAGAAGGAAGCTCAGGGTGAGAAACCTCAAATCTCCTCTCATCCTGAGAGACAAGAAAAAGAGAAAGGAGGAACAGGGAATGTTGTCAGACAAATGTATAGACAATGAGATAACCTGGTTGAATAAAGGTTATATAAACACTTTTTAATGGTGAAAAAAGCATATTTTGTGTTCATGTTGAGCTCTTTACATGTACTGTGTCCCAGATGTCCTCAGGTGGGTTGTCATTCCCATGGTGGTGCAGAGCAGTGAGCTCCACATCGTGTCCCATTTTCTCAGGACCCATAGTCTCATGCAGGACACTGAGCTCACTGGGCAGGTCGCTCACATCAGTGTCCACTGTACAGACACACACAAAATTAATACACCAAAATAGGAAACATAACAGTTCAAAGGTAATGGGGAATTCAATTCTCCCAAATTCATGCAATGTAATGACTCGTATTCTCAGACAATCATTTCTATAACATGGTGTTGCTCTCTGTGAATATGACCTCCTACCCTCATGTCTCTCATCTCTTCACGGTCATCTTCAATGCCCACCCCATCTGTTTTCCCCCGAAACACATCCCTGGAATAGAGCTGCAGAGGCAGAATGGGGGCAGTTGTTGAATCAAAATGCACTGCTGCTATACATCACTGGTTACAGATGTGAACTCAATTTCCTCACTTAAGTGTGGAATCCAATATTTATATATTGTAGGCTTGACTTAGGTGGAACAACATTCTAAACCTGTACTTTTTAGTGTAACAGATGAGATAGGAAGGCCAAGAAGATCATCATGGACCTCAGCCACCCGAGCCACAGACTGTTCACCCCACTACCATCCAGAAGGCGAGGTCAGTACAGGTGCATCAAGGCTGGGACTGAGAGACTGAAAAACAGCTTCTACCTCAAGGCCATCAGACTGTTAAATAGTCACCACTAGCCGGCCTTCGCCCAGTACCCTGCCCTGAACTTTATTCACTGTCACTAACCGGCTACCACCGGGTTACTCTACCATGCACCTTAGAGGCTGCTGCCCTACTTATGTAGTCATGGAACACCGGCCACTTTATAAGATATACTACATATTCTATCCATATACTGTCCGTCTTGTCTATACATCCCATCACATACAGTATGTATATTTATACTCCGGAATCCGACATTGCTCGTCCTAATATTTATATATTTCTTAATTCCATTCAATACAATTTGATTTGATAAACATTAAAGGTAAATGTGTCAACCTACATTTGACTGATGGGACAATGTTGATTTCACACCCTGCTTACCTGTTGAAGGTGTGGATGAATGACAGGGGCACAGAGGTGACTGAAGAGCCTGTCCACCCCTCCACTCTCTTTCCATTGCATGATTTGTTGGGTGGGTGGGGCTATGTCCAATGGGGCAGTGAGATCTGAATAGTCAGTGAGCTGCTCCCTGATGGCCTGGTTGGACAGCTCCTTGGCCTGGTCCACCACCAGTCTCCTTCTCCTCTTCCCCTTCTTCCTCTCTAAGGTCGCTAAGGAGGCGGAGGACAAACAAAAGGTTTAACTCCAATGGCTTACCTTACCTGTGCTTTTCACACTTTGAGTTTCCACCACAGATAATAAGTAAGAAGGTTGTGTGTTACTTATGGCTTCCGTCTCGCTCCGCATTGTCTCCGTGCTGCTGTGCTGTTTGTTGCTACTTGGCTACCTGCCAAACTATTCACGTTTTACTTTTAATAAACGTTTAATCAATCTCTGTGTTCAACAAATTTACCAACTTTTTAGTTTTGTCCTCACTCATCTTTTTTCGTTAAACTTTTTCACCCCGGACGTTTTATCCCGAGACAGAAGAGTCATTTTCCTGTGCGTTTTTGCTGCCAACTTTACTTTATTTTCCTTTTTTCCATCGCAACTTTTTTCCCTCATTCAACTTTTTCACTCCGGACGCTTTATCTGGACATGGTTCGTCAACATCTTCAACAGCCGAAGCTAAGTAGTAACATTAACATGATGTCTTCTAATTGCAGTCGCTGTACTCATAATATACAGGAGAACGATCGCCTTACGGCGAGAATAGCTGTGCTACAAGCCCAGCTTCAGACGCAATCGTTAGGCAAGGGTAATTTCAGTGTAGGAAAGGAAGAAACAGCGTCTGTGCCACCAGTAAGTACAGATAGTAACGTTAGTATAAATCCCCCCGCACAGTCCCCGCAGCCGGACAACTTTCTCATGGCTTCTGGAGGGAAATACCGTTGGAATGCTCAACCGGTGTCGCTCATTCAGCCGACAGAAACTTTCAACCGGTTTTCCCCATTATGTAGCGAGTCGGAGTCTGAGTCTGAGTCTTCTCTTGTCTCTACTCCTCCCGTTACGGGGTCTGAGACGCCGAAGGCTCCCACCATTAGCTCTGACAAATTGAAAACCCTAGTCATTGGCGACTCCATTACCCGCAGTATTAGACTTAAAACGAATCACCCAGCGATCATACACTGTTTACCAGGGGGCAGGGCTACCGACGTTAAGGCTAATCTAAAGATGGTGCTGGCTAAAGCTAAAACTGGCGAGTGTAGAGAGTATAGAGATATTGTTATCCACGTCGGCACCAACGATGTTAGGATGAAACAGTCAGAGGTCACCAAGTGCAACATAGCTTCAGCGTGTAAATCAGCTAGAAAGATGTGTCGGCATCGAGTAATTGTCTCTGGCCCCCTCCCAGTTAGGGGGAGTGACGAGCTCTACAGCAGAGTCTCAGCACTCAATCGCTGGTTGAAAACTGTTTTCTGCCCCTCCCAAAAGATAGAATTTGTAGATAATTGGCCCTCTTTCTGGGACTCACCCACAAACAGGACCAAGCCTGACCTGCTAAGGAGTGACGGACTCCATCCTAGCTGGAGGGGTGCTCTCATCTTATCTACCAACATAGATAGGGCTCTAACTCCTCTAGCCCCACAGTGAAATAGGGTGCAGGCCAGGCAGCAGGCTGTTAGCCAACCTGCCAGCTTAGTGGAGTCTGCCAATAGCACAGTCAGTGTAGTCAGCTCAGCCATACCCATTGAGACTGTGTCTGTGCCTCGACCTAGGTTGGGCAAAACTAAACATGATGGTGTTCGCCCTAGCAATCTTATTAGGATAAAGACCTCCTCCATTCCTGCCATTATTGAAAGAGATCGTGATACCTCACATCTCAAAATAGGGTTACTTAATGTTAGATCCCTCACTTCAAAGGCAGTCATAGTCAATGAACTAATCACTGATCATAATCTTGATGTGATTGGCCTGACTGAAACATGGCTTAAGCCTGATGAATTTGCTGTGTTAAATGAGGCCTCACCTCCTGGTTACACTAGTGACCATATTCCCCGTGCATCCCGCAAAGGCGGAGGTGTTGCTAACATTTACGATAGCAAATTTCAATTTACACAAAAAAAAATGGCGTTTTCGTCTTTTGAGCTTCTAGTCATGAAATCTATGCAGCCTACTCAATCACTTTTTATAGCTACTGTTTACAGGCCTCCTGGGCCATATACAGCATTCCTCTCTGAGTTTCCTGAATTCCTATCAGACCTTGTAGTCATAGCAGATCATATTCTAATTTTTGGTGATTTTAATATTCACATGGAGAAGTCCACAGACCCACTCCAAAAGTCTTTCGGAGCCATCATCGACTCAGTGGGTTTTGTCCAACATGTCTCTGGACCTACTCACTGCCACAGTCATACTCTGGACCTAGTTTTGTCCCATGGAATAAATGTTGTAGATCTTAATGTTTTTCCACAAAATCCTGGACTATCGGACCACCATTTTATTACGTTTGCAATCGCAACAAATAATCTGCTCAGACCCCAACCAAGGAGCATCAAAAGTCGTGCTATAAATTCTCAGACAACACAAAAATTCCTTGATGCCCTTCCAGACTCCTTCTGCCTACCCAAGGACGTCAGAGGACAAAAATCAGTTAACCACTTAACTGAGGAACTCAATTTAACCTTGCGCAATACCCTAGATGCAGTTGCACCCCTAAAAACGAAAAACATTTGTCATAAGAAACTAGCTCCCTGGTATACAGAAAATACCCGAGCTTTGAAGCAAGCTTCCAGGAAATTGGAACGGAAATGGCGCCACACCAAACTGGAAGTCTTCCGACTAGCTTGGAAAGACAGTACCGTGCAGTACCGAAGAGCCCTCACTGCTGCTCGATCATCCTACTTTTCCAACTTAATCGAGGAAAATAAGAACAATCCAAAATTTCTTTTTGATACTGTTGCAAAGCTAACTAAAAAGCAGCATTCCCCAAGAGAGGATGGCTTTCACTTCAGCAGTAATAAATTCATGAACTTCTTTGAGGAAAAGATCATGACCATTAGAAAGCAAATTACGGACTCCTCTTTGAATCTGCGTATTCCTCCAGGGCTTAGCTGTCCTGGATCTGCACAGCTCTGCGAGGGCCTGGGATCGGGAGAGACACTTAAGTGTTTTAGTACTATATCTCTTGACACAATGATGAAAATAATCATGGCCTCTAAACCTTCAAGCTGCATACTGGATCCTATTCCTACTAAACTGCTGAAGGAGCTGCTTCCTGTGCTTGGCCCTCCTATGTTGAACATAATAAACAGCTCTCTATCCACCGGATGTGTACCAAACTCACTAAAAGTGGCAGTGATAAAGCCTCTCTTGAAAAAGCCAAACCTTGACCCGGAAAATATAAAAAACTATCGGCCTATATCGAATCTTCCATTCCTCTCAAAAATTTTAGAAAAAGCTGTTGCGCAGCAACTCACTGCCTTTCTGAAGACAAACAATGTATACGAAATGCTTCAGTCTGGTTTTAGACCCCATCATAGCACTGAGACTGCACTTGTGAAGGTGGTAAATGACCTTTTAATGGCGTCAGACCGAGGCTCTGCATCTGTCCTCGTGCTACTAGACCTTAGTGCTGCCTTTGACACCATCGATCACCACATTCTTTTGGAGAGACTGGAAACCCAAATTGGTCTACACGGACAAGTTCTGGCCTGGTTTAGATCTTACCTGTCGGAAAGATATCAGTTTGTCTCTGTGAATGGTCTGTCCTCCGACAAATCAACTGTACATTTCGGTGTTCCTCAAGGTTCCGTTTTAGGACCACTATTGTTTTCACTATATATTTTACCTCTTGGGGATGTTATTCGAAAACATAATGTTAACTTTCACTGCTATGCGGATGACACACAGCTGTACATTTCAATGAAACATGGTGAAGCCCCAAAATTGCCCTCGCTAGAAGCCTGTGTTTCAGACATAAGGAAGTGGATGGCTGAAAACTTTCTACTTTTAAACTCGGACAAAACAGAGATGCTTGTTCTAGGTCCCAAGAAACAAAGAGATCTTCTGTTAAATCTGACAATTCATCTTGATGGTTGTAAAGTCGTCTCAAATAAAACTGTGAAGGACCTCGGCGTTACTCTTGACCCTGATCTCTCTTTTGACGAACATATCAAGACTGTTTCAAGGACAGCTTTTTTCCATCTACGTAACATTGCAAAAATCAGAAATTTTCTGTCCAAAAATGATGCAGAAAAATTAATCCATGCATTTGTTACTTCTAGGTTAGACTACTGCAATGCTCTACTTTCCGGCTACCCGGATAAAGCACTAAATAAACTTCAGTTAGTGCTAAATACGGCTGCTAGAATCCTGACTAGAACCAAGAAATTTGATCATATTACTCCAGTGCTAGCTTCCCTACACTGGCTTCCTGTTAAGGCAAGGGCTGATTTCAAGGTTTTACTGTTAACCTATAAAGCGTTACATGGGCTTGCTCCTACCTATCTTTCCGAGTTGGTCCTGCCGTACATACCAATACGTACGCTACGGTCACAAGACGCAGGCCTCCTAATTGTCCCTAGAATTTCTAAGCAAACAGCGGGAGGCAGGGCTTTCTCCTATAGATCTCCATTTTTATGGAACAGTTTGCCTACCCATGTGAGAGACGCAGACTCGGTCTCAACCTTTAAGTCTTTACTGAAGACTTATCTCTTCAGTAGGTCTTATGATTGAGTGTAGTCTGGCCCAGGAGTGTGAAGGTGAACGGAAAGGCTCTGGAGCAACGAACAGCCCTTGCTGTCTCTGCCAGGCCGGTTCCCCTCTCTCCACTGGGGTTCTCTGCCTCTAACCCTGTTACAGGGGCTGAGTCACTGGCTTGCTGGTGCTCTTTCATGCCGTCCCTAGGAGGGGTGCGTCACTTGAGTGGGTTGAGTTACTGACGTGATCTTCCTGTCTGGGTTGGCGCCCCCCCTTGGTTTGTGCTGTGGTGGAGACCTCTGTGGGCTATACTCGGCCTTGTCTCAGGATTGTAAGTTGGTGGTTGAGGATATCCCTCTAGTGGTGCGGGGGCTGTGCTTTGGCAGAGTGGGTGGGGTTATATCCTTCCTGTTTGGCCCTGTCCGGGGGTTTCTTCGGATGGGGCCACAGTGTCTCCGGACCGCTCCTGTCTCAGCCTCCAGTATTTATGCTGCAGTAGTTTATGTGTCGGGGGGCTGGGGTTAGTTGGTTATACCTGGAGTACTTCTCCTGTCTTATCCAGTGTCCTGTGTGAATTTAAGTATGCTCTCTCTAATTCTCTCGTTCTCTCTTTCTCTCTGAGAACCTGAGCCCTAGGACCATACGTCAGGACTACCGGGCATGCTGACACCTTGCTGTCCCCAGTCCGCCTGGCCTTGCTGCTATTCCAGTTTCAACTGTTCTGCCTGCGGTTACGAAACCCCTACCTGTCCCAGACCTGCTGTTTTCAACTCTTAATGATCGGCTATGAAAAGCCAACTGAGAGACCTGAGCCCTAGGACCATACGTCGGGACTACCGGCCGTGGTGACTCCTTGCTGTCCCCAGTCCGCCTGGCCTTGCTGCTATTCCAGTTTCAACTGTTCTGCCTGCGGTTATGGAACCCCTACCTGTCCCAGACCTGCTGTTTTCAACTCTTAATGATCGGCTATGAAAAGCCAACTGAGATTTATTCCTGATTATTATTTGACCATGCTTGTCACTTATGAACATTTTTGAACATCTTAGCATGGTTCTGTTATAATCTCCACCCGGCACAGCCAGAAGAGGACTGGCCACCCCTCATAGCCTGGTTCCTCTCTAGGTTTCTTCCTAGGTTTTGGCCTTTCTAGGGAGTTTTTCCTAGCCACCGTGCTTCTACACCTGCATTACTAGCTGTTTGGGGTTTTAGGCTGGGTTTCTGTACAGTACTTCGAGATATTAGCTGATGTACGAAGGGCTATATAAAATAAAATTGATTGATTGATTGATTGATGTATGATGGAGGTTGTGTCCAGTTAGATAATTGTTTTGAGGGACAGTAAGTGTGCTTAGGAGAATGGCCTTGTTGTGGTGTCAAGATGTTGCTTGTTAGGCAGGTAAATATTTACGGGTCACAGCGACAGGCTCCAGAGCGAAGCCCTCGTCGAAGCCCTCCTCCTCATTGAACAACAGAGTCGTCTCATTCAGGACAAGGCGGTTCTCCTCCACAGGTACAGATGTAATAGGAGAGTCTGGACGACCTGCAATGTCTGGGTTGTGGAATGAAGGGCATGCTGTCTCAGTCTACTATTGTGATAACAAAGTAGACATGGACAGCATACAATGGATGAATATAATGTAATAATGACAAAGCACCCAATTTTGGGAAAAGTTTCAGCACCGGAAAAATCAAATTTACTCCCTGCAAAGTTTACAGCAAAGTGGAATTAGCACATTAATAATGAAATGATAATTTTATGTTATGCATTGCCTCTTGCTGCTAGAGAGGGTGCTTCAATGCTTGCACAAAATATAACCACAGAGATTCTAAACCCAGAGGCGCAACATTGCGAGACTTCCGGGAACACTTCCGGGAACGCTTGCAAAACAGACCAAGCAGACCAGGCTGGGGTTTGAGAAGTCAATGAGAGAAGTGAAAAATGAAGTCAATGAGAGAAGTGAAAAATAATTCCTTAGTTGTTAATTTTCCTCGAAATCTAAAGCCACAACCTAGATTTGAGCCAATGTCTTAAGTAGTTAAAGTGGCAAACTGACACGTTTTCATTTTTGTCAAAAACAACTTTATATCGAAGGAGTGCCTTGGATTTGACGGCCTGCACATGCGCAGTTCGGCGAGAGACGACTGTAAGACCCGGTGACGTGTTTCTGCGCATGAGCTTAGCTAGCCAACGTCGCCATGACATCGTCTACAAGTGCTATCTGGGATATCTATTGGAGAAGCAGTTTCTGCCTATCTTCATACTGTACTGTCTTTGGTAGAACTGTGGTCTCATACAGATGTAGACACCTTCATACCAATGTCTACAGTTACACTGAATATTTAGACAGAGTAAAAAGTTTCCTAAAAGACTACCAAAATAAACACAAAAAATTACCTTCTTGGTTAACGTTCATGGGAGCAATCTCCAGCATTACATTTTGTGGTTCGGCTGGGAAAAGGTCAATCAAAAAAGCATTCTCACTGGAACTGGCCATGAAGTCTATTTAGGATTTGGAAAGGGGTTTGAGACATTGCATAGGTTTGCCTTTGAAACATTCTTGATGTGTTCAGATGTGCAACAGATATGTTATCTTGAAGTGAATCTGCTCCTGTTAACCCAGGTCGGGACGTTACCCAGGATGTCGATGCCTTTGACCTCATCGCCAAAAGCTTCGCCGTGCTGGGCCAGGCTTAGGAAACTCAAATCTAACATGCCCCCTTGCTGAGAATGGGTCTCATCACCTACAAATATTAGACAGAGTAAGTTACTGACAGCAATGTGAGTGAAGGAGAGAAAGGTGGGCTATGGTGAGAAGGAAAATAACATTGAGAGAGACACAGGTAGGCACTGTGGAGTAGCAACCTTAACCCTTACCAAAGTCCTCAAATGTGAGAAAGCTATTTCCAAAATCCTCTTTGAGGGTGATGTCCTCTGTTCGGCACTGATTCAGTGAAAAATGGTCCACAACACCTATGGCACTAGGGTCAGAGAGAGGAGAAAATAACAAATTACTTTTCGATATAAACATCACAAATACTGTTATGTTAAGCATCCACACCCCCATGATCTATTGAAACACTGACACTAGCCTTAATGGGGTAGGGCCTATTGGGAGCATATATTTTGGTTTTGAATGTGAGCGAGTTAAATGAGGAGAGAGAAAGAAAAACAAAAGTACTTTGTGTCTGGTAGCTGGGAATCGAAGTCAGTGAAATCCTCCATCAACGTGATGGCTTGGTGTGGCCTCAAGTCCATCAACAGGCATGTCAGTCTGTCCTAATGGTGACAGAAATAAATGTATAATTTTATACAAGACTTCAACTGAATTATGTTTCCAATTATCAGAATTACATGGAGTTACTGTCATTAAAATGCAGGGTTCTACCCAAAGCACGTAAAGAGGGCTGCGCGCCACCTTGTGGACTGGCTGAAGCACTATGTAAAAAATATTTGTTATCATTTAAGGCCAGGCACCAGACCCTAATATGGTATTTTATGCTCTAGATTGCAGCACCTTGTTAAAAAATCCTGGGGTGAACCCTGAAATGTTGACATTGACAACACAAAAAGGATGCTTGGCTAACCTGGTCTGAAGGCCACTTTAATTTTGACAACAGCGTCATTGCAGTCAGCAAGCAGATATTTGGCTTTTCTGAAGTATATCCTCACTACTCCCAGGAGTAGGTGGCCAAAAGTCCGCAAGCCGATCTTTGTCTTGAGATAGTTGCACACAAGCAGAGACAGGAAAACAGACAGAGAGAGGCAGGCCTAAGTCAGCCTATATCATATATTATATATGACGTGCTCATTGTGTGGCTACAGGTATGTGAAGAGCTGTATCAGAAACAATTGTACATATTTTGAGACACATAGCTATGGCCATGAAGACGAAACCTGAAAGGCAAGGTATTCATTGGATAATGGAATAAAAGGACATGGTGAGCTAAGTTAAGTACAGTATCTAACAACATGGTGAGCTAACTCAGTCACAGGCAAATACATTTCATCCCCTTGTTCGTATATTTTGGAAGACAGAACAAAGTGTACCTGTGGGGAGATTATGTGTTTGATAGTGCTCTCCAAATTGCATTCAAACACATGAACTTTGGTAATTTTGCGCTCCCAATGAGCCGCTAACCAAATTTTGGTCAGAGGTCCGCGCTTGGATGTGAAGAGCTGAGTGTAGAACATCATGGTGAACGCCTTGGTGGTCTATCTGGTCCTCTCTGTTGATTTAGCTGCGGTATTTGTTTGATAAAACAATAGATTTTGTTAATTTTATATGGGATAAGGCACAATTCACTTGCAAAATATTTGTTTAAGAAGCATTATCTAGCTAACGTTACTGTAGCTGATGGTCTGAAAACGTGCCTCTTTCTCGAAGGCGTTGTTGACAACAAGCTGGAGCTAACCTCTGACCTGGCTTGCTACCTTCGTTTACATTTGTCCCGAATACTAGCTAGATTGAGAAAATGTAACATTTCTAAATAATTGTACCCTTCTTTTACAATAATAATTGGATACTCACACGTTTAAGTCCAAAATAAGTCTGTTTTGAAGGCGGTGCCCAGTTTAAAAG
Organism: Coregonus lavaretus; assembly: GCF_964263955.1. NCBI lineage: Eukaryota > Metazoa > Chordata > Actinopteri > Salmoniformes > Salmonidae > Coregonus > Coregonus lavaretus. The sequence goes on from NC_140007.1 coordinate 31,385,516, forward strand.
CTAGCTAGCTAGTGATGGCGCGAGAATAACCTCGACATTACCCGTGTATTTGGCACCAGCATGGCACGAGAGTGGAGCAACCTGTCTCGAGCAAAGTGATAGCTAACAATTTAGCTACATTGTGTGGTTGTAGTCTAATCGGGTGACATGCGTGACGTTTCAACGTTTTTATGCTACAGTTTTGTTTGTAACCATAAAACATTTAAATCGCTAAAGTAGCTACAGGAAATCCTGTCAACTTTAACAGATCATGTGTCATGTTTTGTTATCCTGAAATTGTGTGTGAGTGCTAGAGCATGCCAGAGCCAACTAAAAAGTTTAAAGTGGCTCAACCCCTTAAACAAATACAAACTATTTTATTATGAAATCCAAAGTTTGAGGCAGTTCATTGATTGACTACAGTAGCTAGTGTGGGGATCTATTTTCTTATAACTAGATGTGATGCCTAGCTTAGAAAGAATACATGAATGATTAAACATAATAGGTTTGTGCTGTACTGATATAGACTGTTTAACATAACAAGCTGTGATTCATGTGAGGAGCTGTTAGGGAGTAAGGGGAGATAAGAACTTGTGTCTCACATACACAAACACTGCCTCTTTGTTAAACCGCGCTCAAGGACGTGTACTGCAAAAAGTGCCGACTCTCTGGACAAGTTGTGATGATAACAACTTATGCCTGGCAACAGTCTGCAACAGTGAAGCGCCAAGGGGCTGGGACCAGCCTGTGTGCCAACGATAGGCTGAGTAAGTCTAAACCACACTCAGCCTCTACCCTGATAGGCCCAGCAAGGAGCGGGAACTATCACTGTCATGGTATTTAAAGAAGAGCCTGTAACAATGGATCAGTTCTCTGTCTGCCCTGCGTGGTATTTCAGTGAGCCCGTATACGAACCTTCATACTTATCATACATACATTTTGCATATAATAAATGTAGCTTGGATTGAATATCTCTTGATTATGTTTTCTCTTATTCCAATACCAGATTTGAATTACGCTATTTCTAACAATTGGTGACCCCGACGTGATCTGGTAGCGGAACTTCGCTGGAATTCATCCAGCCCATTGGACATCGCTGTCGTCGAACGGTGTGTTTCACAAAGTGCCCGGGCTTCTAAAAACAGGTAAGCAGACACCTATTGTTATATAACTAAAGTTCTGCACATTGGCTTTATCCAAAATAATTTTGTGAAGCACCTGTTTGATGTAAGTGAACCCTATTATACCAACATAACGTGTACATTATACAACTTAAATTTCATAATATACTATGCAAATGTTTGATAATTGTGATGGTTAAACCCATGGGAATTGTAGGATTAGACAGTGCGACGCTATGACTAAGGTTCATAGGAGGTACTTTAAATAGTTAGACAGTGCGACGCTATGACTGAGGTTCATAGGAGGTACTTTAAATAGTTAGACAGTGCGACGCTATGACTGAGGTTCATAGGAGGTACTTTAAATAGTTAGACAGTGCGACGCTATGACTAAGGTTCATAGGAGGTACTTAAAATAGATAGGCAGTGCGACGCTATGGCACATATCAGTTCAGACTAGATATGACTAGGTTCATAGGAGGCACTTAAAATTCTTTAAGAAAGGGGTGACGCTATTGACACGTATCAGCAAAGGCTAGGTACGGCTAGGATCAGAGGGACACTTTAGAGTATAGGGTGTTGTCGTATGCATGAGAGTGCGAATGATCCCAGTGTAATAAAAAAGTGTTTGCAGACGAAATAAAAGAGTGAATGCGGGTTACTAAAATTAATAAACCTGTATACCTTGATAGAAAACTAATTAGGAATTAAAGACGTCTGTGGCTGTCCAAACTGTATAATTTGTGAATAACTATTGGGTTTGTGGTTGTTTAAACCGTATAATTTGTGTTATGATAATTGGGAATATATATACTAAGGTAGAGAAATTAAAATAAAACGTATTAAAAGTGAGAAATAGAAACTTGAACCTAAAATTTTAAAACTTTTCGAATAGAAATAAAAAGAAGGAAGCGTCGTGTACATTAAAATGGCAGGACACACAGAGGCGGAACGAGTGCTGAAAGTACTGAAGTCCACCCTTGAAACAAAAGGAGGGAGGGGCTGGAGACAGCGAGAGTGTGGCTTTTGGAGAGTCAGGAAGGACTAGGGGGGGATTTGTGTCGATTGGGAGTTGGCTGGGAACACCACGGGGCGATTGTTTGAGAGGTGCCTGTGGGTTTCTGACGATATATACGTATGGGCTTGCTCGCCCGAACGTAGACGTACGTAATGGGTGAGAAAGTAGAGAATATGAGTTTAAGGTTGTACCGTTGTTTGATAATGTGATGGGGTTTGATGGGTGATCGGACCATGACTGGTGTGGTTATGGAAGTAATGTATAAATAGTGGAGAGCCAGTAGGGGGCTCCATTGAACTATTATGTTTTGTTGGGCATTTCGGTGGCATGGGGTGGGGTCTGTGTGTATGAGTGAATTCAACGGCTGGTTTGGGTAGTGACCGGATACTACTGAGTATTTGGTTTGTTGATGTTGAATGGAAGATTTGTAGCATGGTTGGGGTTAAATAGAAAGACTCACTTATTCAACCGGAATAGGTGCGGGGAGAGAGTTGTGTTGCTGAATGAAGTGAGAGTTAAATTACTGAGAATAGATAAGTATTATGGACACTCCGTATTAAATAAACTGAACCAAACATGACGTTACTACAGCAATAGAGGATGGTTAATGTTGTTACGTTAGTTTTTTAACCCGATGATAGAGGTAAATGCAGAACGCTGTTTGAGAGTGTGTTTTATTTTTGCTACTAGGGGATTTAGTGTTTGAGATGAAAGGGCTGGCCAGTCGGGAGTGATGACGTGGCTGGTTGTGCGACATGGAAGTGGTTGTTTGGCGTGCTTTGAAAGCATCGCGGAATGTGTGGGGTGACTGGCAATGTATCTAAGGGTCCCGGGTTCGAACACAGGTAGGGACAGTGGGTAAAGCTTTTGCATTGGGGCTATAGACCTAGATTATTACATGGATTGAGAAATGTGAAAGGTTGAATTAGATAGCTTAAGTAGAAGTATTCTAGAAAGGACTATGAAAATATGTTACTAGGTCCCCGCCCCTTCCTCGTTGGATAGAAAGGAGCAAGGGGAGGGGTGAGAGATAGTTCAAATGTTAGGAATATCATTAAATGTATGCTTATCAACGATAGCAAGTATTTGTTTTATTAATTAGGGCCTAATCAGAGAGAACAGTTAAAGAAATTGAATAGCGAACTGAAATGGCGATAGAGCTGTGAAAATTGAGTTGAGGACAAAGGAGAGTAATTTATGGTTCTGGTTAGCGGGAGAAAAATAATAATAAAATAGAGACAGTCAAGCGAGTTAGAATGAGCTGTGGGATTTCAAGTAGAGGTCTAGATACTTGACTGGAAGGCAGTGCTTTGATAAATTCTAATTGTTATTACTTTATTCAATAGGTTGCTTAACACCAGTGGTGTATACAAATAGTTGGTAAATTCTAGAACGATAATTTATTTTCGTTACGGGGACAAGGGGGTGCAAGTGGTTTTGGCTGTTGTGCTGGGGAATAGCGCCAGCCTGTGGTGGGTTCTGGATTTGTTAAATAAACAAACTTATATTTTAAACTATAGTAATGCAATAGGCTACAATTATAACATTATCAGAAAAAGGTACAATTTAATGTGAAATAGTTATTACAATTATTATGAATAGTTATTACAGTTATTATCATTGATCCAGTAATGATAGAAGGATAGTAGAGGAAAGGCAAGGGATTAAATCTCATTTAGGGAAAGAAGAAGAGTATGAAGATATATTAGGGAGAAAATACCATTAACTGAGGGATATAAAACGTTTAGCTGAAAAAAGAAAACAGGAATAATTTACCTTACACCCTAATATAGACATTGCATTACTTTTGATGTAACCGTGATTGTATTGGCTAAAAAATGAAAAATTACATTTACAGGGGGGACAGGAACAATAGAAGATGAGACAGATTTTCCTAGGGGGTTGATCAAATAATTGATAATGGATCATTTGAGATGAGATCACATGTAGCAGATTTAGGGTAATCAATTAAATAATCATTGTATACTCGAGGAATTTTTAGTGGTTTTATGGATTAATTATGAGGAATTAGATTGATACAAACAATTATTGATGGGTTAGGACTGGGGATATCTGTATCATGTTTTGTGTGTACTACCATCTTTAGATTACTGATGGTAATTGAAGGTTAACAAAAATTATAACCAGGAGAAAGAGAATTAGCTTATCTCATTGGAATGTTGCCCAGGGCTAGGGGGAGCAGTAGTGAAGTTAGGCAGTATTTAAGTGGGGCCTGGCTATTTGTGGTTGTTGTTTTTTCAAATTGGGTTTTTCAAACAAAAAACAACACACCTAGTATGATGTTTATAAAGCCTTGTTGTTTCAATTTTGGGGGGGTTTCAGCAGGTCAAGGGTGATAGGTCTTGGAGGAGCATGCACAGTGAATTTTATGGAGTTTTTCGGTTTTGGCTGAGTTTGGGGTATATATGATTTCTTATGAGAATGAATGTCATGAGGACTTAATGAACACTTGGGATAAGTAACATTTAAGAAATATTTAGAATAATGGTAATGTTTGGTATACTATGGGATGGAACAGTTCGTTGAATAATTTCAATTGCCTCTGAACTCTGTTTTAACTTTCTGGTGTAAATTAATCATCCACACTGGTAAATTCTAAAGGCATGAGAGGAGGACTTTAAGATAGTTTATTTTACTAAGTTGAGGGTAATTTATAATACTGTGAAAAGTGTGAAGAAGATTATAATTTGGTAATAATATATATGATTTGAACCATAAAATAACAGAAGAGAGAGAGAGAGCTTTCCCTGAATGAGGGATACCTGTTGCTAGTCAATTGTACTAATCTTGGATTACTTTTACGGGATAGAAGTAAATTGAGGTATTATCAAATGTTGTCATTTAAATTTCATTTTTAGTATGCTTTAATAAACAACAAGTTGGTATTTGAAACTAAATTAATGCAATGAGCTGCAGTAATCAGAGGAAGGCACAATCTAATGCGAAACAGCTATTACCTAGATCATTTATTTAGTAATGAGATCAGGAAGATAGGAGCAATAAAGAAGCAAGGGACAGTCTAAAAAAAATAAAAATAAGGGATGGCAATTGGATGATAAATTACCAATATTACCTAAGTGATTGTTTAGGTAGGTGGTAATATTGCCACATGAGCAGAACATGTGTCAAAAGGGGGATGGTAGGATAAAATAATACATATATACGAAGGAGAGGACAAAATACTTTAAAAAAAAATTTTTTAGATACATGCAGTCAGAAATATAAATTCAGAGCTGAACATGTGTGAAGATAGTTTATTAACCACACCCGTATGTCAGAGGTTTTGTGCCCCACAGGTGAACTAAAGGAGAAGGTGACCCACTCTATCTAACCAGGTGACTGGTGAGCATCCAGTCCTGAGAGAGCCACTTGGGTCAACGTTACCCACTGCAAAAAGGTAGGCCCACATACCAACACCGTTGAACACACACAGAGTTAAAGAGAAGAACTGGTACCAATAGGGTCTGGGGGTAAACTCTGTTAACGAAGATCCCCTACCCCAACCTTTCATCACTGTGGGGTGTTTATAGAGGTGTGAGTATGGGGTAGTACCAAACAGAAAGACTGAGGACAGGAGAGGGTTGGCGGTTTTTGGGAATATGGATAACTTGGGTTGCATCAGTCCCGGTAATGGTCTTGATATGTCAAGATCCACCACCAATTATGCTATGCCCTTACCATTGTTAAGAAGTAAAAGAGAAGAGAAGCGACCCGACATACTGACCGTCAAGGACGAGTGGCCTACAAAATGGGAGTCAGAGAAGGGCAGACTGTCAGATTCAAAATAAGGGTTGGGGACGTAGCCAATGGGTGGGGTACATGTCAATAAGCAAATTGGGATGATAAAATCCTATTATATTCGTGTTCGGTCCCCACGGCGGATTGTTCCTAGACTCAAGTGTTTAAATACACTTGGGGGTGGGGATATGAGACCGAGGGGGACTGAACATCCAGATGGGGGGTAAAGAGAAATAAAGACATCACCAATTATCAATTGGAGATAGTAGTAATGTGACAGACTTAAGTTCGGAAGCACAGGAGAGAATTCTGAACCTTACAGCCCCTGTAACCGATGTGTGGTGGGCGTGTGCCAGTAAAGGCAGTGTAAGGCAGAGAATTCCAAAGGGGTGGCTAGACACATGCGCCCTGGTTCTACTGATTCAGCTAGTTAGAATTAGTCACCAGGAACCAAGGATTAAACAGATGTAGGAGGAGTTTTAACAAGAAGGAGAATAGCCCTATTTAGATGGATGCGATTGGGATACCAAGGGGGGTATCGGATGGATACCGAGCTACTAGGGGAAGGGTTTGCTACCACGTTCTTTTGGTGGGTGACAATAAACAAAATTGTGAATTGGATTAATTATATCTATTACGACCAACAACGATTTATTGGCTGGACTAGGGGTGCAACGGAAGGGATCTTTTGAACAATTATCCGCCATCTCACTCCTATGACTTAGTAAAAAGAGGTTGGCTCTAGATCAGGCAGAAAGGGGTGGTGTCTATATAATTTTTAAGTTCGCATCATTGGTGGTTACTGGATTTCTGACCCTAGTAGTTGTGTTTCTAATATTAATGTGCTGTACTGCCTGTGTAATTCCTTGTCTGAGAAAGTATGTTACAGATGTCGTGCATACGGCTGGTATGATGCCCCTCCATGGGGCTCAAGAAGGGGATGCAGACACTGAGATGGGGTTGACAAAGGATGACCCTTGGTTTGCTATTGGTGAGGTGGTGGAGTGACACCCTAGAGGGTGTCTAAAGGGGGCCAAAATGTATTAATCTTTGTGTTTTATGTTCTATTAATCCTGTGTTATATGCTTTATTAATCAAGTTAACCATTGTGAATGTTTGTCTTTCCTTATGTGAAGGTTTGAAGTTCCTGGGTGGCTGGTAGCCAACCTAGTACAAGTTGGGTGTAGATGGAAGGACTGAAGGCCTTTTTATTATCATTATTGCCTATTAATAAAAGTGTGATTATTTTTGTTTGTATTGTATTTTAATGAGTGACACCCTAGAGGGTGTCAATAGTGGGAATCCTAAATTTCCCTGAAATTTCTTATTTTGGGTTCTCTTATTTTGGGTTCACACCCAGTGGGTGTGAAAAGGGGGATTGTGGGGATCTATTTTCTTATAACTAGATGTGATGCCTAGCTTAGAAAGAATACATGAATGATTAAACATAATAGGTTTGTGCTGTACTGATATAGACTGTTTAACATAACAAGCTGTGATTCATGTGAGGAGCTGTTAGGGAGTAGGGGGAGATAAGAACTTGTGTCTCACATACACAAACACTGCCTCTTTGTTAAACCGCGCTCAAGGACGTGTACTGCAAAAAGTGCCGACTCTCTGGACAAGTTGTGATGATAACAACTTATGCCTGGCAACAGTCTGCAACAGTGAAGCGCCAAGAGGCTGGGACCAGCCTGTGCGCCAACGATAGGCTGAGTAAGTCTAAACCACACTCAGCCTCTACCCTGATAGGCCCAGCAAGGAGCGGGAACTATCACTGTCATGGTATTTAAAGAAGAGCCTGTAACAATGGATCAGTTCTCTATCTGCCCTGCGTGGTATTTCAGTGAGCCCGTATACGAACCTTCATACTTATCATACATACATTTTGCATATAATAAATGTAGCTTGGATTGAATATCTCTTGATTATGTTTTCTCTTATTCCAATACCAGATTTGAATTACGCTATTTCTAACACTAGCTAAATTGAACCAGATTTGTTTTGGCATGTGATGTTCATTTACATTTCTTCACTCCAGTGTTTTTCCTGTTATAACCAGCTGGGGGCACTGTTACTCTCTTGCCTCTAAGTCCTATATTTTCTGTTTCCCTTCTCTTTTATGATAACTCTTTAGTAGCGTTTTGTGTTCTCGTCTGGGCCATATAAACTGTATTGTTTCTTAATTTGACAACATTGAAATAAGTCCCCCTCTACTATTATTTCAGTACCGTAAAAGCAAATGAAATAGCGTCACCGACCCACTGAGGTACTCAAATAAGCCCCTAAAAGAGAATATTATCTGAAGTAGTCTAGGCCACCCATCAAGTGAGCAGGACAGCCCATACTACTGTCATACTAATTACATAACTGACAATTGTATAAATACAAGGAGAAATTGAATTACTAATTTACACACACATACCAGAGCAGAAATGCCCCCCAGTATCTTCTGAGGCTGGGACAGCAGGCTGAGAAATAAACACGCCAAAATAAATGTGCATTGTGCGCTAACTGGGTGGCAGGAGCAGTTGTGAAGCTCTGGAACAGCTGGTGTAGCAAGAGGCTCCAAACCCCACTACCCACTATAATCACCTGAGGGTTTCATCAGAGGGAGAGCGTAGAGAGGGGGATGGTAAACGGAGATAGGGAGGAAAGAGAAAGAGAAGTTGTGAGAGGGAGTGAACAGCGATGAGGGAAGGGAGTGAAAGGGATACAAATATTGAATGGTGCACTGCAGTTTCATTTTAAACAAATGGCAAATAGTCAGATTAATCGTCAGTTTATAAATGTATTTAATGAGTAGCAAGGTATCTTACAAAGATAGTGTGACTGTCTGTTTTACGTGTTTTTAATTTCCACTGTCACGGATTCTGCCGAGACTGCTCCTCCTCCTAGTTCGGGCAGGCTTCGGCGTTCGCCGTCCCCGGAGTACTAGCTGCCACCGTTGAATGTTTCTTGGTGTGATTGCTTTGGTCTGTCTTTTACACCTGTGTCCGTTTGTGTCTGATTACGTGTCCTATAAGTTCCCTGTTTTGCATTGGTTAGATTGTGTGTTGTTTTTCGCCTGTCCGTAGTGCTGCGTGTTTTTGTATCTGTTTATTTGTTATACGCATAGTTTGCGTATTGCTCGCCTCTGTTTTGTTGAGGCCGTTTACTGTATCCTTGCCTGGTGGTTTTTCACAGTAAACTTTGTTGGACTAAGCTTCGGTGTCCTGCGCCTGACTTCCACACATCATACACCTCAGCCTTGACAGAACAACACACCACTATGGAGTCAGCAGGAGCAGTGGCGGCACCCAAGTCGCTGGAGGATCGGATCAGCGACCAAGACACCATGATCCGGCAACTTGGGGCCACCATGAACGAGGTGTCCAACACTCTGCGCCGGTTGGTTACTGGAGAGGTGCCCACGCCTTCTCACACCATCCCATCACCAACGGCCAGTCCTCCTCTCTCAGCACCGGAACCCAGTGGCATACGGCTCTCGCTCCCGAGGGCATATGACGGTTCTGCAGCCGGGTGTCAGGGGTTCCTCCTGCAGGTGGAACTCTACCTGGCTACCATACACCCAGCGCCCTCGGGATACGAGAGCGTCTCCGCCCTCATCTCCTGTCTATCCGGCAAGGCGTTGGAGTGGGCCAATGCCGAATGAAGGGGAATAGACGCCGCTACCATCACCTACGCGGAGTTCTCCCGCCGCTTCAGGGCTGTCTTCGATCACCCACCTGAGGGGAAGGCGGCGGGGGAGCGTCTGTTCCACCTCCGACAGGGGAAGAGGAGCGCACAGGAGTTCGCCCTGGAGTTTCGGACTCTAGCGGCGGATGCGGGGTGGAATGAGAGGGCCCTCATCGACCATTACCGGTGTAGCCTACGAGAGGACGTTCGTCGTGAGCTGGCCTGCAGGGACACCAACCTATCCTTCGACCAGTTGGTGGACATCTCCATCCGTCTCGACACCCTGCTGGCTACCCGCGGACGTCCCGAGTGGGGGTCGTCCATTCCACCCTCCAGCACCTCCGAGCCGATTCCCATGGAGCTCGGGGGTGCTGGCGCTAGAGAGAGGAGGAGAGAGAACCCGAGGGGGGCCATCCCCTGCACCAACTGTGGCCATGGAGGACACACTGCGGCCAGGTGCTGGGGAGGGTCTCCTGGGAGAGGGGACAACATGTCACGCACTGGGGAGTCATTTCAGGTGAGTAGGCGCCCCACTTACCCAGAGCTCTCTGTTGGTCACATGAGTATACCTGTGAGATTTCCACAGGTGGCACCTCATTCCCAGCATAAGGCGCTAGTAGATTCAGGCGCAGCTGGGAATTTTGTTGATCGTGCATTTTGTTATAGGTTAGGAATTCCCCTTCGGCCGGTAGAAGCCCCCTTTCCTGTTCACGCCCTAGACAGCCGGCCGTTGGGGTCGGGGCTGATCAGAGAAGTCACAGCACCACTTAAGATGATGACGCAGGGGGGTCATGAGGAGATCATTCAGTTTTATCTGATTGACTCTCCTGCGTATCCCGTGGTGCTGGGGCTTCCCTGGTTAAGCGCCCATGATCCTACCATTGCGTGGCAACAGAGGGCTCTTATGGAGTGGTCTGCCCAGTGTGGAGGGAGATGTCTAGGTGTTTCCTTAGGGGCGACCTCGGTAGAGAGTCCGAACCAAGTGCCCGCAATGCGCATTCCCCCTGAGTATGAGGATTTAGCACTTGTGTTCAGCAAAACGAGGGCAACACGGCTACCACCTCATAGACAGGGGGATTGTGCGATAGATCTCCAAACAGGAGCGGCACTTCCGCGGAGCCGTGTGTATCCCCTGTCTCAAGAGGAGACAGCGGCTACGGAGACTTACATAGCCGAGTCCTTGGCACAGGGATACATACGGTCCTCCACTTCCCCGGTTTCCTCTAGTTTCTTCTTTGTGAAGAAGAAGGACGGGGGTTTGCGCCCGTGTATTGACTACCGTAGTCTCAATCAGATCACGGTTAAGTACAGTTACCCTCTTCCACTGATTGCGACTATGACAGAATCATTACGCGGAGCGCGGTTCTTCACAAAGTTGGATCTCAGGAGCGCGTACAATCTGGTGCGCATTAGGGAGGGGGATGAATGGAAGACAGCATTTAGCACCACCTCGGGTCATTACGAGTATCTCGTCATGCCATACGGGTTAATGAATGCTCCTTCAGTCTTCCAATCCTTTGTTGACGAGATTTTCCGGGACATGCATGGGCAGGGTGTGGTAGTATACATCGACGACATCCTAGTGTACTCTTCTACACGAGCCGAGCATGTAGCCCTGGTGCGCCGAGTGTTGAGAAGACTGTTGGAGCATGACTTGTACAGTGGGGAAAAAAAGTTTTTAGTCAGCCAACAACTGTGCAAGTTCTCCCACTTAAAAAGATGAGAGAGGCCTGTAATTTTCATCATAGGTACACGTCAACTATGACAGACAAATTGAGAAAAAATAATCCAGAAAATCACATTGTAGGATTTTTTATGAATTTATTTGCAAATTATGGTGGAAAATAAGTATTTGGTCAATAATAAAAGTTTCTCAATACTTTGTTATATACCCCTTGTTGGCAATGACACAGGTCAAACGTTTTCTGTAAGTCTTCACAAGGTTTTCACACACTGTTGCTGGTATTTTGGCCCATTCCTCCATGCAGATCTCCTCTAGAGCAGTGATGTTTTGGGGCTGTTGCTGGGCAACACGGACTTTCAACTCCCTCCAAAGATTTTCTATGGGGTTGAGATCTGGAGACTGGCTAGGCCACTCCAGGACCTTGAAATGCTTCTTACGAAGCCACTCCTTCGTTGCCCGGGAGGAGTGTTTGGGATCATTGTCATGCTGAAAGACCCAGCCACGTTTCATCTTCAGTGCCCTTGCTGATGGAAGGAGGTTTTCACTCAAAATCTCACGATACATGGCCCCATTCATTATTTCCTTTACACGAATCAGTCGTCCTGGTCCCTTTGCAGAAAAACAGCCCCAAAGCATGAAGTTTCCACCCCCATGCTTCACAGTAGGTATGGTGTTCTTTGGATGCAACTCAGCATTCTTTGTCCTCCAAACACGATGAGTTGAGTTTTTACCAAAAAGTTATATTTTGGTTTCATCTGACCATATGACATTCTCCCAATCCTCTTCTGGATCATCCAAATGCACTCTAGCAAACTTCAGACAGGCCTGGACATGTACTGGCTTAAGCAGGGGGACACGTCTGGCAATGCAGGATTTGAATCCCTGGCGGAGTAGTGTGTTACTGATGGTAGGCTTTGTTACTTTGGTCCCAGCTCTCTGCAGGTCATTCACTAGGTCCCCCCGTGTGGTTCTGGGATTTTTGCTCACCGTTCTTGTGATCATTTTGACCCCACGGGGTGAGATCTTGCGTGGAGCCCCAGATCGAGGGAGATTATTAGTGGTCTTGTATGTCTTCCATTTCCTAATAATTGCTCCCACAGTTGATTTCTTCAAACCAAGCTGCTTACCTATTGCAGATTCAGTCTTCCCAGCCTGGTGCAGGTCTACAATTTTGTTTCTGGTGTCCTTTGACAGCTCTTTGGTCTTGACCATAGTGGAGTTTGGAGTGTGACTGTTTGAGGTTGTGGACAGGTGTCTTTTATACTGATAACAAGTTCAAACAGGTGCCATTAATACAGGTAACGAGTAGAGGACAGAGGAGCCTCTTAAAGAAGAAGTTACAGGTCTGTGAGAGCCAGAAATCTTGCTTGTTTGTAGGTGGTCAAATACTTATTTTCCACCATAATTTGCAAATAAATTCATTAAAAATCCTACAATGTGATTTTCTAGAATTTTTTTTCTCAATTTGTCTGTCATAGTTGACGTGTACCTATGATGAAAATGACAGGCCTCTCTCATCTTTTTAAGTGGGAGAACTTGCACAATTGGTGGCTGACTAAATACTTTTTTTCCCCACTGTATGTCAAGGCAGAGAAATGCCTGTTCTTCCAGGAGTCCGTCTCCTTTTTGGGTTATCGGTTGTCCGCGTCTGGTGTGGAGATAGAGGTAGACCGTGTGTCGGCCGTGCGTAATTGGCAAACTCCAACCACTGTAAAAGAAGTGCAGCAGTTCTTGGGTTTTGCTAATTACTACCGGAGGTTTATCCGGGGCTTTGGACAGGTTGCAGCTCCCATTACGTCCCTGCTAAAGGGGGGTCCGGTTCGTTTGCAGTGGTCAGCTGAGGCGGACAGGGCATTTGTCAAACTGAAGAACCTGTTCACCTCGGCCCCGGTGCTGGCGCATCCGGATCCCTCTTTACCATTCCAAGTAGAGGTAGACGCGTCCGAGGCCGGCATTGGGGCAGTCCTGTCGCAACGGTCCGGCACGCCACCTAAGCTCCGCCCCTGTGCGTTCTACTCCAAGAAGCTCAGCTCGGCGGAGCGTAATTATGACGTTGGGGACAGGGAGCTGTTAGCTGTAGTCCAGGCCCTAAAGGTGTGGAGGCATTGGCTTGAGGGGGCTCAACACCCTTTCCTCATTCTGACTGATCACCGTAACCTGGAGTACATCCGGGCAGCTAGGAGATTGAACCCTCGTCAGGCTAGGTGGAACATGTTCCTGACCCGGTTTGTTTTTAAGATCACATACATCCCAGGGTCCCAGAACGGTAAGGCAGACGCCCTGTCCCGGCGGTATGACACAGAGGAGAGGTCCATTGAGCCTACTTCCATACTGCCGGAGTCTTGTCTGGTGGCTCCGGTGGTGTGGGAGGTCGATGCGGAAATCGAGCGGGCACTGCGTACCGACCCTACTCCCCCCGAGTGTCCTGTGGGGCGGACGTACGTTCCGCTCGAGGTTCGTGATCGTCTGATTTATTGGGCTCATACATCACCCTCCTCTGGACATCCAGGTATTGGCCGGACAGTGCACTGCCTTAGCGTGAAATACTTGTGGCCAACGTTAGCTAGGGATGTGAGGGTTTATGTCTCCTCCTGCTCGGTGTGCGCCCAGTGTAAGGCGCCTAGACATTTGCCCAGGGGTAAGTTACATCCCCTGCCCGTTCCACAACGACCATGGTCCCACCTCTCGGTGGATTTTGTGACCGACCTACCCCCCTCCCAGGGGAATACCACCATTTTGGTCGTTGTGGATCGGTTTTCCAAGGCCTGTCGTCTCCTCCCAATGCCGGGTCTCCCTACTGCCCTACAGACCGCTGAGGCCCTATTTACCCACGTGTTCCAGCACTATGGGGTCCCCGAGGATATTGTGTCTGACCGAGGTCCCCAGTTCACCTCCAGAGTTTGGGGGGCATTCATGGAACGCTTGGGGGTCTCGGTAAGCCTTACCTCGGGGTACCACCCAGAGAGCAATGGGCAGGTTGAACGAGTCAACCAGGATGTGGGTAGGTTTCTGAGGTCCTATTGCCGGGACCGGCCGGAGGAGTGGTCTAGGTATATCCCCTGGGCAGAGATGGCCCAGAACTCTCTCCGCCACTCCTCTACCAATTTAACACCTTTCCAGTGTGTTTTAGGGTATCAGCCGGTCCTGGCACCATGGCACGAGAGCCAGATCGAGGCCCCTGCGGTGGACGAGTGGATTCGGCGCTCGGAGGAGACGTGGGACGCTGCCCATGTCCATCTGCAGCGGGCCATCCGTCAACAAAAGGCGAGCGCCGATCGCCACCGCAGTGAGGGACCGGTGTACGCACCGGGAGATCGAGTCTGGCTCTCGACTCGAAACCTGCCCCTCCGCCTGCCTTGCCGGAAGCTGGGTCGGCGGTTTGTGGGGCCCTTTAAAGTCCTGAGAAGATTGAACAAGGTGTGTTACAGGTTACAACTGCCTATTGAGTACAAGAATATTAACCCCTCGTTCCATGTGTCTCTTCTCAGGCCGGTGGTAGCTGGCCCACTCCAAGAAGATGAGATAGGAGAGACCCCTCCGCCCCCTTTGGACATCGAGGGGGCCCCGGCGTACAGGGTCCGGACCATCTTGGACTCGAGGCGCCGGATGAGTGGTCTCCAGTATCTCGTGGAGTGGGAGGGGTACGGTCTGGAGGAACGGTGCTGGGTGCCTAGGAGGGACATCCTAGATCCGTCCCTCCTGACTGAGTTCCACCGTGGGCATCCCACGCGCCCGGATCCGCGTCCTCCTGGCCGTCCCCGACGCCGGGGTCGGCGCACGGCTGGAGCCGCGCATCAAGGGGGGGGTACTGTCACGGATTCTGCCGAGACTGCTCCTCCTCCTAGTTCGGGCAGGCTTCGGCGTTCGCCGTCCCCGGAGTACTAGCTGCCACCGTTGAATGTTTATTGGTGTGATTGCTTTGGTCTGTCTTTTACACCTGTGTCCGTTTGTGTCTGATTACGTGTCCTATAAGTTCCCTGTTTTGCATTGGTTAGATTGTGTGTTGTTTTTCGCCTGTCGGTAGTGCTGCGTGTTTTTGTATCTGTTTATTTGTTTATTTGTTATATGCATAGTTTGCGTATTGCTCGCCTCTGTTTTGTTGAGGCCGTTTACTGTATCCTTGCCTGGTGGTTTTTCACAGTAAACTTTGTTGGACTAAGCTTCGGTGTCCTGCGCCTGACTTCCACACATCATACACCTCAGCCTTGACATCCACTACGTTTAATATTTTTTCCTGTACTAATGTGAGAATTTTAACAGTGGTGAAGCTTGTCCAGCATTTAGGCATGAACAAAAATAACCTAATCAAATGTTGAGCTTCACTGCGTGTTAGAGTTAAATCTGTTTGTTATGTAACTGCATTCACTGTGAACCACTCATTATTATTTAGCCTGTCAGCTTTGATAAAGTCAGTGGGCTTGTTGTTGTAGGCCTTAAGAAACACAACTATGCGGGACACTCATATAGAATTACCACTTTTCATACAAAATGCAAATTCCTGTTCTCTCTGATGAATCTCAGATCAAACAGTGTCACGCCCTGGCTCTGGGGACTATGTTATGTTGAGCCAGGGTGTGTAAGTCTATGTTTTGTATATCTAGGTTGGCCTGAGTGACTCCCAATCAGAGGCAACGAGTGTCAGCTGGTTGTCTCTGATTGGGAGCCATATTTAACTATCGGTTTTTTCACTTTGTGTTGTGGTTTCTTGTTCCTTTTGGTTTGTGTGTATCGAAGGACTTCACGTTTCGTTCGTTGTTTTGATCGGGTGATCTGTTTAATAAATAATATGTACGCATTCAACGCTGCGCATTGGTCCTCCTCCTTAAGCGAACGTGACAGAAGAAACCACCTAAAATGGACCAAGCAGCGTGAAGAGGAGAGAGGAAGGACCTGGGATCAGGGGAGTAGGAGTTTCGGCTGGGCCACGCTAAGTGAAGAGGAGAGAGGCTGGTCTATGAAGCAATGGATCGAGAGTCTGGCGAGAGCTAGGGAGGCCTGGTCCACAGGGAGGAGAGAACCCCAGAAAATGTTTAGGGGGGGGCTCACGACGTGGACGACGGGGCAGCAGGAGGCCGCGATGGAGCGGTCCAGCGGGTGTGAAGAGGAGGCCGCCAGGTTAAGGGGGCCACTGGTCACAGAGGAGAGGGAAAGTGTGGAGGCACGGCGAGAGGTACTGGGGTGTATTACCAGTCCGGTCCGGCCCGTTCCTGATCCCTGCATAGGGCCAGTGGCGTGTGTCCCCAGTACGGTTCGGCCTGTTCCTGCCTCTCGCACCGAGCCTGTGGTGCGCGTCGTCAGCCCTGTCCGGCCCGTTCCTGCTCTCCGTACCAAGTCGGTGGTGCGCGTCGCCAGCCCAGTCCGGCCCATTCCTGCTCTCCGCACCAAGTCTGTGGTGCGCGTCGCCAGCCCAGTCCGGCCCATCCAAGCTTCCCGCACCAAGCCAGTGGTGTGCGTCGTCAGTCCGGCACGGCCCGTTCCTGCTCTCCGCACCAAGTCTGTGGTGCGCGTCGCCAGCCCAGTCCGGCCCATCCAAGCTTCCCGCACCAAGCCAGTGGTGTGCGTCGTCAGTCCGGCACGGCCCGTGCCTGCTCTCCGCACCAAGTCTATGGTGCGTTTCGTCAGCCCTGTCCGGCCCGTTCCTGCTCTCCGTACCAAGTCTGTGGTGCGCGTCGCCAGCCCAGTCCGGCCCATCCAAGCTCCCCGCACCAGGTCAGTGGTGCGCGTCGTCAGCCCGGTCCGGCTCATTCCTGCTCCCCGCACCAAGTCAGGGGTGCGCTTCGTCGGCCCGGTCCGGCCCGTTCCTCCTCCACGCATCATGCCAGGGGTGTGCGTCGTCAGTCCAGCACAACCCGTGCCTGGGTCATGTCCGGAGCCGGATCCGCCGCCGAGGCGGAGTGCCCACCCGGTCCCTCCCCTGTTGTGGTTGTTTGGCGCGGCCGGAGTCCGCGCCTTTGGGGGGGGGTACTGTCACGCCCTGGCTCTGGGGACTATGTTATGTTGAGCCAGGGTGTGTAAGTCTATGTTTTGTATATCTAGGTTGGCCTGAGTGACTCCCAATCAGAGGCAACGAGTGTCAGCTGGTTGTCTCTGATTGGGAGCCATATTTAACTATCGGTCTTTTCACTTTGTGTTGTGGTTTCTTGTTCCTTTTGGTTTGTGTGTATCGAAGGACTTCACGTTTCGTTCGTTGTTTTGATCGGGTGATCTGTTTAATAAATAATATGTACGCATTCAACGCTGCGCATTGGTCCTCCTCCTTAAGCGAACGTGACAAACAGGTGGAAAGATGAGGTGACTGCAGCCGAGATTTCATGTCCTGCGCACCGATACCGCAACCCCTATTCCGAGAGAATGGAGATTTCTGATTGATTAGGTTTACTCTCCTCATAAAATACTCCCACAAAACTCTGTCTGCCAACGCACACAGTCAAACTGTCCTATGCTTGCAACCACCTGCCAGAATAATGTGTTTTATGTTAATCTTTTTTTAGGATTCACAGACTTTCTCCTCCCCCCAAAACTATATATTATCTGCATTTAGCAGGCATATGTTGGAAATTCTATCAAAATGAACATATTTTGCACGTTTTTAATTGAGGTGCCATAGCAATACTTTTCCACCTATTCTTGATGTTGTGGCAGAATAACTTGAGTTGCATCACAACTGCCTTAATGGTATTGGAATTATTTGAAACGGTAATTTTCAGAGATTCTGGTGGTTCTGCTCTTTGGATCTGCTCAACAGATAATGCCAATGGCAATTAAGGGAAAGTTCATCAACCGGGAACCATGCGAACAGGAAAATGAAATATTCAGTCATACAGTTCGTTGTGTCCAACTGTCCATGCTGTTGATACAGGTTTGTAGTTCTGAATGACACAGAAACTAATATGACCGTAAAAATGGTTTACCTAATCTCATTACAGACATCTGATATAATGCAAATAATGAGTTTCCCTCACCTGACCCATGGCATCAAGGGTGTCTGAACATAATGGCCCATCAGAAGAAAAGGTAGGCCAGTTTTGAAACATGAGTTAAATGTCAAACATTTACGTCATTTAGCAGACGCTCTTATCCAGTTAGTGAGTGCATACATTTTCATACTGGTCCCCCGTGGGAATCAAACCCACAACCCTGGCGTTGCAAGCGCCATGCTCTACCAACTGAGCTACACGGGACAATTATAACCATGCACCAGACTGGTTGTTTCAACGTTTTTAATCAAATTAGCTAATTACAGCAACTTCCTTAAACATTTGTTTCACAGTTACAATAAGGACATCATAATGAAACTATAGATATGCTATCTTATTACAAATACACATCAATGTCTACAGCACAGCAACACAATGATCCGAAGGGAAAACCAGGGCTACTTTACAGCCCAATTCTATCAGCAATGTTTTGGAAATATGGCAGGAAAAATTCAGCCGAGGCTTCTCTCTTCACCTGCAGAGTATCACCAGATGAGTTGATGATGATTAGCTGTAATATTTTCATATCGCCCCTGCTACACAGATGTGAACATTGCATGATATGTGGGATCATTGGGCACCTATTTTCATTGGTTCTGTCTCCTTGCCATGTGATTTTCCTGGATAAATCCACTGCACTTAATAATAATACATTTGATCTTTTATGAATATATTTAAATAGTTCAGTTAACACTTTTGTTTTTTGCCTCGACTAGAACAGCGCCGGAGAAGATGGCTGCCGTTTTACAGCCCTCTAACCATTTGTACTATTATGTGTGTTTTTCCACGTTATTTGTAATTTATTTTGTACATAATGTTTCTGCCATCGTCTCTTATAACCAAAAAGAGCTTCTGGATATCAGGACAGCGATTACTCATCTCGTATTGGACGAAGATTTTTTCTTCAACGAGGCGGTCGCGAAGGATATCATACAGACACCCGACAAGGCCCAAATCCCCGTCATTCGCGTGAGGAAGAGACGGAGATATCGTGGACGTAGATCGGGGTGCCTTGTAAGGATCCGACGGCGAGCGAGTAAACTGCCTCTTCCATCAATCCTATTAGCCAATATTCAATCATTGGATAACAAATTGGATGACCTAAGATTACGGTTATCCTACCAACGGGACATTAAAAACTGTAATATCCTATGTTTCACCGAGTCGTGGCTGAACGACGACATGGATAACATACAGCTAGCGGGCTATACGCTACATCGGCAGGATAGAACGGCTGACTCCGGTAAGACAAGGGGTGGCGGTCTGTGTATATTTGTAAACAACAGCTGGTGCACAAAATCAAATACTAAGGAAGTCTCGAGGTTTTGCTCGCCTGAGGTAGAGTATCTTATGATAAGCTGTAGACCACACTATTTACCAAGAGAGTTTTCATCTATATTTTTCATAGCTGTCTATTTACCACCACAAACCAATGCTGGCATTAAGATTGCACTGAATTAGTTGTACAAGGCCATAAATCAACAGGAAAATGCTCATCCAGATGCAGCGCTC
Organism: Coregonus lavaretus; assembly: GCF_964263955.1. Taxonomy (NCBI): domain Eukaryota; kingdom Metazoa; phylum Chordata; class Actinopteri; order Salmoniformes; family Salmonidae; genus Coregonus; species Coregonus lavaretus. The sequence continues at coordinate 31,405,244 of NC_140007.1, forward strand.
CAAGTGGCCGGGGACTTTAATGCAGGGAAACTTAAATCCGTTCTACCTAATTTCTACCAGCATGTTAAATGTGCAACCAGAGGAAAAAAAACTCTAGACCACCTTTACTCCACACACAGAGACGCATACAAAGCTCTCCCTCGCCCTCCATTTGGCAAATCTGACCATAACTCTATCCTCCTGATTCCTGCTTATAAGCAAAAACTAAAGCAGGAAGCACCAGTGACTCGGTTAATAAAAAAGTGGTCAGATGACGCAGATGCTAAGCTACAGGACTGTTTTGCTAGCACAGACTGGAACATGTTCCGGGATTCTTCAGACAGCATTGAGGAGTACACCACATCAGTCACTGGCTTCATCAATAAGTGCATCGATGATGTCGTCCCCACAGTGACCGTACGTACATACCCCAACCAGAAGCCATGGATTACAGGAAACATCCGCACTGAGCTAAAGGGTAGAGCTGCCGCTTTCAAGGAACGGGACTCTAACCCGGACGCTTATAAGAAATCCCGCTATGCCCTCCGACGAACCATCAAACAGGCAAAGAGTCAATACAGGACTAAGATTGAATCGTACTACACTGGCTCTGACGCTCGTCGGATGTGGCAGGGCTTGAAAACTATTACAGACTACAAAGGGAAGCACAGCCGCGAGCTGCCCAGTGACACAAGCCTACCAGACGAGCTAAACCACTTCTATGCTCGCTTCGAGGCAAGCAACACTGAAGCATGCATGAGAGCACCAGCTGTTCCGGATGACTATGTGATCACGCTCTCCGGAGCCGATGTAAGACTTTTAAGCAGGTCAACATTCACAAGGCCGCAGGGCCAGACGGATTACCAGGACGTGTACTCCGAGCATGTGCTGACCAACTGGCAAGTGTCTTCACTGACATTTTCAACATGTCCCTGACTGAGTCTGTAATACCAACATGTTTCAAGCAGACCACCATAGTCCCCGTGCCCAAGGACTCTAAGATAACCTGCCTAAATGACTACCGATCCGTAGCACTGACGTCTGTAGCCATGAAGTGCTTTGAAAGGCTGGTCATGGCTCACATCAACAGCATTATCCCAGAAACCCTAGACCCACTCCAATTTGCATACCGCCCCAACAGATCCACAGATGATGCAATCTCTATTGCACTCCACACTGCCCTTTCCCACCTGGACAAGAGGAACACCTACGTGAGAATGCTATTCATTGACTACAGCTCAGCATTCAACACCATAGTGCCCTCTAAGCTCATCACTAAGCTAAGGATCCTGGGACTAAACACCTCCCTCTGCAACTGGATCCTGGACTTCCTGACGGGCCGCCCCCAGGTGGTAAGGGTAAGTAACAACACATCTGCCACACTGATCCTCAACACGGGGGCCCCTCAGGGGTGCGTGCTCAGTCCCCTCCTGTACTCTCTGTTCACCCATGACTGCATGGCCAGGCACGACTCCAACACCATCATTAAGTTTGCCGACGACACAACAGTGGTAGGCCTGATCACCGACAACGATGAGACAGCCTATAGGGAGGAGGTCAGAGACCTGGCCGTGTGGTGCCAGGACAACAACCTCTCCCTCAACGTGACCAAGACAAAGGAGATGATTGTGGACTACAGGAAAAAAAAGAGGACTGAGCACGCCCCCATTCTCATCGACGGGGCTGTAGTGGAACAGGTTGAGAGCTTCAAGTTCCTTGGTGTCCACATCACCAACGAACTATCATGGTCCAAACACACCAAGACAGTCGTGAAGAGGGTACGACAAAGCCTATTCCCCCTCAGGAGACTGAAAAGATTTGGCATGGGTCCTCAGATCCTCAAAATATTCTACAGCTGCACCATCGAGAGCATCCTGACTGGTTGCATCACCGCCTGGTATGGCAACTGCTTGGCCTCCGACCGCAAGGCACTACAGAGGGTAGTGCGTACGGCCCAGTACATCACTGGGGCCAAGCTTCCTGCCATCCAGGACCTCTATACCAGGTGGTGTCAGAGGAAGGCCCTCAAAATTGTCAAAGACTCCAGCCACCCTAGTCAAAGACTGTTCTCTCTGCTACCGCACGGCAAGCGGTACCGGAGTGCCAAGTCTAGGTCCAAAAGACTTCTCAACAGCTTCTACCCCCAAGCCATAAGACTCCTGAACAGCTAATCATGGCTACCCGGACTATTTGCACTGCCCCCCCACCCCATCCTTTTTACGCTGCTGCTACTCTGTTAATTATTTATGCATAGTCACTATAACTCTACCCACATGTACATATTACTTCAACTATCTCAACTAGCCGGTGCCCCCGCACATTGACTCTGCACCGGTACCCCCCTGTATATATAGCCTCCCTACTGTTATTTTATTTTACTTCTGCTCTTTTTTTCTCAACACTTTTTTTGTTGTTGTTTTATTTTTACTTTTTTTGTTAAAAATAAATGCACTGTTGGTTAAGGGCTGTAAGTAAGCATTTCACTGTAATGTCTGCACCTGTTGTATTCGGCGCATGTGACCAATACAATTTGATTTGATTTGATTTGATTTGATCTTGTACAATTTTAATGTTCTTGGTTGTTTGCATTGACCAACTTGTAAGACATTGGACTCTAGCAATATTCTCTTGTTTGCTGTGGTAAGAATGAGTGCAACAGCTGCTGAGGTACAGTTGAAGTCGGAAGTTTACATACACTTAGGTAGGACTCATTAAAACTTGTTTTTCAAGCACTCCACAAATTTCTTGTTAACAAACTATCGTTTTGGCAAGTCGGTTAGGACATCTACTTTGTGCATGCCACAAGTAATTTTTCCAACAATTGTTTACAGACAGATTATTTCACTTATAATTCACTGTATCACAATTCCAGTGGGTCAGAAGTTTACATACACTAAGTTGACTGTGCCTTTAAACAGCTTGGAAAATCCAGAAAAGGATGTCATGGCTTTAGAAGCTTCTGATAGGCTGATTGACATAATTTGAGTCAATTGGAGGTGTACCTGTGGATGTATTTCAAGGCCTACCTTCAAACTCAGTGCCTCTTTGGTTGACATCATGGGAAAATCTAAAGAAATCAGCCAAGACCTCCGAAAAAAAATGGTAGACCTCCACAAGTCTGGTTCATCCTTGGGAGCAATTTCCAAACGCCTGAAGATACCACGTTCATCGGTACAAACAACAGTACGCAAGTATAAACACCATGGGACCACGCAGCCGTCATACCGCTCAGGAAGGAGACGTGTTCTGTCTCCTAGAGATGAACGTACTTTGGTGCGAAAAGTGCAAATCAATCCCAGAACAACAGCAAATGACCTTGGGAAGATGCTGGAGGAAACAGGTACAAAAGTATCTATATCCACAGTAAAATGAGTCCTATATCGACATAACCTGAAAGGCCGCTCAGCAAGGAAGAAGCCACTGCTCCAAAACCGCCATTAAAAAGCCAGACTACGGTTTGCAACTGCACATGGGGACAAAGATCGTACTTTTTTGTGCGAGCAAGGAGGCCTACAAACTTGACCCAGTTACACCAGCTCTGTCAGGAGGAATGGGCCAAAATTCACCCAACTTATTGTGGGAAGCTTGTGGAAGGCTACCCGACAGGTTTGACCCAAGTTAAACAATTTAAAGGCAATGCTACCAAATACTAATTGAGTGTATGTAAACTTCTGACCCACTGGGAATGTGACAAAATAAATAAAAGCTGAAATAAATCATTCTCTCTACTATTATTCTGACATTTCACATTCTTAGAATAAAGTGGTGATCCTAACTGACCTAAGACAGGGAATTCTTACTTGGATTAAATGTCAGGAATTGTGGAAAACTGAGTTTAAATGTATTTGGCTAAGGTGTATGTAAACTTCCAACTTCAACTGTACATACAGATGTCAGAAAATGCTGATGAGTTAAGATGGGCCCAGCATCTCTCACTGACACAGACACTGTCATGTTGGCTTGTGTGCCAGATTGCAAGATATGATTAAACCAAGCCTTTTTGCCATTTTACTGTCTGTCTCTCCCTTCCTGGCCATCTCTTTCCACCTGGCCATCTCGCCATCCCTGTCTGAACGATTAGGGTAGGATACAGTTCTGATGCACTACTAGAGGAAATCAGCTTGCAGATTGGCAGAGAGTTGACCGACAGTCACCTCGCTGTAGGTGGAGCCTGTCAGTATGCAGGCAGTCCTCTGGGATGTGGTCCCTGTGTGGAAGGGAGCTCCATCCTCAGCACAGTGCAGACACACCATGGGGCTCTCTGGCTGTCCATATGAGATGCTAATTTCCTTGTTGTTTCTCTGGGATGGCTGGGATATGGATCCAAAGGGGTCTTTCTGTTCAGGCCGGGGGCTGCCCCTGCAGATCCTATTGCGGATTGTGGACGTGTCTCGACAAAGACACTTGCGGAAGTTGGGTTTGCACAGCAGGTAGACCATAGGGTTGTAGATGGTGGATGATTTGGCAAAGATGGCCGCCAGGGCGAATGCAGCAGGAGGCACACTGGTGGCGTCACCAAATGCCGCCCACATGGCCACTATGGCGTAAGGGCTCCATGCACCAAGGAAGCCGATGCATACTGCTACTGACAACTGTTAAGAAACACACACAATTGAAAACATTTCTGCATATATAAATAGGCATAAACATTGAATAAATATTCAATATTACTTTACTTAAAGTCTGCAGGTATAATGCATTATAACTTTGGCACAGACCCTGCAAACTATACACATCTGCCACACACAGAATTATATCATCCCTGAGCTGTTGTTGTTGTTGTGAACTGGACTGCTGACACAGGGATACCCTCTGACCTTGACGATGAGGCCGTGTGCATTGGTGGTCTTGGTTTGGGACGACACATGCTGCTGGACGGCCTGGCGAGAGCCGCGCACCGTCAGCAGGATGAAGGTGTAGGAGAGGAAGATGACGGTGCAGGGCAGAGCGTAGCAGAAGAGGAACAGGCAGACGATGTAGGACAGTGTTGACAGCTCGTGGTTGGGAGCGTGCCAGTCAATGCAGCAGGCAGTGCCATAAGGCTCGGGCCCGTAGTGTCCCCACTGTGCCAGGGGACTGATGGCGAACACAGAGGCATAACACCACACAGACACCACTAGGACACAGGCATGGGACGAGGAGAACTTGTTACCTGGGGATGGAAAATGGGACAAAGGGGGAAAAGGAAGGAGGAGAAATGTGCATTTTGACATAAGATAAGATAGTGTTTTATTAATCTCTAAAGGGCAAATTAGTTTGCATCAGTTTTAACAGACTATTTCACCATTTCAGAGATTAATGTACGGGGAAAAAATAAAGGTTTGATCATATCCCATTGACATCTAACTCACCATAGTTAGGGAAGCTGACTTTGAGGCAACAGACGAAGGAGAGAGCTGTGAGGTTGGTCAGGCTGCACAGACCAAACAGAACCCCACACATAGCATAGAACTGACAGGTGATCTCATTAAACAACCACCTACACGGTGGGGAGAGATAAGAGTTAGGCAGGAGAAAGTGTTCTATTCCGTCATTATCATTACAACTCAGAATAACAGAGAGAGAGAGAAACAAGTGTTATTTTTTTTAAAATTTTTATATATATATTTTATTTTATTTTATTTATTTATTATTATTATTTTTTCTGTGGGAATGGATCAGCTTAATATTGCAGATAGATTGTATCTTCAATCAATGTAATTGTCTGCATCACTTCCAATCCCCCATGTTTATTTTTATTTTTTATATATATACTCCCCTTTATTACTTTTCAACCCCACCATCCTTTCCCTACTTGGAGTAAATTAGTGAACAACAATGCCCAGGCCTCTACTTCCGGTCTATACTTACTATCTACACCTTATGGACAGAGTTAATTTTACAATAATTCTATTATATATATATATATATATATATATATATATATATATATATATATACATATTTTTTGCTCCTGAACTTCTTCTACTCTCAACCTCTCCGATCATTTTCATGGTGTCCATCCGGTTTGCTTCTATATGCCATATCTTTCTAACTGTGCTCCTTCCCAAAAGCTCCCAACATACAACCTATATACTTATTATGGACACAGTATGCTTACATTATTAGCTATCTTTGTTATTATTTGTTGTTATTTGTTATTAGTCCCATCCTTCAACTCTATTCAATACCTCCCATCTATCTCTTAACACCATCCATATAGGATTTCTATTTGCCATATATATTTCAACCGTACTGTGATGTTTCACAAAAATTCTGAACCTCTCTATTCTCATTGCTTCTACAGATTGTGAATTAAAAATAAACATTTTTGCTAAAAGTATTATTATATTATTGATTGATTGACTATGACTTTTCAGATCACCCAGTAATGCTATCTGCAAGGTTAGTTCCAGGTAAATATTGCAATCCTTTAGCCATTCCTGGACCTGTGTCCAACAACAAGCTACAAATGGACAGAACCAAAACAAATGATCTAATGATTCTGTCTCTTCACAGCAAAACCTGCAGAGCTGGGAAGATTGTATCCCCCATATAAATAACATTATATTGGTAGCAAGAATTTTATATAATAATTTAAATTGAAAGATTCTAATTTTTGAATCCGGTGTCGTTTTGCGTGTCAGTTCATAAACACTATGCCATGGGATCGGTACGTCAAATATCTCTTCCCAACTATTTTGCAATCTATATGGGACGGCTGTCAATCCTTTGGTCCTTAAGTGAAACTGATATACTTTTTTATTTATCACAGTTTTCCTTAACCAATTATGTTCTTTAATGCAAGGCCGACAGACAAGTTCCTTACTTTCTCCCCCTTCCACTTTCCTCTTCCACTTTTGCGGTAAGGCTGCAATTATTTGGTTGTAATTTTGGGTAGAGCAGACATTTCCAAATGTTTTTGTTAGCTGCATGTGCGACATAACTCCACCAGTCCTACCGATGATATCATTTACGAAGATTATACCTTTTTTAAACATTCTGTCAAAAAATAAAGGCTTTTTGTCAATTATTATATTTGAATTGAACCACAATATTTGTTGCATTATTTGTTCTGTCGTTTCTGGAGGATTAAATTGAAATTGCAACCAACTTTCTATGGCTTGTTTTAGAAATAGTGACATTTGGGAGATGATTTCCTTTTCAAATAACTGAAAGTGAGAGGTTGTAATCTGAATAAAGGGAAAAAGGCCTTTCTTGAACATTGGGTGAGACAATCTTACTAATTTGCTTGAGAACCAGTTCGGATTTAAGTATAACTTTTGTATGACTGAAGCTTTTAGTGATAGGTCTAATGCTTTAATATTTAATAATTTCTGTCCTCCGAATTCATATTCATTATACAAATATGCTCTTTTAATTTTGTCTGGCTTGCCGTTCCAAATAAAATTGAATATTTTTTTCTCATATAATTTAAAAAACTGTTCGCTAGGCGTAGGCAAGACCATAAGCAAATGGGTAAACTGGGATAATACTAAAGAGTTAATCAGGGTGATTTTTCCACAAATTGACAGGTATTTTCCTTTCCATGGTAGTAAGATCTTATCTATTTTTGCTAACTTTCTATTAAAATGTATTGAAGTGAGATCATTTATTTCCTTTGGGATATGTATTCCGAGTATATCCACATCACCATCAGACCATTTTATTGGTAAACTACATGGTAATGTAAAAATTGTATTTTTTAGTGATCCAATACGTAATATAGTACATTTGTCATAATTTGGTTGTAATCCAGAGAGGTTAGAAAATTTATCTAGATCCTCTATGAGGCTGTGGAGCGATTCTAGTTGTGGATTTAAAAGAAAACATGAATCATCAGCGTACAATGACACCTTTGTTTTTAAGCCCTGTATTTCTAATCCTCTGGTATTATTATTGGATCTGATTTTAATAGCTAACATCTCGATGGCCACAATAAATAGATATGCTGATAGTGGACATCCTTGTTTCACTCCTCTTGACAGTTTAAAACTTTCTGAGAAATAGCCATTATTTACTATTTTACACCTAGGGTTCCAATACATGATTTTGACCCATTTTATAAGAGATTCTCCAAAATTGAAATGCTCCAGGCATTTATATATAAACCCCAGTCGAACTTTATCAAATGCCTTTTCGAAGTCTGCTATGAATAGCAGGCCTGGTTTCCCATATTTTCCATAGTGTTCTATTGTTTCCAATACTTGTCTTATATTATCTCCAATGTATCTTCCATGTAAAAAACCTGTCTGATTAGAATGAATAATATCCGACAATACCTTTTTAATTCTATGCGCTATACATTTTGCTAGGATTTTTGCATCACAACACTGAAGTGTAAGGGGCCTCCAATTTTGTAAATGGACTGGATCTTTATATTTTCCACTTGTATCCTGTTTCAGTAATAATGAGATCAGACCTTCTTCTTGAGTGTCAGATAATCTACCATTTACATAGGAGTGGTTAAAACATAATAATAATAATAATAATAATAATATAATATAATATAATAATATGCCATTTAGCAGACGCTTTTATCCAAAGCGACTTACAGTCATGCGTGCATACATTTTTGTGTATGGGTGGTCCCGGGGATCGAACCCACTACCTTGGCGTTAAAAGCGCCGTGCTCTACCAGCTGAGCTACAGAGGACCACTAATAGCTACAGAGGACCACTAAAACATGCTAATAGTGGTCCGCTTAGTATATCAAAAAAGGTTTGGTATACCTCGACTGGTATGCCATCCAACCCTGGAGTTTTCCCGGACTTAAAGTCTTTAATTGCATCCAGAAGTTCCTCCTCTGTAATTTCACCTTCACATGAGTCTTTCTGTGTGGCTGTTAATTTGACATTATCAATAGAAAAAAAATCTCTACAATTAGCTTCAGTTAGAGGAGATGGAGGCGACTGAAAAGAAAACATATGCTTAAAGTACTTTGTTTCTTCCTTCAAAATATCATTTGGTGAATTATGGGTGGCTCCGTCAATTGTAACCAGTTTCATTAAGTTCTTTTTGGTAGCATTCCTATGTTGAAGATAAAAAAATAATTTTGTGCATTTTTCCCCATATTCCATCCAGTTTGCTTTATTTTTATAATATATTACACTTGATCTTTCTTGAATAAGTTTCTCCATTTCTTTTTGTTTTTCCTCTAATTTATTCTGAGCCTCTATGTTACAGTTTTTATTGCCATCTATCTGTTCTGTTAGATTTTCTATTTCAAACAAGTGTTTTTTTGTTTAGTTTTTTGTTCCATGAGCCAGAAGAGAGAAAGAATATGACGAACTTGTGAGCGAATGCAGAGGGAATGGCCAGAGGGAATAAAGACAGGGTCATCCCAAGGTCGCTGATGGACAGGTTAATGATGAAGAACTCGGCCGGCTTCAAGGACAAGTGCTTACGATACGCAACAAGCAGCAATATGCCATTCCCCAGGAGAGATAGAACACCTAGAAGAGAAAGAGAGTATGGTGTCTAAGGAATTTATGACTTTGCTAATGGTTGCAAATGGTCTTAGAGGATGTTGACTAAGCTTAAGGGGAGCATCTGGAGAGTAGTTCTATAGGGGCACCCTAAAGCCGAGGAAGTATGTTAGGTGGAGTCCTGGGATTGGTCTGTAGGGGAAAACACCCATATCAGGTTACATAGGATAAATACCACGGTTAAAACAGAGGACGGAGAGAATAACATATTACAGATTGGAGCCGGTTATTCTCCAGATATCGGCAGATATCTGTAAATTGGCGCTGAGATCTTCAAATGTAATAAAGAATTATAATCGAGGACAGTGTCAGCGGATTCCCTTGTTCTCACAGCATAATTAGCATTGTTTTCTCGGCACCACAAGAGTGAAATATGATAATATGAAAAAGAGAGGACAACTGAAGACATAGAGGAATGAAAATCGGAGGGTATACATCCAGGCATAAAAGCATATCCAGTACTCTATGAATGGATTGATTGTATATGCCTTGAATCTTCTCTTAATTTGAACTGCATGTGGCTGTGACTGGATGACTAGCTAGCTGGAACTGAATTTACTCAAATGTGAGAATTTGTTGTGAATGGATATAAGTATGACCTCTTGGCAGTGAATATGAACTCACAGAATATGCTGTAGAGGGTGCCCATGAGGAAGTCAAGCTCCTTTGAGATTGTGGAGACAAACAAGGCTGTGTCTGAAGCATTTCCCATCTGGAGAAAGAGATAGAAGGAGTGGGGGGTCGACAGAAGGGAGTGTAACTGTTAGTCAGAGAACAGTAGTGCAGTTAATTGACAATTATGTCATTACGTAATGTTTGCTAGCGTTAATTACAGCCACAAGTTCTCTCTGAATCAACTAATTTAATAATTAGTGAACGTGTGATGAGGCAATACATCCGAGGGTGGACAAACAGATCATGAAAGTGAGAGCAACAACAAAGGATTCACTACACTATTTATGTTTGTCTTTCCATCTGGTCTACATTTGTCTGCTTTGGATAAATATCAGAATGGGAAAGGTTTAAAGGCCCAATGCAGCTGTTTTTATATCAATATCAAATCATTTCTGGGTAACAATTAAGTACCTTACTGTAATAGATTTCCGTAAAAATGGGCAAAAGTAGCTTTTTAGCAAAAAACGATTTCTGAAGCAAGAATTTTGCTAGGACTGTCTGGGAGTGGTCTCAGTGGGGAGGGGAAAACTAGCTGTTATTGGAGGTTTGGAACGCTCTTTGTTATTGGTCTATTAACACATTTACCGCATGGTGATGTCACCATGGAAAGCCACAACTCCTGCCCATGCAAACCTGCTGATTAGATGGTCCCGTGTAGATTGTATTTTCAACCAGCAACTATCAGGAAATAACGCTGATCAAAATTGTTCACACTTTTACAGTGTTAGTTTCATCAACTGTTGCACAATGTGATATAAAACACAGGAAAAAAACGAATTTTGACTGCACTGGGCCTTGAAATGAATTGAAACGACAGCTGGGTTGAGCACTGAACCAAGACACTGCTGGCTGTACTTTTGTTAAGAGTTTGAATGTGTGCTCTTCACACAGCAGCTGTTGATTTCTATGTGGAGTATGTTGGAGTAGATGTGTTAAGCGGACTCTATTATGCCATTGTAAGCTGCACAATAGAGGGAAATGGAGATGGAGAGCCTTGAACTGTTTCACAGCAGATATGGTGGTACTCCAAACCTAATGGCCAAAAAGTCTGATTATCTTAGAGAGGGAGGAGAGAGAGAGAGAGAGAGAGAGAGAGAGAGAGAGAGAGAGAGAGAGAGAGAGAGAGAGAGAGAGAGAGAGAGAGACATATTCACACAACACACTTATGCTATATGATAAACAGAGGTTCTTCAACATGTCTATTACTATTACTATTGATATGAGGGATGTTGGAGGAGCCAGGCAGTCCCTCTGCTAATAGAGCCACACAGACCACAAAGGGCCTGGAGCACAACTGTGTTCTGAGTGGGCCTCCCAGTCCTCCAGAGGCTACAATCTCTCTAGACCAGTGGTTCCCAAACTGTGGGGGCACAACAGGTTGGCGCGGGCTCCAAAAAGCCACTTTTTTTAAGGAACTGAGTCCGGCTTTCAACTTACTCTTGATAGTTGTAATAGTAGAATGCACAAGATGCAATAAATAAATTGGGTAGTGCACCATCAGTTTTCCTCTTGTCATGTCAGACATTGTGTACCTTGGAGAGCTATTAACTTTTCAGAAATGTCCAGATTAACTAGTCTATATCAGCTAACGTTTTTTAGCTAGGTTTTTTAGCCCATTGGTTTTGTAGTTATGTTCAAGTCACTCTATTAGCATCAAATAGCCCCCGCGATATGCAACTTTTCAGGGAAGTTAGGAACCAATATACACAAGCAGTTAGGAAAGCAAAGGCTAACTTTTTAAAACAGAAATTTGCATCCTGTAGCACTAACTCCAAAAAGTTTTGGGACACTGTAAAGTCCATGGAGAATAAGAGCACTTCCTCCCAGCTGCCCATTGCACTGAGGCTAGGAAACACTATCACCACCGATAAATCTACAATAATCGAGAATTTCAACAAGCATTTTGCTACGGCTGGCCATGCGTTCCACCTGGCTACCACTACCCCAGCCACCAGCTCTGCACCCTCCGCTGCAACTTGCCCATGCTCCCCCCCGCTTCTCCTTCACACAAATTCAGACAGCTGATGTTCTGAAAGAGCTGCACAATCTGGACCCCTACAAATCAGCTGGGCTAGACAATCTGGACCCTTTCTTTCTAAAATTAGCCGCCGAAATTGTCGCAACCCCTATTACTAGCCTGTTCAACCTCTCTTTCGTAACGTCTGAGATCCCCAGAGATTGGAAAGCTGCCGCGGTCATCCCCCTCTTCAAAGGGGGTGACACTCTAGATCCAAACTGTTACAGACCTATATCCATCCTGCCCTGCCTTTCGAAAGTTTTTGAAAGCCAAGTTAACAAACAGATCACCGACCATTTCGAATCCCACCGTACCTTCTCCGCTATGCAATCCGGTTTCCGAGCTGGTTGCATGGGTGCACTTCAGCCACACTCAAGGTCCTAAACGATATTATAACCGCGATCGATAATAGACAGTACTGTGCAGCCGTCTTCATCGACCTGGCCAAGGCTTTCGACTCTGTCAACCACCGCATTCTTATTGGCAGACTAAATAGCCTTGGTTTCTCAAATGACTGCCTCACCTGGTTCACCAACCATTTTGTATACATCTGGCCCTTCATTGGACACTGTGTTAACAAACCTCCAAATGAGCTTCAATGCCATACAACACTCCTTCAGTAGCCTCCAACTGCTCTTAAACACTAGTAAAACTAAATGCATGCTCTTCAATCGAACGCTGCTGGCACCCGCCCACCCGACTAGAATCACTACTCTCGACGGGTCTGACCTAGAGTATGTGGACAACTACAAATACCTAGGTGTCTGGTTAGACTGTAAACTCTCCTTCCAGACTCACATTAAGAATCTCCAATCCAAAGTTAAATCCAGAATCGGCTTCCTATTTCACAACAAAGCCTCCTTCACTCATGCTGCCAAACATGCCCTCGTAAAACTGACTATCCTACCGATCCTTGACTTCGGCGATGTCATTTACAAAATAGCCTCCAACACTCTACTCAGCAAATTGGATGTAGTCTATCACAGTGCCATCCGTTTAGTCTCCAAAGCCCCATACACTACCCACCACTGTGACCTGTATGCTCTTGTTGGCTGGTCCTCATTACATGTTCGTCGTCAAACCCACTGGCTCCAGGCCATCTATAAATCACTGCTAGGCAAATCCCCGCCTTATCTTAGCTCATTGGTCACCATAGCAACACCCACCCGTAGTATGTGCTCCAGCAGGTATATCTCACTGGTCATCCCCAAAGCCAACACCTCCTTTGGCCGCCATTCCTTCCAGTTCTCTGCTGCCAATGACTGGAACGAATTGCAAAAATCTCTGAAGCTGGAGACTCTTATCTCCCTCACTAACTTTAAACATCAGTTGTCAGAGCACCTTACCGATCACTGCACCTGTACACAGCCCATCTGAAATTAGCCCACCCAACTACCTCATCCCTATATTGTTATTTATTTTGCTCATTTGCACCCCAGTATCTCTTTTTGCACATAATCTCTTGCACATCTATCATTCCAGTGTTAAAACTAATTGTAATTGTTTTGCACTATAGCCTATTTATTGCCTTACCTCCATAACTTGCTACATTTGTACACACTGTATATATATTTTCTGTTGTATTTTTTACTTTATGTTTTTTTACCCCATATGTAACTCTGTGTTGTTGTTTTTATCGCACTGCTTCGCTTTATCTTGGCCAGGTTGCAGTTGTAAATGAGAACTTGTTCTCAACTGGCTTACCTGGTTAAATAAAGGTTAAATAAATAAAATAAAAAAACTCAAATATCACATGAATACACATTAGACATGGCAAAATGTATAGAATTGTACGAAAATTAGCTTTAAAACAGCAACATTTTCTCTGCACACCATGACAAAATGTGTAAAATTGCAGGAAATAAGATTTAAACCTGCAAAATGATCTATCCTCAAACAAGAGGGGTGTGAACAGTTTGTGCCATGAAAATCAAATCAAATTGTATTGGTCACATACACATATTTAGCAGATGTTATTGCGGGTGTAGCAAAATGCTTGTGTTCCTACAGTGAGGGAAAAAAGTATTTGATCCCCTGCTGATTTTGTACGTTTGCCCACTGACAAAGAAATGAACAGTCTATCATTTTAATGGTAGGTTTATTTGAACAGTGAGAGACAGAATAACAACAAAAAAATCCAGAAAAACGCATGTCAAAAATGTTAGAAATTTATTTGCATTTTAATGAGGGAAATAAGTATTTGACCCTCTCTCAATCAGAAAGATTTCTGGCTCCCAGGTGTCTTTTATACAGGTAATGAGCTGAGATTAGGAGCACACTCTTAAAGGGAGTGCTCTTAATCTCAGCTTGTTACCTGTATAAAAGACACCTGTCCACAGAAGCAATCAATCAATCAGATTCCAAACTCTCCACCATGGCCAAGACCAAAGAGCTCTCCAAGGATGTCAGGGACAAGATTGTAGACCTACACAAGGCTGGAATGGGCTACAAGACCATCACCAAGCAGCTTGGTGAGAAGGTGACAACAGTTGGTGCGATTATTCGCAAATGGAAGAAACACAAAATAACTGTCAATCTCCCTCGGCCTGGGGCTCCATGCAAGATCTCACCTCGTGGAGTTGCAATGATCATGAGAACGGTGAGGAATCAGCCCAGAACTACACGGGAGGATCTTGTCAATGATCTCAGGGCAGTTGGGACCATAGTCTCCAAGAAAACAATTGGTAACACACTACGCCGTGAATGACTGAAATCCTGCAGTGCCCGCAAGGTCCCCCTGCTCAAGAAAGCACATTTACAGGCCCGTCTGAAGTTTGCCAATGAACATCTGAATGATTCAGAGGAGAACTGGGTGAAAGTGTTGTGGTCAGATGAGACCAAAATCGAGCTCTTTGGCATCAACTTAACTTGCCGTGTTTGGATGAGGAGGAATGCTGCCTATGACCCCAAGAACACCATCCCCACCGTCAAACATGGAGGTGGAAACATTATTCTTTGGGGGTGTTTTTCTGCTAAGGGGACAGGACAACTTCACCGCATCAAAGGGACGATGGACGGGGCCATGTACCGTCAAATCTCGGTTGAGAACCTCCTTCCCTCAGCCAGGGCATTGAAAATGGGTCGTGGATGGGTATTCCAGCATGACAATGACCCAAAACACACGGCCAAGGCAACAAAGGAGTGGCTCAAGAAGAAGCACATTAAGGTCCTGGAGTGGCCTAGCCAGTCTCCAGACCTTAATCCCATAGAAAATCTGTGGAGGCAGCTGAAGGTTTGAGTTACCAAACGTCAGCCTCGAAACCTTAATGACTTGGAGAAGATCTGCAAAGAGGAGTGCAAACCTGGTGGCCAAGAGATGTGTGCAAACCTGGTGGCCAACTACAAGAAACGTCTGACCTCTGTGATTGCCAACAAGGGTTTTGCCACCAAGTACTAAGTCATGTTTTGCAGAGGGGTCAAATACTTATTTCCCTCATTAAAATGCAAATCAATTTATAACATTTTTGACATGCGTTTTTCTGGATTTTTTTGTTGTTATTCTGTCTCTCACTGTTCAAATAAACCTACCATTAAAATTATAGACTGATCATGTCTTTGTCAGTGGGCAAACGTACAAAATCAGCAAGGGATCAAATACTTTTTTCCCTCACTGTAGCTACAGCAGTGCAGCAATATATAACAATTCACAACAATACACAGATCTAAAAGTAAAAGAATGGAATTGAGAAATATATAAATATTAGGACAAGCAATGTCAGAGTCCGGAGTGTCAATATATTTACAGTACCAGTCAAAAGTTTGGACAAACCTACTCATTCAAGGGTTTTTCTTTATTTGTACTATTTTCTACATTGTAGAATAATAGTGAAGACATCAAAACTATGAAATAACACATATGGAATCATGTAGTAACCCAAAAAGTGTTAAACAAATCAAAATATATTTTAGATTTTAGATTCTTCAAAGTAGCCACCCTTTACCTTGATGACAGCTTGAAGCAGTTCCCACATACAGTGCTATGAAAAAGTATTTGCCCCCTTTCTAATTTTCTCTACTTTTGCATATTTGTGATACTGAATGTTATCAGATCTTCAACCAAAACCTAATATTAGATAAAGGGAACATAAGTGAACAAATAACACAACAATTACATATTTATTTCATAAACAAATTTATGTAACACCCAATTCTCCTGTGTGAAAAAGTAATTGCCCCCTTACACTCAATAACTGGTTGTGCCACCTTTAGCTGCAATGACTCCAACCAAATGCTTCCTGTAGTTGTTGATCAGTCTCTCACGTAGTTGTGGAGGAATTTTGGCCCACTCTTCCATGCAGAACCGCTTCCATGCAGAACTCAGTGACGTGTGGGTTTTCAAGCATGAACTGCTCGTTTCAAGTCCTGCCACAACATCTCAATTGGGATTAGGTCTGGACTTTGACTAGGCCATTCCAAAACTTCCAATTTGTTGCTTTTTAGCAATTTTCATGTAGACTTGATTGTGTGTTTTGGATCATAGTCTTGCTGCATGACCCAGCTGCGCTTCAGCTTCAGCTCACAGACGGATGGTCTGACATTCTCCTGCAGAATTCTCTGATACAGAGCAGAATTCATGGTTCCTTCTATTAAGGCAAGTCGTCCAGGTCCTGAGGCAGCAAAGCATCCCCAAACCATCACACCACCACCACCATGCTTGACCTTTGGTATGATGTTCTTACTGTGGAATGCAGTGTTTGGTTTTCGCCAGGCATAATGGGACCCATCTCGTCCAAAAAGTTGACTCAAGTTTGCCAAAAAGCACCTGGATGATCATCAAGACTCTTGGAAGAACGTTCTATGGACAGATGATTCAAAGGTATAACTTTTTGGCTGTTCATAATATGGTCTTTTACCAAATAGGGCTATCTTCTGTATACCACCCCTACCTTGTCACAACACAACTGATTGGCACAAACGCATTAAGAAGGAAAGAAATTCCACAAATTAGTTTAACAATTTTTTGGTTACTACATGATTCCATATGTGTTATTTCATAGTTTTGATGTCTTCACTATTATTATTCATTGTAGAAAATAAAGATACATTTTAGTCATTTAGCAGACGCTCTTATCCAGAGCGACTTACAAGAGCAATTAGGGTTAAGTGCCTTGCTCAAGGACACATCGACAGATTTTCCACCTAGTCGACTCAAGGAAAAGAACCAGCAACCTTTCGGTTACTGGCACAACGCTCTTAACCACTAAGCTACCTGCGGCACTGGAATGAGTAGGTGTGTCCAAACTTTTGACTGGTAGTGTATACAACAATAGTTGAATAGGATGGCATTGACTAGAATCCAGTATATACACATATGAAATGAGTAAAACAGTATGTAAACATTATTAAAGTGACCAGTGATTCCATGTCTATGTACATAGGGCAGCAGCCTCTAAGGTGCAGGGTTGAGTAACCGGGTGGAAGCCGGCTAGTGACAGTGACTAAGTTCAGGGCAGGGTACTGGGTGGAGGCCGGCTAGTGATGGCTATTTAACAGTCTGATGGCCTTGAGATAGAAGCTGTTTTTCAGTCTCTCGGTCCCAACTTTGATGCATCTGATGTCCTTGATGATCTTTTTGGCCTTCCTGTAACATCGGGTGCTGTAGGTGTCCTGGAGGGCAGGCAGTGTGCCCCCGGTGATGCGTTGGGCAGACCGCACCACCCTCTGGAGAGCCCTGTGGTTGCGGGAGGTGCAGTTGTCGTACCAGGTGGTGGGTGATATAGCCCGACAGGATGCTCTCAATGGTGCATCTGTAAAAGTTTGTGAGGGTCTTAGGGGCCAAGCCAAATTTCTTCAGTCTCCTGAGGTTGAAGAGGCACTGTTTCACCTTCTTCACCACACTGTCTGTGTGGGTGAACCATTTCAGATTGTCAGTGATGTGTACGTCGAGGAAGTTGAAGCTTTTCATCTTCTCCACTGCAGCCCCGTCGATGTGGATGGGGGCGTGCTCCCTCTGCTGTCTCCTGAAGTCCACGATCAGTTCCTTTGTTTTGTTGACATTGAGGGATAGGTTATTTTCTTGGCACCACTCCACCAGGGCCCTCACCTCCTCCCTGTAGGAGGAGGTGAGAACAGTCCTTGTGCCCATAGAAATAGATGTGGCGCGCGCGTGCGGGATGTTCCCCAATGTTGGAAGCGGGCCTGAGTGAAAAAGTTTAGGAACTCCTGCTCTAGACAATGATGGCCCTCAGGCATCCCTCCTTATGGGTTTGAGGTTATGTAGGTTACCAAATGTGCTTATTTTTCTAGGGCATATGTAATAACTGAAATTGAATAAAGGATAGGATAAGTTCATTGCCTATCAGTTTATTAACTATCTATAAACAAATGATTAACCGTTTATAAGCTATTTATAACCCCTTTATAAAGTACACCCTAATATGAAGTGCTACATGCCCAGTCTGACAGACAGCAAAGTCAATGGGGAACTGTGTTAAAAATAAACTTTAGGTCACCGTTCAACCATATAGGGAGTGTCCTTGAACCTGTAGCCATGCTCCAATCAGTATTTTAATATCTTACACAGAAAGACATAGTTACGTCACCACAAATCTAGGAAATGCTTATAATGTATTACAACATCGGTGGTGTATAAGGAAGGCTATATAACGTAGTGATTCTCAGTAATTGAGTCTGGTTGGAGGAGCACTACAGAAGCACATCCCCTTGACCAGAATATTAATTTCCAATAGACTGACGTTGTGTTCCACAGGATTGCGTAACAACCCTATCAGATATATTCAGGTACATGTAGGCTACAATGTTACTTGGATGCTTGACAGACCATTAGCAAATGGGTTGGTTATCTGAATTTGCTGATCGTGTCGTGACAACGCATGGAACTGTGTATGTTTAATGTATCAGTCATATTTCACCTTCATTCATTTTTGGGTGGAAATTGTGAATTTAAACAAACAATGTTAAGTCACACCCACCTATATTTCTAATTTCATCTCAAGTCAGTTTAGTGTTTGTCTAGTGACTCACTTGGGTACTTGAGCCAGGGGTATATTTAACCATGTGTGCCATAACTATTAACCATCACAAGCAGGTTTTCATTATTTAAACCTCACCAAGATTTACATTTTTACATTTTAGTCATTTAGCAGACGCTCTTATCCAGAGCGACTTACAGGAGCAATTAGGGTTAAGTGCCTTGCTCAAGGGCACATCGACAGATTTTTCACCTAGTCGGCTCAGGGGTAAGAACCAGCGACCTTTCGGTTACTAGATCAGTGAGTTCACATCATTGGCCTACTTAACATTCAAATGTTACATAAAATGGAGACTGAGGGTGCTCTTTCAAAGACAGAGACAGCCAGGCTTTGCTACTCTAACAAAGACACCAATAAGAACTCCATCATGATACTACTTCAAAAAGACCCTCTCACTCACATCTCATCCCTGGCGCCATCTGACATTAATGTTTCATCACTTCTTTTTTTATTCAAGGCAAACAACCAAAATCTCTTGGTCCTTTTTTAACATGTTGACTATACAGTAAATTGGAAAGCTTCCTTACAGACCAGTGTGATGTGCGTCATCCCTTTCAAACAAAGCGTATTTTCCACTGAAAGATCTACCCATAGTGGATGCCCATTTTCTGCTCACTGTCTTTCTCCAAGAAATGGTACATGAATACCAGAACATCCAGAACACCCTCAGCTGTGTGTGTGTGTGTGTGTGTGCATGTGAGTGCGTGCGTGCATGTGAGTACGCAGGTAAGTGTGTGTGTGCGCGTGCGTGTGTGTGTGTGTGCATGTGTGAGTGTAACAGATGTGATCGTACTTCATAACTCTCTTGCGTTGTGTTTTTAAAGAAAGGACTGTCTAGCCAGCGATCCTAGTTGATTGGTGTTTATTCTGACGATAGACACAAGGAAGCACATTAGATGTGCAGGACAACGGTATGTTGATGGCTGTAGATTCGTGATTTGTCTGTTAGCATGGAAATACAGTAACTGTGAATTAGCAGGGAGCTAATGCGACCATTACAATTAGAGCATGCTAGCTAACTTGCTCTTACAGCAATACCATACAAAGCACATCCCAGGAAGACCCCAATATCTAACAGGTACCGTACATACACACACACACACACACACACACACACAAACAGTACACTGGAGTTGCTTACCAAGAAAACAGTGAATGTTCCTAAGTGGCCTAGTTACAGTTTTGACTTAAATCGGCTTCTATGCTAAGACTTTTTATTTTTATTTAACCTTTATTTAACTAGGCAAGTCAGTTAAGAACAAATTCTTATTTACAATGACGGCCCACCCGGGCCAAACCCGGACAACGCTGGGCCAATTGTGTGCCGCCCTATGGGACTCCCAATCACCGCCGGATTGTGATACGGCCTGGAATCGAACTAGGGTCTGTAGTGATGCCTCTAGCACTGAGATGCAGTGCCTTAGACCGCTGCGCCACTCGGGAGCCCAAGTTGGCTGTCTAGCAAGGATCAACAACCAACTTGACAGAGCTTGAAGAATGTTTTAAAGTATAATGTGCAAATATTGTACAATCCAGGTGTGCAAAGCTCTTAGAGACTTACCCAGAAAACCTCACAGCTGTAATCGCTGCCAAAGGTGATTCTAACATCTACTGATAGTTCTGTATTTCATTTTCAATAAATGTGCAAAAATATCAAAAGACATGTTTTCACTTTGTCATTATGGGGTATTGTGTGTAGATGGATGAAAATAAAATCTATTGAATCCATTTAGAATTCAGGCTATAACACAAGAAAATATGGAATAAGTCAAGGGGTATGAATACTTTCTGAAGGCACGTGTATATACTGTATATCAGGAAATGTACATAGTGAACTCGTACACATTGTAAATATGTAAATAAAATGCACATTTCAGAACGTGACCTATACTGCTTGCATGTCAATATCAGACTGGGAAGAATTGAAGTTTGCGATCTCCCCCTATCTGCAAGCATGACCAATGGCAAAACACCTTATTGATATGTAAATTCAGCCAACCAATAAGAATACATAAACATTGAATACATATTACTGCAGTGGCAAGTGGAACCATAAACAAACCTTGTAACATGAGTACAGCACATGTGTGATTGTGTGTGTGTGTGTGTGTGTGTGTGTGTGTGTGTGTGTGTGTGTGTTTGCATCCATGCATGCTTGTCACCACATTAGAAAGCTGAATGACCACTGGTTGACCAGCTGAATTGCAGCGTTGGTCAACTGTGGCTGATCTGGTGTTTTGTGGGCCAGCTGAACTGTGCAACAGCTATGTCTTTGAGTTCTGTTGAATAGCTGCTCTGGTCAGCTGTAGTTAACTAGGTGCCCTGGATAGTGACTGACACAGTTGCATCCCAATTGGCACCCAACTTCCTATTTAGTGCACTACTGGGCCCTTGTCAAAAGTAGTGCACTATATAGGAAATAGGTTACCATTTGAGACGTAGCCACAGAGCCAGTTTAGATATCCAAACCAAACTTAGATTGGCCTGCACACATACCGAAAATCAATGATTTACAATTGACACACTGCTGTGTTATTTTTCATAATGTATATATGCCTTTCTGTATCTCCCTCTGTGTGTCTCTAGTCTCTACCTGTTTGAACACAGCCAGTAACGCTGATAATTGCAGACACTGAACCCTGTGATTGAATTGTCACATCTGCCTGCATTTCTCAGTGACTCTCAGCATTTATCTTTTGCTCTGTGACTTGTCTATAAAACACTTGAGTCTGATATCCGGAGACGAAGGTCCAGACTCCAGACACTGGGGTCTGATCATGTCTGTCTGATGCTGTCATCTTACTGTTGGCTGGATGTCTGTCAAAGGGTCCCTTTTCCTCTTCAGTTGAATTGATTCAGTCTGACATAAGACTCCACTTGAACGGGAAATGTCACTCATACACTGTGATTGTCTTGACTCAGGGGAGATAACTGGGGAATCAGTGGCTGTTGAAGCATGGTGGTGGCCGTGTGCAGTACAATTGTGGTTGTGAGGCATTCGCCGCATGAATGAGCATGTGAGCGGTGACACGATTATGCTTGCAGAGCATCCATTAAAAAACAACTTGACA
Organism: Coregonus lavaretus; assembly: GCF_964263955.1. Lineage (NCBI taxonomy): Eukaryota > Metazoa > Chordata > Actinopteri > Salmoniformes > Salmonidae > Coregonus > Coregonus lavaretus. The sequence goes on from NC_140007.1 coordinate 31,427,445, forward strand.
AGACCTTCAAACTGTGTCTCCATCTAGGCTGTTGTTATAAAAGAGCTACAGTTCAGACGGTAATCATATGATACGGTCCGTCTGGAAGTATTTCATTCTGTATGTTTTCCGTTGCAGTGGAATGGATAATTGAATTTTGGAGGCCAAAGCCAGTTATGATGATTGAGTAGAATTGTGTACATGCATAGTGCTGCATTTGGTGGTTGAAGTATGGGCTACAGTGGCTTGCGAAAGTATTCACCCCCCTTGGCATTTTTCCTATTTTGTTGCCTTACAACCTGGAATTAAAAATGATTTTTTGGGGTTTGTATCATTTGATTTACACAACATGCCTACCACTTTGAAGATGCAAAATATTTTTTCTTGTGAAACAAACAAGAAATAAAACAAAAAAACAGAAAACTTGAGCGTGCATAACTATTCACCCCCCCAAAGTCAATACTTTTTAGAGCCACCTTTTGCAGCAATTACAGCTGCAAGTCTCTTGGGGTATGTCTCTATAAGCTTGGCACATCTAGCCACTGGGATTTTTGCCCATTCTTCAAGGCAAAACTGCTCCAGCTCCTTCAAGTTGGATGGGTTCCACTGGTGTACAGCAATCTTTAAGTCATACCACAGATTCTCAATTGGATTGAGGTCTGGGCTTTGACTAGGCCATTCCAAGACATTTAAGTGTTTCCCCTTAAACCACTTGAGTGTTGCTTTAACAGTATGCTTAGGGTCATTGTCCTGCTGGAAGGTGAACCTCCGTCCCAGTCTCAAATCTCTGGAAGACTGAAACAGGTTTCCCTCAAGAATTTCCCTGTATTTAGTGCCATCCTTCATTCCTTCAATTCTGACCAGTTTCCCAGTCCCTGCCGATGAAAAACATCCCCACAGCATGATGCTGCCACCACATGCTTCACTGTGGGGATGGTGTTCTCGGGGTGATGAGAGGTGTTGGGTTTGAGCCAGACATAGCGTTTTCCTTGATGGCCAAAAAGCTCAATTTTAGTTTCATCTGACCAGAGTACCATCTCCCATATGTTTGGGGAGTCTCCTACATGCCTTTTGGCGAACACCAAACGTGTTTGCTTATTTTTTTCTTTAAGCAATGGCTTTTTTCTGGCCACTCTTCCGTAAAGCCCAGCTCTGTGGAGTGTACAGCTTAAAGTGGTCCTATGGACAGATACTCCAATCTCCACTGTGGAGCTTTGCAGCTCCTTCAGGGTTATCTTTGGTCTCTTTGTTGCCTCTCTGATTAATGCCCTCCTTGCCTGGTCTGTGAGTTTTGGTGGGCGGCCCTCTCTTGGCAGGTTTGTTGTGGTTCCATATTATTTCCATTTTATTATAATGGATTTAATAGTGCTCCGTGGGATGTTCAACGTGTTTTTTATAACCCAACCCTGATCTGTACTTCTCCACAACTCCCTGACTTGTTTGGAGAGCTCCTTGGTCTTCATGGTGCCGCTTGCTTGGTGGTGCCCCTTGCTTAGTCGTGTTGCAGACTCTGGAGCCTTTCAGAACAGGTGTGTATATATAATGAGATCATGTGACAGATCGTGTGACACTTAGATTGCACACAGGTGGACTTTATTTAACTAATTATGTGACTTCTGAAGGTAATTGGTTGCACCAGATCCTATTTAGGGGCTTCATAGCAAAGTGGGTGAATACATATGCACGCACCACTTTTCATTATTGATTTTTTAGAATTTTTTGAAACAAGTTATTTTTTTCATTTCACTTCACCAATTTGGACTATTTTGTGTATGTCCATTACATGAAATCCAAATAAAAATCAATTTAAATTACAGGTTGTAATGCAACACAATAGGAAAAACGCCAAGGGGGATGAATACTTTTGCAAGGCACTGTATGTAAATATGTTGAAAACCCCATGCCTCATCCACACGTCACATGGGGCATGTTGTGTGTCACGTCCCTCTAGTGGGCCTCGGGAGATTCCTTGAGGTCGTGGGAGCGAGGTGAACCGTGTCTGTGTTCTCCATGTAACAGCCTTCTCAACCGACCCAGAGCAGACAACTAAACTAGTCACCATAATGCTGCAGTTTCATACAATGTTCTGACGACATGCCACAACATAACTTGGCTTTGATGGTCTGTACTGAATAGTAGACTACATTCATCAACAGTAACTGCCCATAGCTAATGTACTGTCATTTTTGGGGCAGCATTCTTACTAGAACCACTCTCTTAAGTTGGACTGGAGAGATGATTGGATTCGAAGATGATTGATGGGATTATTCTTGACTTGAGTGTTGGCTGTAGGCCAGCAAATGCTGCGACTGCGTGTAGCCTATGCCTTGACTCAGCTGGAAATTGTTGTCTGTCAGCATATGAAAAACGTAGATGCTGTAAATGTATGTAGTCGCATTAGTCATAGTCAAGAATCGAAATATCACCCGGAGCGTGGGTCAACCCTCTGGTTGCCCAGTATGCATCTGGTGTGATGTCTCTTTTACATTAGATTTTTATAAACACATGATCTGAATGGGCTTTGAGATGTAGTAGGGCCTACCTTATCTTATCAGCCATATAAAACGGCCTCCTCTTCCTCCTCTCATCTAAAAAATGGCCTCCCCTTCCTCCTAATCTCAAAACAGCCTCCTCTTCCTCCTCTCATACCACTGAGTCTCTCACAAGTCTCTGCCAGTCATGACTGGGTGGTAGTGCTGAAATAGTTGTCACAACGATGTAAATGATATGATTTCTCCCATGTGGATCTTCATGTGCAATTTCAGGTTATTATTCTGCTTGAATCCTTTGCCAGTGGACAGTGGAGAGGTCAGAGGGTGGGGGTTCACTGAACCAGTGCCCCACTTTTCTTTGGCAATATCATCCATATTGAGGTCCCGGAGAGGTGAGGGATAGATTTGTTTTCTACTGAGAGGAGAGGGGATTTTTTTGTTTCGAAGTCAGTGCAACTGCAGGTGTTATGCAGCATTCACAGTTAGTTAGCCCCATTCACACTCAATTAGCTTGTAATGGTTTTATTCATGTTTGTGAGCAGACACATCAGATTGGAGCATGCATCTGTTGGAGCATCAACGATACTCAAGTACATAAAATCTAAAAGCTAGTACTAACATCTGCCATTATGTTTTTACAGCAATGTACACACACACACACACAACAATAAACACAAACCCTTTATTCCCCTGCCATATAAACACACAAGTACATAATTGTGTGAAATAGAACCTGTCTAACACTTTTATGAAATACCTCAGTCTAACAAACCAGACGCTGTGGTCTGTTAACTGAATGAGCTTTAGCGACAACAGATATCAAGAGTAACTCAATATCAAGGTCTATAGTCCGCTACCCTGACCTAATCTCTGCCTTAATTTGATGCAGTTCTTTGAAGAAAATGGTAAATAAAGCCTTGAGTTTATTTTACTACATTATAGCTTTGAAAATCAGGCATTTTGCCAGAGTGCCATTTTATAAGCAATGGCGGTAAGATGCAAGACATGATTTGTGATCTAAACAAAAGTCCAGCTAGACACAGTCCATTGTTTCCTTGATCTAATCAGTAGAGACCCACAACACAGAACATCTAAATCTACTCCAGATAGTTGCTTCAACCTTTTTGGATAACATCCAGTTATATTAACTCATGCATGGACACATACAACACTGCTGACACACTTTTGAATGCTGCTTTTTCAGTCTTTCCCCTGACAACAACATTACATCAGGTGATATGCCCTCAAAGCTCATCACTAAGCTAAGGATCCTGGGACTAAACACCTCCCTCTGCAACTGGATCCTGGACTTCCTGACGGGCCGCCCCCAGGTGGTAAGGGTAGGTAACAACACATCTGCCACGCTGATCCTCAACACGGGGGCCCCTCAGGGGTGCGTGCTCAGTCCCCTCCTGTACTCCCTGTTCACCCATGACTGCATGGCCAGACACGACTCCAACACCATCATTAAGTTTGCCGACGACACAACAGTGGTAGGCCTGACCACTGACAATGATGAGACAGCCTATAGGGAGGAGGTCAGAGACCTGGCCGTGTGGTGCCAGGATAACAACCTCTCCCTCAACATGATCAAGACAAAGGAGATGATTGTGGACTACAGGAAAAAAAAAAGAGGACTGAGCACGCCCCCATTCTCATCGACGGGTCTGTAGTGGAACAGGTTGAGAGCTTCAAGTTCCTTGGTGTCCACATCACCAACAACTATCATGGTCCAAACACACCAAGACAGTCGTGAAGAGGGCACGACAAAGCCTATTCCCCCTCAGGAGACTGAAAAGATTTGGCATGGGTCCTCAGATCCTCAAAAAGTTATACAGCTGCACCATCGAGAGCATCCTGACTGGTTACATCACCGCCTGGTATGGCAACTGCTCGGCCTCCGACCGCAAGGCACTACAGACGGTAGTGCGTACGGCCCAGTACATCACTGGGGACAAGCTTCCTGCCATCCAGGAACTCTATACCAGGTGGTGTCAGAGGAAGGCCCTCAAAATTGTCAAAGACTCCAGCCACCCTAGTCAAAGACTGTTCTCTCTGCTACCGCACGGCAAGCGGTACCGGAGCGCCAAGTCTAGGTCCAAAAGGATTCACAACAGCTTCTACCCCCAAGCCATAAGATTCCTGAACAGCTAATCATGGCTACCCGGACTATTTGCACTGCCCCCCCACCCCCCATCCCCCTCTTTTACGCTGCTGCTACTCTGTTTATTATTTATGTATAGTCACTTTAACTCAACCCACCCATGTACATATTACCTCAATTACCTCAACTAGCCGGTGCCCCCGCACATTGACTCTGCACTGGTACCCCCCTGTATATGGCCTCCCTACTGTTCTTTTATTTTACTGCTGCTCTTTAGTTATTTGCTTTAATTTTTTTACTTAACACTTTTTTTATTTTACTTTTTTATAAAAAAAAAAATGCGTTGTTGGTTAAGGGCTTGTAAGTAAGCATTTCACTGTTGTATTCGGCGCATGTGGCAAATTAAATTTGATTTGATTTGATGTCACAAACACTTAATTAAAGCAGTGCCAAACTAACCATTATAAACTGGGTCGTTTCGAGCCTTGGATGCTGATTGGCTGAAAGCCATAGTATGGCCAATATACCACGACTAAGGGCTGTATCCAGGAACTCCACGCCGCATCGTGCGTAAGAACAGCCCTTAGCTGTGGTATATTGGCCATATACCATAAACCCCCGCTGGCCTTATTGCGTAAATATAACATATTTGAGAGAGCACAAGAAGGGAGGGAGGGAGGGAGGGAGGGAGACAGACAGACAGACAGACAGACAGACAGACAGACAGACAGACAGACAGACAGACAGACAGACAGAGAGAGAGAGAGAGAGAGAGAGAGAGAGAGAGAGAGAGAGAGAGAGAGAGAGAGAGAGAGAGAGAGAGAGAGGGAGGGAGAGAGAGGGAGAGAGAGAGAGAGAGAGAGAGAGAGAGAGAGAGACAGAGCTGCGTCAACAACAGTGATCCCTAATCCCCAACACTGAACTGACAACAGACAGACAGGATCCGCCATGCAACCAGACCCACACCCTGCCTACAGCCCCACACCATGCAACCCCACACCGTGCCTGTCAATGGAACCTACCTTCCAGGGAGGAGATGTGTGTCCTCAGATAAACTCCTGGAGGCCAGGTGGAGAGGAGAGCAGGACAGAACTCCTGCCTGGCTACACGGGAGAGACTGGACCCTAGCTGGGTCACTCACACTACAAAAGCCCAACTGTAGCCCTGTTGCCTCTTCCTCTTCTGACACATAAACACACACGACGCAAACATCCAGCCAGGAATGTATTAACAGAGACAGACACACGCTCACTCATTCACACATACATACACAGACAGACAGTACATCTGCCTGCACACATTTCCTTGGAGATGCAGTGGGTCCTCGTAGTGCAAAAAGCCCAGGGTGATGCCAATCCAACCAGAGAACCAGAGAGAGAGAAATCAGCATAACACTGACTGGGAGGCTCTGAGTGTCACGGACGAATCAAAGTACCACCGTCCCCCTACCCCTCTCTCTTTCTCCCCCTTCCCCATACAACTCTCACTCTTTCTCCCTTCCCCTTTCTCCCTCTCGTTCTTTCTGACTCCCTCACTCTCTCTCTCTTTCTACTCTCTGTCCGCCTTTCTCTCTTCTCTGCCCCTCTATCTCTTTCTCCCTCACATTCTCTCTCTCTCTCTCTCTCTCTCTCTCTCTCTCTCTCTCTCTCTCTCTCTCTCTCTCTCTCTCTCTCTCTCTCTCTCTCTCTCTCTCTCTCTCTCTCTCTCTCTCTCTCTCTCTCTCTCTCTCTCTCTCTCTCCTCTCACACGCATCAACCATTCCTGGTTTTCAAACTCCTCAAAATGACACCACCAGAAAGATACTTATATTTAGCAAACAGTAAATGCCCATTTTAAATGCATGGTTGACATTAAAATCTTAAATACCACAGTATATTGCTACTTGACCATTCAAAATTGGCAAACATCTGAACACAGGAGAACCAATTTGTCACTGAACAGATACATAACAGTAGCTACTTCTGCTTTATATCAATCAATAGCATCACCGTATAGCAAACCACCATGGAAATCCTTTCCATTATAATGTTATTCTTTCACTAATAAGACAGTCACAGGATGTGGAATGGAGATGGACATGGGTGCCTGTCCCCATAAGCATCGCCCCTCTCTGCTGCTTGTCTCATGTAATCAAGTCTTGAATTGCTGGGTGATGCATGAGACTGACTCATTGGCATACAAAACAAAGTTCTAACCCATTTACTGTGTGCCTGTGTCTTACTTTATGCCAGAGAACAGACAGCCCATAACCTGAGAACATAGATGTGTAAACTGGACGAAACTGGTTGTCCAGAAATCCAGAAACTGTCTGTCCAGAAATCCAGAAACTTGCTATCCAGAAATCCAGAAACTTGCTGTCCAGAAATCCAGAAACTTGCTGTCCATAAATCCAGAAACTTGATGTCCAGAAATCCAGACTCTTGCTGTCCAGAAATCCAGAAACTTGCTGTCCAGAAATCCAGAAACTGGCTGTCCAGAAATCCAGAAATTTGCTGTCCAGAAATCCAGAAACTGGTTGTCCAGAAATCCAGAAACTGGCTGTCCAGAAATCCAGAAACTGGCTGTCCAGAAATCCAGAAACTGTCTGTCCAGAAATCCAGAAACTTGCTGTCCAGAAATCCAGAAACTGGCTGTCCAGAACAGATTGAGGCAATCACTGATATCAGGGTACTTTTGATAACATTTTCAAGTGGGTACTTCAAAGGAATCCTTCTCTGAAAATACTATTTTTAAAAATAGAATATTAAGATGAAGGGGCGAAGCAGTCATCTAAGCAGTCATATTAACTAAAGCTGAAAAGGCTAGAAAAATATGGTTATGTGAGAGCCAACCCGTTAAAACAATTGTATTTTTCAGCTTATGTCCTTGCCTCAACCCCAGGTAGCAGTTCAGTCAGGGCTTGAAGTAGGAAAGAACGACACAACATCAATCGCTAAGAGGAGGGATGATGATGGCCGATATACCTGGCTTCCATTTACATGGGAAGGGTTGAGTGAAGTCCTGGAGAGCCCCAGAATGTTTACACCAGCCATCTGGAAAACAGACTTCACCATGGGCCAAAAGGTGTCCCTCTCTGCTCCTCCAATGTGGAGCCCCACTGTAACATTGATGAACATTTAAAATCCACCTGGAGCACTCTGCCATCACAGTTTATCACTCACGCCCATGAGGCTGTTTGCATGGAGCTCCAGGACTGGGACTGACAGCCATGGAAAGCAGCTTAGAGCTGTGGAATCTCTCCACTGTGAGCTGCTCTGTGGCTCAGGGGCTGGCAGGGAACCATCAGAGAGCCATGAAGAGCAGTGGTGCTGCCATGTCAACTCAACGCTCCTAGAAGGGGATTGCAGTCCTCACTCACTCAGAACACCCACTCTGGCTGCCACCACTCTTCAATCAACTTGATCACTGACACATGCTTTTTTTTATATAGGGGGTGTCACTGACACATGCTGATCTGGTGAGCTGGCTAGCATTACCCTTTGTTATGGGTATGCTTGTCACCAGCAGGGACTGTGGAGTTTGTCAAGATCAAAATAAATATCAAAGGAGCAAAACCCAGGTAAAAAGTTTGAGGAAACCCTGCCTCAGTCTTCTGAATACCTAAACCTGGAATGTAGTTTTATTTCTCAGCAGGACAATTACACAATGTTAATTCCAAAGACACACCAGAATGGCTTTCCAAGAGGTGTTGAGTATTCCTAAATGGTCCAGTCTCAGTCATGACTTAAATATGCAGAGACAAGGTTTGAATATTGCTGTCCATTAATGATTCAAAACCCAAATTTACTGAGCTTGAGAAATTTTGACAAAAGCAATGGATATACGTTGCCCTAAGAGCAAAGTTGGTAGAATCTTATTCAAAATGATTCTGTAGTATATGAAGATTATGACTTTGTTAATGTTTTTAAGTGGAATCTGAGAGGATGTTTATTTAGTGTCAAAGAGAGCCGTTTTTAGGGTGACGCCCCAGGGAAGACAGGGGATTGGACAGTAGAGGGAGCCACCCATATTTTGGGGAAGATTATATATACTGGGTGTAAACAAAGAAGAGGTTAGAGCGGCCATTGCAATCTGGGAGACGCTGCTCTCCGGGTGATCTGGACATCCGTAAACTCATGCTGAAATCTTGTGATATGAATAAACCTTATGATCAAAGTTCAGTATGAGCGGACTCCTTTGTTCAACAGCAATAATTACCAGCATTGACTCGACACTACAAATGGCGACGAGGATGGGATCGGTCTGCATCTTTCTTGTGTTCCATTCATGAGCCGCGAGGTGACTCCCGCTCAAGCCGGCTATAAGGTGAGATTCCTCACAAATTTTGGGCGCTAGTTGGTTCGCTGGCTTATGGGTGTGTGCGCTGGGGAGATGTACCGTGTAAATTACTTGTGTGTGCTGATGTGGTTTTGTTGCTGTCGACTAAGGGTCTGTTATAAATATTCTAAATTTTGTTTGCACTGGTAAACGTCGCAAATAGGGGGGAGTGTCTATAGAAATAGGCTTGAATAGGAATTCTAGAGCAATCGATGGTAGTGAATAAGGCAGATATACAAGGCAGATATACAAGGCAGAGATACAAGGCAGATATACAAGGCAGATATACAAGGCAGATATACGTATACACATTAGGGCATTGCGAATCTGGTAAAGACCTCAGGGAGGCGATCTTAGGATGGGCCGAAAATCCTTTTACGCGTTATATGTGTTTTAGGTCAGTCTGGGACTGGACGGTGGAATCTACATTCTTTTGCAAGTTACTGCTCATCTTGTATCCGACGGGGTATATGTTTGGGGGAACCTCTCATAGAATATCCAGAACTCACGGCACCATAAAAGGTAGGGACAAAGAAAAAGAAGTTAGGCGCAATGCAGGTTACATTGCTACATGTTGCACGCCACATGTTACATACATGCTAAGGCTAAATGCTAAATGCTAATTATGCTGCATGCTACATGCTAACATGTGACCTTAGAGGGCCATTGCGATGGAATAAAGCCTCTTAAATTATGTTTGTGTGTGTAGAATTTAAGTTCTATGCTTTGTGAGCTCTGTTAAATGTTGTTTGACTATGAGGAGAAAACGGAGTTACAGCGGGACTGTTAACTTTCTGGTTGGGTTGGGGAGACAGCTGAGAAGCTCCCTTCAACGGTGAAATCGTATTGGTGAATGTACTGCGCATGCGTGTGATTTTACGGCACTAGATTACGACACGTCTGATTTTACGGCACTAGATTACGACACGTCTGATTTTACGGCACTAGATTACGACACGTCTGATTTTACGGCACTACATTACGACACGTCTGATTTTACGGCACTACATTACGACACGTCTGATTTTACGGCACTACATTACGACACGTCTGATTTTACGGCACTACATTACGACACGTCTGATTTTACGGCACTACATTACGACACGTCTGATTTTACGGCACTACATTACGACACGTCTGATTTTACGGCACTACATTACGACACGTCTGATTTTACGGCACTACATTACGACACGTCTGATTTTACGGCACTACATTACGACACGTCTGATTTTACGGCACTACATTACGACACGTGGGATTTTACGACACTAGATTACGACACGTGGGATTTTACTACACTAGATTACGACACGTGGGATTTTACGGCACTAGATTACGACACGTGGGATTTTACGGCACTAGATTACGACACGTGTGATTTTACGACACTAGAGTTACGTAGGGAGAATATGCCTCTGCTACACGGTGCAAGGGGGGGAGACACAGACACAGACGAACGTAGAGATTTGAACACGAATGGAATGTTCTAGTTGTTACATCGGCTGTTGTTTGAAAATGAAACTATTTGTTGAGATCTATTGAATTTATAAATTAGATATATGTTGACGGATTAAAATAAATAAAATAAAATGACGGATTAAAATAAATAAATAAATGTTATTGAGCTATCTATAATTATTCCTGAGTTAATTCTTAGAGCGAATGTGACTGGAGGAATATTGAATGGTTGAAATAACTCAGTGAGTGTATAAACTTTAAATGCTTGTCTGTCCTTTTGTTCCTTTGTCATATGAGAGGCGATAGAACGAGGAGAGAGAGAGAAAGAGAGGAGGTGCTGACGTGTACATCACGTGACAAGGGGTGACGCGACAGAGGATCGAGTCAAAAGGTTTTGGTGCTGTTCTGTTTACAAAATCTTCCCCTACAGGATATTTGATGTTATGACAATTTCACAGAGACTTGGCAAAAGACTGATTGAATAAAATTTGCATTTTGGAGTTTCTGTGCATGAGTTGGTTTGATTAGAGTTCTGTTGGAAATCGATTACTGACATTATTCTGTAAAATTAAGATAATTGGATGCTTACTAAGCAATGGGGTTTATGAGTACTGTAGTGTTGCTGGATTATAGATATTATACATACCACCTTCAATCAGGAGGGGTAAGATAGCCACTAATTGATAAATTGGTAAAATAGGAAATATAAATAAAAATTATTTTTGATTATTCATACATTTATTGAGTAATTGTTTAATTGGGGGAAAAAACATTTTTATTAATTATTTTTGAATATTCATATTTTTATTGCTTAATTTTTGTTATTAGCATTAAAAAAAAAAAATTGGGAGTTTATATTAAAAATTAAAGGGAGGAAGCCATAGGCTATATAGTCTCAAATAAAATAATTCACAATAAAGGAATATAAAAGAGTTGTTACAATGGGGAAAAAGGACATCAAGGTTATGAAAGTAATTACACCTGTTGATATAGTTGAAAATAGTAAACATTGCAATACCATTAACTAAAGGTTGTCTGGAAAAGGGAACAAAAGTTGGCCTGACATTGAACAACCATAGCTAGTAGAGGGAATCTTAACCCTGACGTAATCAAGATAATGAAAGTGCTTCTGTCAATTCATAAAGCAGATCAAAAGAAGGAAAAAAAAGGGAACAACGAAAAGAAAAGAGACAAAGAGAGCTGGGTGTTCTTAAGTTGTCCTTCATTCTCAAATAAAACTGATGAAAGATACCAACGATAAAGCTTCTGGTGATCATCCAGGAGGGTGATTATTGCATCAGAGATGAAGATGAACGAATAATAGAGAGAGGACAAGCAGAAACGACCATAAAGATAAAAGAAAACTCCAAAAGGAAGAAAATGAGATGTCTGGAAGAGAAGAGTGAGGTTAAGGAAGATGGAACTTGAAGAAGATGATGATGATGATGATGATGATCAGAGTGATTGAGAAGAGATCATGGGTGGATATGACTCTGTGATCAGAAGGAAGTTGGCAAGAGAGGAAAGAAGAAGGATACTAGAGATTTGATCTCTGATGGAAGTTGAAGGAAGAAGGATACAAAAGATTCGAGTTCTGATGAAAGCAAAGATGAAGACTTGGAGATTAAAGGTGCTTCATATTCAAGAGGATTTTATCCAACAATGATTAGCAAAGAAGAAATAGAAAGAGATATAGACCGATGCGTATCATGCCTGGATAAAGCGAATAGTTTAGAAGAAGTAACACAACTGGAGGAACAACTCAAGAAGCTGAAGAAAAGTAAGAAGATGATGGAAGATGATATTTCGAGGACAGAACTTAGAATATAACCCTTTGAAGAATACTGATATGTCAACAACAAGAAAGAGCAGGACCAAGAAACTCTACTCAATCAAATACAACTGGGGAAGGAGAAGAAGAAGAAGAAGAAGGAGAAGAAACAAGCTTTGGTTATGAAGAATCAGTGTGCACCAAATCAACAATCACTGCCATAGCTTCAACTGAACAAGGTCAAATGCAATTGTATCAGCCACCAATGGCGGTACCAGTTGTTCCATATCCACAGCCAGTTTCTGGACAGACACAGAATTGGAGAGGAAGAGGACGAGAAGGCTTAGAAGGAGGAGGAAGATTTCAGCTACACTTCCAGCAACTTTCAGAAGCGTGTTATAATTGTGGACAGGTTGGTTACTTTACCTGTGATTGCAATGCGTCAGGAGGAAACAACAGAGGGAATTTCTGAGGAAGATAAAGGAGCAAGTGAAGATCACCTGTTCTCCAGGTGAACCCTTAAAGGAGCAAGGATTCTAGAGTGCCTAGAAGATCCGAAGGGGGGTGTCAGCTGATAGCACCGATTAGAGAAGAAAAATATCCAACAATTGAAGTGAAAATAAAAAGGACTAGGAGAAGGAATAGAGGAAAAGCTTTTATCTGTGTTGAGCCTAAAGAGGTTAAACATCTCATTATGTAAAATTAACTAATTAGGATAGGGATTTGAGGGAGTAAAACAGTTGATCACTCTTAAGGAGCCAATTGAGCTCTGCTATAAAAAATCAAAGAGAAATTAAAATACACATACTGGTATCAGAACATATACCTATTGCATTGTTGGGAAGAGATGCATTGTGTAAATTGAACTGTACAATAAGATGTACACTAGACGGCTGTCTGGTAGAAGATTTTAAAAGAGTAGGGTTTTTGGGAATCATATTTGCTTGAAAAGATAATGTCCTTCGTCCTATGATAATCTATTAGACTGCCTATTAGACAATCTGTCTGAAAAATAAAGTTAAAAGGGGTGACTGTTATTCTTGGTTACATTCCTACACCAAGAGATCTCAAACTAGGCTAAAAGATGTTCGATAGTTTGCCAAGTCTGTGTGTAAAGAAGTCAGAAGCAGGTGGGGACTTCCCAATCACATATTCTAAAAATTGGTGGTAAAGGGATTTTGTGAATAAATCAGTGGAAGAGGTTTTAAAAGTTAGGAGAAAAGATTAGATTAAAAAAAGTTAGGAGAACTAGGGTTGAAGGAACTCTAAGACAGTAAGCTAAGTTTCAATGTTAGTAGGAAGAGAGAGTGAATGTAGTGACACTAGTGGTGATAGATGGAAATACAAGTAAGGAGTTAAAAGTCTTAGGGAGAATGGATGAAGTAACAACAAGGACATCAACACTTCAGTCTATTATAACAACAGTGAGAAGCAATTTAACTCTTTCAACATTGATAGTTATTAAAGCCATAAATATATCGCATTTGATTACAAGGGAGCAGATAGCTCCAGCATCAATTTTAGAGGAATTTTATAGTCGGGGAAGCCTATCATTGGAGGATAAGTCTAAGAGAGAAGTGGGGATTTTTCCATGGTATGGTGTAAAATTTGGGAAGATCATATTGATAATATTACCTATACTTTGATTCCAGATAGTTCAGATAATATCACTAGTGTTATAAATGCATTGAAGAATATAAGGGATGCATTTGGTAGATCTGAAGGAGCTGGATGGTCAGTGAAGTCTTGGTTGCAAGATCAGTTAGGCCCAGTGGGAGCAGTGATGGTTTAGATTTTAATAGCAGCTTTGATAGCACTGTGTGTGATATTTTTCTTTTGTAATTTGTTACTGACCTTTGAGAAAGCTATGATATTGAGATAGGTTGGAGTTGTGATGCCTGGAGACAACACTCAGATGCCATTGTTGACTGTTCCTGATCTGGATGAAGATGGACAAGTGGGACTGGATGGAGTATTGATGGATAAATATCCTTTTTGATTATTTGATCATTTTGCAAAGAATTTTTTCAATATTAGTGTGATTTTAGTATGATGTTATGAATCAAAGGGGGGAAATAGGATAATGTGATTCATATATCATTTTATATCATTTTTTATATTCTTAGTTGATATTGATGTTTTAATTTGAAAGTGTTGTTTTGCAAAAGATACTGTTTGGTCTTTTCTTTTCTTCCAGAAGCATTTGGGGGAATATGTAGAGATTGAAATACTCAAACAAGGACAATATGAAGGGACAATATGAAAGGAGAATGACTGGAGGAGATGGAACAAGGAAGGAGTGGAAAGGTTCCGATTCCATCATCGAAGATGCATTGGAAGAGGAGACTACGGGGGAGATGAAGTGTAGTGGACTACATTCCAGTGTCTGCAATGAAATATAGACATATTTGCATGTGTAATACATAATTTGTGTCATATTCTTAGGTATTAATTTTTGTAGAATGATATTTGATGTTATTGAATACATGTGGGGATCTTAGATGTTTTTGTTTATTTCGTGAATGCTTAGGGACAGGGAGTCTAGGCAGGGATAGAGATCCACTGTAGGGTCCGATGGGTCGACCAGCCTTAGTGTGGACATTTTGGATAGTATTTTGTTTGCTGGGGCTTTCATGTGTATTTAATTGCATCACAGTTTCAAATGCATTTATAAAGACTTATGAATTAATCTGGAGTACCTAGGTGGTTGCCTGGGGCAGAGGGGCCGTGAGAGAATTTTACTGTCTTGATTGATGGATGGATATTTGGAAAGAAGGCTGCCAGACAGTTTTTCGCTCTCACACTCCATAAAGATTTCTTCATATTTCATAGTAATGTATTCACACTTCATAAAGATTTGTTCATATTTCATAGTAATGTATTCACACTCCAGAGGGAAATGTTTTTGGTTTAATGTTAAAGATACTCAATAAGATAAATTGTTACTTGTCATAATCCTATTCTGTTTGTTTTCGAGACTTTTAGTTAGTATCGAAGGGGGGAATGTAGTATATGAAGATTATGACTTTGTTAATGTTTTTAAGTGGAATCTGAGAGGATGTTTATTTAGTGTCAAAGAGAGCCGTTTTTAGGGTGACGCCCCAGGGAAGACAGGGGATTGGACAGTAGAGGGAGCCACTCATATTTTGGGGAAGATTATATATACTGGGTGTAAACGAAGAAGAGGTTAGAGCGGCAATTGCAATCTGGGAGACGCTGCTCTCCGGGTGATCTGGACATCCGTAAACTCATGCTGAAATCTTGTGATATGAATAAACCTTATGATCAAAGTTCAGTATGAGCGGACTCCTTTGTTCAACAGCAATAATTACCAGCATTGACTCGACACTACAATTCACAGCTGTAATGGCTGTCAAAGGTGCTTCCACCAAGTATTAACTCTGGGGTGTGAAGACATTCGCAATCAAGACATCTTTGTTTTGTATTTTTAATTAATTTGGTAATTTTTCTATAATTTGTCTTTCACTTTGGAAATGTGGAGTAGGTTGTGTAGAACGATAAGAAAAACATCTAATTTATTACATCTCTAAATTGAATGGGCCCAGGGTGTGTAGACTTTCACTTTCACTACTGTATAGCTACATGGCTGTGGGCTAGACATCCCATGGAAGATTGTATGCTTCCATTCCCTATGTCCTGATGAAAGTCAAGTTTTAATATTAGAAATGTAAGGTTGCTCTGACATTAGATTCAAGTGTGTCAGAACCAAGTTCATTGGTGTGCTTTTCAGCTGTATCCCAGTCGTTTCATCATGTATCAGTTATTAGCAGAAAGCCTGGATGACATTAAGGATTATAAGATGACAAATTCAAGGCTTAATGTGTCATTATGGCATAAATTCATACATTTCTCCTTTTATGAGGGAAAGAGTGTTATTATAACAGCAGGTCTGAGAACACTCAGTCCTCACATAAAGCCAAGCTGTCTTTTCATTACACTCCATCCATCTTATTCTCATCATGTTTCAAAATAACATTATTATTAATACTCACTGGGCACACACTAGCTGAATCAACATTGTTTCCACGTCATTTCAATGAATTTACGTTGAACCAACGCGGAATAGACCCAGTGGATAGACTGACATTTCTGACACACAACTCTCTCTGTCAGTGTTGAACCAATTGATGTGATTCTTATTTTGCCTTTCTTTGCCTTTCATAGGATGTATGATTAGTTTTGGTTGCGCAATAAGATAAGATAATGGCAAGATTATGGTAAAACAACAAAAGGGCATCTGAAACACCTATGATGTTTGTCTGCGTGACCCTGGTAGCAGAACGTTTCTGAGGCAGCATGTAAATGTCCAGATTCTTAATTAAAATGTTGTTGATTTTAGCAGTTTTTTTTCTCCTTCATTTCTGTGAGGTGAGGAGGACGTCAGGTCGAGCTGAGCACTGACTGAAAACTGCCCTGTCCTCTTCACCCTGGATGCTTGACTCAGATTCTGTGTCCCCTGTCTCGTGTGTGCTTATTTTGGGTTCCATGCTGGTCCCAGGCTTGATTACAGAGGCCAAACAGCACAGAACATCAGTGAGTCCTGATGATCTCAAAATGAGGCTTCTGCTAGTTTTTGTTGTCTTTTTTCTTTTAAACAGTTATTGAATTATTTAGACCTGGTTATTTAGACCTGGTTATTTAGACCTGGTTATTTAGACCCAGTTATTTAGACCTGGTTATTTAGACTCGGTTATTTAGACCTGGTTATTTAGACCTGGTTATTTAGACCCAGGAAGCCTAATGAGCGCACTGCACTCTCTGACCAGTAGTGAAATTAATTGGTCAATTAAGTGTAAGTTAAATGAACAACAGCAGGACTGCAACCTGTGCAACGATGTTCTAGGGGAGGAAAGAGCAGAAAAGCTGCCTGTCAAGATCACAGCGAGAGAGAGAGAGAGAGAGAGAGAGAGAGAGAGACAGAGGGGAGAAAGATGAAGTGGTAGAGAGAGAGAGCGATAGTAAACTGTGATGAACCCAGATAAAGAGCTCAGCCCAGAGCTTTGTTTCTCCACATCATGTCCTTTATATACACAAGGAGGACAGCAGTTCTGTTCTGTAGCTACTGTTGGTTCAGTCATTTCCCCTTCTCTAATCCATGTTTATCTTGAATAATCTTCCCACCACTTATCGGAATGTTTGTGGGTCAAGCCCAATAGCAAAAGAATCTCCTTCTCATCACAGTTTATAGACTCAGAATCATGGGCTTATTCATATGGAACATATGTACAAATTACCTCGACTAGCCTGTACTCCCGCACATTGACTCTGTACCGGTACCCCCTGTATATAGCCTCATAATTTTATTTTATTTTTTTACTTTAGTTTATTTAGTAAATATTTTCTTAACTCTATTTTCTTAAAACTGCATTGTTGGTTAAGGGCTTGTAAGTGTCAAATCGGAGGGCCTGTTGTCTGGACCTATGGCAGTCTCTATGGGGGTGCCACAGGGTTAAATTCTTGGGCCGACTCTTTTCTCTGTGTATATCAATGATGTCGCTCTTGCTGCTGGTGACACTCAGATCCACCTCTACGCAGACGACACCATTTGTATACATCTGGCCCTTCATTGGACACTGTGTTAACAAACCTCCAAACGGCCGCCATTCCTTCCAGTTCTCTGCTGCCAATGACTGGAACAAATTGCAAAAATCTCTGAAGCTGGAGACTCTTATCTCCCTCACTAACTTTAAGCATCAGTTGTCAGAGCACCTTACCGATCACTGCACCTGTACACAGCCCATCTGAAATTAGCCCACCCAACTACCTCATTCCTATATTGTTATTTATTTTGCTCTTTTGCACCCCAGTATCTCTATTTGCACATAATCTCTTGCACATCTAGCATTCCAGTGTTAATACTAATTGTAATTACTTTGCACTATAGCCTATTTATTGCCTTACCTCCATAACTTGCTACATTTGCACACACTGTATATATATTTGCTGTTGTATTTTTTGACTTTATGTTTTTTTTTACCCCATATGTAACTCTGTGTTGTTGTTTTTATCGCACTGCTTTGCTTTATCTTGGCCAGGTCGCAGTTGTAAATGAGAACTTGTTCTCAACTGGCTTACCTGGTTAAATAAAGGTGAAATAAAAATAAAATAAAAAGCATTTCACGGTAAGGTCTACACCTGTTGTATTCAGCGCATGTGACAAATACAAATACGCTCAGACAGCATTATCTCTAAAGAAATAGATTTTCTGTCATGCGGCTTCCTTCTCTTCACCTTCTGACAATCCTGTTCACAAGACATAAGAACGTTATGCGATAATTACTTTTTTATGGAAAGGGAATTTCCTATTGCTAAGCCTCTTTAATGAGAAATCTGATGCTGGGTTGTTTGCCCCGAGGAGAAATGCGATTGTGATTTGATTAGGAGAAATATGATTATGGAATTGATTTGTTTTGTTGTGCTGCTGATGAAAAGGAGGGAGTGGGTGTTGGTAAATTCAATATCTGTTATATCAAGCTAGGGAAGGAATTTAATATGGCAAACTTTAATACTCGTCATGAATACAGTGGCTTGCGAAAAGTATTCACCCCCTTGGCATTTTTCCTATTTTGTTGCCTTACAACCTGGAATTAAAATTGATTTTTGGGGGGTTTGTATCATTTGATTTACACAACATGCCTACCACTTTGAAGATGCAGAATAGTTTCCCAGTCCCTGCCACCACCATGCTTCACTGTGGGGATGGTGTTCTCGGGGTGATGGGAGGTGTTGGGTTTGCGCCAGACATAACGTTTTCCTTGATGGCCAAAAAGCTCAATTTTAGTCTCTTCTGACTAGAGTACCTTCTTCCATATGTTTGGGGAGTCTCGAACATGCCTTTTGGAAAACACCAAATGTGTTTGCTTATTTTTTTCTTTAAGCAATAGCTTTTTTCTAGCCACTCTTCCATAAAGCCCAGCTCTGTGGAATGTACGGCTTAAAGTGGTCCTATGGACAGATACTCCAATCTCCGCTGTGGAGCTTTGCAGCTCCTTCAGAGTTTTCTTTGGTCTCTTTGTTGCCTCTCTGATTAATGCGCTCCTTGCCTGGTCCATGTGTTTTGGTGGGCGGCCCTCTCTTGGCAGGTTTGTTGTGGTGCCATATTCTTTCAATTTTTTTATAATGGATTTAATGGTGCTCCGTGGGATGTTCAAAGTTTCAGATATTTTTTTATAACCCAACCCTGATCTGTACTGCTCCACAACTTTGTCCCTGACCTGTTTGGAGAGCTCCTTGGTCTTCATGGTGCCGCTTGCTTGGTGGTGCCCCTTGCTTAGTGGTGTTGTAGACTCTGGGGCCTTTCAGAACAGGTGTGTATATATACTGAGATCATGTGACAGATCATGTGACACTTAGATTTCACACAGGTGGACTTTATTTAACTAATTATGTGACTTCTGAAGGTAATTGGTTGCACCAGATCTTATTTAGGGGCTTCATAGCAAAGGGGGTGAATACATGTGCATGCACCACTTTTCCGTTATACTTTTTTGAAACAAGTTATTTTTTTCATTTCACTTCACCAATTTGGACTATTTTGTGTATGTCCAAATAAGAATCCATTTAAATTACAGGTTGTAGTGCAACAAAATAGGAAAAACGCCAAGGGGGATGAATACTTTTGCAAGGCACTGTAGCTTCCACATCTACAAACTGGCTCCCTGACATTCCCACAGGCTTACTGTGAATGAATACAATAACAACCTTGAAATTTTGAATATCCTTGTGGTGTCAATGTGGGGACTAGTTGTGCAGCATTCATGACATGTGGGAACTAGGAAATTTCCGACTTGGAAAGTCATTATAGAAATATGATACCTGAGTTTCCCAACCAATAGGAAGGGGAGAGGCTATACGGACACGCCTGGTGCCCAAAGTTGATGACATGTGTTGTGCAGCGAAACTCAACGAATGGATTCGGTTCAGTCAGTCGTCTTAACGCTCCACAGCTAGCTAGTTTATGCTTGTGGCTAGAAACTACAGCGAGAAAGTAAAACTTGTCTGCCGAAGTTGGGACTTTGGAGTGATCAGAATCATTCAGTTTTTATCGGACTACAAAATCAACAAATGTCCTTTAGCTGTCACCCTGGCCTGATATTACTACATGACAGCAGTGCTCAGCAAGCGGGCATCGGGATCGAATGACACACTGTGTCCCGTAGTTGTGTTGCAGTGCAAACTCTCCCCATTGAGCAGCAGTAGACTTTATCACAGTGACATCCAGATGGTTACTACTACCAATATTGAAAGGTATTCGTGTAGGCTGCTGTCCTACTCAAAATATAATCAAGTGGGATGGAACAAGTTAGCTACCACAAGCGACATGTGATACAGCTGCCCGGTGAAGCAGCTGCTGCCCAGTGGGTAGCTGAGGAACGCTCAATTCCGTTTTCTTATGAGTTGAGAGTTCCTCAGCTACCCAGTGGGAAGCATCTCAATACAACACCGTTACACTGGTCATTCAGATTCCAGATGGTGACCATTACAACAAGTTATTGCTCCCTCGCCCATCTAAATAAACATCACATTTATAAGTTGGAACTAGCGCCATGTTGCTGTTACATAAACTAGCTAGCTGGGAAGGGCTCATCAGAACGAATAACTAAACCGAATCCATTCATTTCGACTCTCAGCTGGGCGACATACGTCATCAATTTGGGCACCAGGCGTGTCCGTATAGCCTCTTCCAATAGGAAGCTCTAGGCAAATAACTTGCCTTAATTTGTACTCGGATTTGTCATGAATGCAGCATAGGTCCATGAATGCCACATTTTGCTATCAGAGAAGGTGTTAGGGTTTGTGAAACAACCAACAAAGTCCATTTTAAATTTGAACATTTAGAGATTTACGGCTTTGTCCCTGATCTGACATTTATGACCCTTCATCACAGTTTACCACCATTTTTATGTCGCCAATTATGTATTTACTTATTAGCTGTCTGCACTCAGAGGCTACCAGGTGAAGCAGTTCAGATCCCTGAAGTCATTGCTCCACAGTCGGATGTGACTCCTCTATGTCTTTGTGCCAGCATCGCCTCCTGTTAATTGATTAACATATTCCATGGCCAATGACCGTGTGTGTGCCATAGCACAGGGCGTTAGGAGCCTAAAATAGAGACAGTGAACTCTAGGAAGGACTCTCAGTCTGAGGGCCAAATTCAACAGATTTGTGATAATTTACGGTTCAACTACCCGGGTGGAAACAGACCTGATAAGTGCATAGCGGGTGGACGAAGAGAGAGAGAGGAGGGAGGAGAAAGAGAGAGAGAATCATCTGTGAGGGAGGAGAAAGAGAGAGAGGGAGGGACAGACAGAGGAACAGAGAGGGACAAGGGGTGAGAGACAGAATGGATAAATTAAGTAGAGGAGAGAGAGAAAGGGACAGTTAAGCGGGGGAGAGAGAGGAGGGGGTGCTTAAGAGAATGGTCTGAAGGTGATAACGTGCGACAGGGCCCCTCTGGGTACAACTAACCACAGTGCTGTGTGCATGCGTGCAGATGACTCTATCCTTCAGCACCCAGTCTTGCCTCCTACATTTCGTATCTCTGTCTTGTTTTTTTCTCTCCTTCTCTCTCTCCCAGGCGTTGGATTCATTACTATGCACCATCATTCTCCACCTCTGTGTCCAAAACACTTTCACACAACAGCAGTTCATCTCACACAAATCAGGCATTTGGTGGGACGTCCGATGGGGAACAGGGACTGATAGGTGGGGGTTAGTAGGAAGGTCACCTGTGCGCCGTCATAAAGGACCCATCAGAGATGTGCTTGGAGAACAGAAAGAGTGAATTAGTGGGAGACAGGATGTCTGGCAGACAGTCAACAGTCTCTAGTGTATGTCTAGTCCTCACCCTGATTATGCTTTTAGTCTCATTTGATATATATTATTTACATTCAGGAGAGTCATACATCACATGTTTATGAGGGGGTACTGGTGGCCAAATTCAATATCTTGATTGATTAATAAATTCAGTGTATAAGCAACTCCATCTTGTATTTTATATTTTTTATATTCCACATATGGATGAGATTGAAGGCGCAAGTGACCCTTCAGTGTCAATGGGCTTGGCCAATATATGTTATAAGACAGACAGACAGATTTGTCCATACTTTCTTGATTCTGCTCACAGATGATTCTCAATGTGCAGTGACAGAGGAATCTAATGCCTCTCTGTTGCCCTCTGGTGGCTTTAGATGTGGCCTAATATGTCATACTTTTGCAATTGTGTTCACTCACTGACATGATTGTATTTACTGTTGTCAAATTATTACTTATTCTTACAAGTATATGCATTTCAGATGAGAAACAATGACATAACGCTCTTTATTATACAAACAATACTTTAACAGCAAGAGGAATGCAGATCAGAAAGAAATGTAATATTTTATGCAAAATGTAAAATACAAAAGACAATAATCATACAAAATAAAAACGTAGTATCTTGGATACCTGTAAACTCATAGGCCTACTAAACAACAGCAAAAAAAATCAATATAAAAGTGTCAATACAAAACATTTTGCTAAACAAAATTCAATAAAAAATGATCTATGGCGCCCCTGTGGGTTGAAACATTGCCTGTTTGTTTCGACCGTCTCCAGCTCTCCCACCAGCCCTTGTCTCTGGGGCGTAAGATAATGGTCCATTATCACTCAGTACAGAACACAGGCCTCCCTCTTACAGTAATAGATTTCATGACAGGTTACTGGTCTCCTCTTAACTGTTCTGGCTCTAGGAGGTACAGGCTCTGCTGGGTGGGCTCTGCATTTGACGTGCAGTTCCTGAGTTCCTGTCTCAGCTCAGACAGCTGGTGAGCATGATTAGTGAGGGTACCATTGACCTGGGACAGGTATCCATCTGACTGCCTCTCCAGCTCCGCCCTGATCCTCTCCAGATCCTCTGCCAGGTGACTGAAGCCCTTACACTGGCCCTCCACGCTGGCCACGCGGCCCCCAACCTCCACCACCTCCTTTTGGACTCCAAGCGTGGTGGAGCGGCAGCCCTGCACCTCCCCGGCCAGCCGCCTCCTCAACTCCTGGAGCTCTCCCTTCAGCCGGGTCAGCCTCCTCTCACCCACCCCCAACATGGAGGCCTGGCGCCCCAACAGCTGCACCACGCCCTTCACCTGCTGGGCCAGGCGCTCCTCCCGCTCCTGCCAGGTGGTGTTGGCGTGCCCCACATCCCGGACCACCAACCCTACAGAGTCCTTCAGGTCCTTCAGGGTGTGGTTCATGGAGCGGGCGTTGAACTTGAGCAGCATGATTTCACCCTGGACTGAGCTCCCCTCTTCTCCCTCCTGGTGGTCCTCCCTCTGGGACAGTCTGGTCAGGAGGCTCTGCAGGGTGACATTAAGGCTGTTCAGACGGTTATTCTGCACGTCCAGGAGACCCTTCTCCTCTCCTCCTCCTGTCTTCTCCTCCTCCACCCTGTGAGTGTTTGATGTGGCTTTGTCTCCCTGGAGAGGCTGAGAGGAGGAGGTGCAGAGGAGTTCCAGGACGCTCAGCTGTTTCTGCACTCTGTCCATGTCCACCTCCAGCCTCCTCCTGAATGACTCCACCTCTGTCTCCAGCGTGGGCATGGCGTGGCCCTCCAGCAAGGCGGGGGCCGTAGCGTTCCCCAGCTCCTCCACAGCTGTCAGCAGACGACCCTCCAGAGCCTTCAGCTTCCCCTCCAGACGGGCCTCCAGGCTGCCTGCCCCGACCTCTCCCTCTGAGCTGCTGCCCTGGACCCCACCATTACCACTGCTGCCAGCGCTCCCACCCCTGATCTTTCCACTTTCAGTCAGGTTGAGCTTGGCCTCCACGTACTCCAGCCGCCCCTCCAGCATGCCCTCTACATGGTCCTTGTGCCCACCCAGCTCCACCCTCAGGTGCCCCTGGGACTGGTTGAGGCCTGCCACCAACTGTTCCAGCAGATGCACCCTCTCACCTAGGCCAGTGACTCTACCACAGCAGCCCTCTGTCAGGTCATGTCCCTGGATCTGAGTCTGCAGGTGTCCCAGCTCCTTCCTAAGCCCTGTGGTGCTGCCCTCCAGGGCCAGCTCCATCAGATCCTGCCTCTCCTGCTGCTCCCTGTGGCACTGTTGACTCACCTCCCTGGCCCTCTCCTCACAGCGGCTCTCTGCGCTCTCGACACGCTTCTCAAACTCACCCAGGATCTCTGTCCGGGCCCCGCCCAGCTTGGCGTCCACCAGATCCTCCATTGCCTTCTGGGTGTCTCTCGTTCGGGTCCCTGTCAAGCTATCCGCACCGCCTGACATCTTCTTGAGTGTTCCGTCATGCCTGATCACACTGCCTCTCAGCTCCTCCATTTCAGCAGCCTTGGCCTGCAGCTCAGTCCGGAGCTCCTCAACCCTCCCTGTCAGCTCGCCCAACCCTGGGAAAGCCTGGCCCCCATCCAGCCCCTCTGCATTGGGGTCCCCTCCAGGGATGTCTGCAAAGCCTACAGTGGAGTGGGGGGAAGAGGACAGAGCGGGGGCAGGGACAGGGCCTGGTGCTGCAGACAGCAGGGTGGAGAGCATCCTGTTGGCGTCCTCCCATAGTGAGGCGCGCAGGCCGTCCTCAAGTCCGTTCACCGTCCCCCTCAGTGTCTCCAGACCCTGGGACAGCCTCTGCACGTCCTCCTCCATCCGGTCCAGACGCTCAGCAGACTCACTGTCCACTGTGTCCAGAGGCTGGCCTACAGAGGGGAGAAGAATGTTACAGACACAATCATACTTACAAGAGTACAGAGCGAAAGAAAATGTAATGTAAGAATAAGTGCTAATTTTAAGAACTATTTTTCTGCATAAAGTCTTTGAAGAATGTTGCCAAAATCAATGGAATTTCAGGACAGTTAGGCACTCTAGATACATGTAGATAATAACTTTAAAGCCAGCAGTAGAGAACACAATGTTAGAATCGAATTAATACTGTATGTAAAATTCATGTTGTGTTGCAGTACTGAATATACATTGGAATAACACTCCCTGTCGCACCATCGATTTCTTGGCTGCCAGCAGGGGGAGCTGTTTCATCAGTGACGGGCTCCAGCTCTGAGTGATAAGGATGATCAGTGTGGTCTGGGTGATCAGGATGATCTGGTCCAGGCTGCTGGTGATGGTTTGGCTCCAGATCTGGTTCAGGCTGGTGATGGTCTGGCTCCTGGTGGTCTGGCCCCTGCTGGTCTGGTTCAGGCTGGTGATGGTCCGGCTCGTGGTGGTCTGGCCGGTGGTGGTCTGGTTCAGGCTGGTGGTGGTCTGGCCCCTGGTGGTCTAGTTCAGGCTGGTGATGGTCTGACCCCTGGTGGTCTAGTTCAGGATGGTGGTGGTCTGACCCCTGGTGGTCTGGTTCAGGCTGGTCGTGGTCTGACCCCTGGTGGTCTAGTTCAGGCTGGTGGTGGTCTTGCCCCTGGTGGTCTAGTTCAGGCTGGTGATGGTCTGGCTCCTCGTGGTGGTCTGGCTGGTGGTGGTGCTGTGGTCCAAAGGGGTAAGGCTCAAAAGAGGACCCTGGGTAGGAGGGGTGGGTCAGAGGAGGCCCAAAGTGACGTATAAGGTAGGACTTGACATTGCTGGGAGGAGGGCCTTTTGCTTTCACTGGGTAGGACTTCATAGGAGGAGGTCCCTTCATGGGAGGGCCCTTGGTAAGCATTGGGTACGATTTCATGGGTGGAGGGCCCTTGGTCTGACTCCAGGGGTTTCTTTTAATGGGTGGGCCTTTGAACGGTGGGCCCTTGAATGGAGGCATCGCCTTAATTGGGTGTTGGTAGGCTGGGGGTCCCTCCATGCAGCGATAACCAGAGTATCCTGGACAGCAGCGCCATTCCAGCTCAGTGAGAGTCTTATGTGCAACTTTATAGACAGGCTTGTACATCAGATGGTACCTGAGGGTTAATGAAAGAAACAACATAAGCACAAGCAACTACAAAGCTGACACCTGTGAATGGTGAGAGGAAAAGTTACAGCCCTCTTTTCATCCCCTTTTCATATGGCAAGAGCAGTAGAAACAATAATAGTTGTTGTTTTTACAGCAGTTTTACAGCAGTAGTCCTCATCGTAACAGTAGTAATTGTGGAGGCAGTAGGCCTATTTATGATACAATCTGTAATAGTTTTATCATGTAGTATCAATTATGAAGATTAACTCACATGAGGGTTGGACACTTCTGACCCCAGGCACACTTGTTGTACTGAGCTTTGACATAAGGAGCTACCCCATCCTGCATGGTGAATGACACAGTCTTCTCAACAACATAGGCACAGTGGTTTCTGTCAGAGAGAAAAGAATGAGAGAAAGAGATCACACACTTTAGATAATATTCTTACACTTGCACCTTTTTCTAAACCTAAAAACCCTCTTGCATTTCTAACTGGCTTGGATATTGAAATTAAACAAAAACAGACTGCTACAGAGTAAGATAATCAGCTTTAACTGAGCATCAAAAACGGAGCTAATCTCCAGTGCCCCCTCCCCAGAGGGAACAGCCCAGTTTATGTTCAGAACGAGTACTCACTTGTGCCTGCTGGTGGGCTTCCCATGGACATAGTGATGAGGAGTGGGCCCAGCCTTGTAGAGGATGTACTGGGAGGGTCTGTTGAACTTCGCATCAACCAGAGACAGAGTGACTGACAGGAGGAGAATGGAAGGGAATGCCACCGCAATGCGCATCGTTACTCTCACTCAAGGAAAGGTAGACGAAAAATAAAATAAAAAAACTGCTGCCTGAAGACAGAAACAATGGCAGTATAGCTTTTAAAGAAAAAGTAGGTCTGCCTCAAAGGCAAGTTTCAACTCCGCTTGGGGGGAATCATACAACTAGATTTTTCAAAGGCATCAGACAGATGTAAAAAGGATGTATGGTTGAGATGGTAGCATCTCACTAAAAACACCTCACAGAACTAGAAAACATTCAATTCTGAAGCAGAGACTTCATTCTTAGTAACCCAATTCCAAACATGAGAAGATGACATGGAAAAAGGTTGTCACAGAGAGAGAGTTATTCAGCACTTAGGAAAAGCCAAGTCAAGTGCCAGCCTGTTAATGTGGTCCTGGTGCAGTCTGTGGCTATGACTCTCTGTCGGGCAAACAACAATCCACTGTGAGCTAAAAGGGCCGCTGTTGGACCCTAATAGGGGGCACCCCCTGGCATTATTTGCATATACTCCTCCCACATTGCCCTCCTGAAAGTAACACAAGTGTGAGACTGGAGGGAGAGGCCTGAGTCCCCCATACGTGTAAATGCTTATAAATACATATAATAGTGCTACCATGAATAGGTCACCACCATTACTGTGGCTGCTGCTACTTCCTCATGCATTATGATATAATACACCTCTAGATTAACAGGGTCGGACAAACTGCTTCTGAAACTTGTAGGATAGAATGTGGGATAGTCGCATATCCCTTAGGCAACATACACAGCTACTGTCTCAGGTTCTAACTGATAACAGGGCATTGAGGGCGATATCTATTTTCTGAATCCGTTATGTTATGGATATTCTATGAGCTATTTGGTCTTAGCCATAATGACCGTCTGATAGTATGATTATCTCAATGAGTAAAAGGTCAGCTGAAGTGACAGTCAGGGTCAAGGAATTAAACAGAACACGTAATTGAATGTATCTCTATGGTCAGGGTTATGTCGTGAGTTGTGTGAATTTTAGGCTACTGCTAAGGGGACTTCAGGACACCCTGTCACCCTTACGTAATAACCAGGAAGCAATTTTTCTGTTCCGATAAACACAGCACATTTGCAAAACAAAACAATGATGGACATGAAGCATGGCAGTTGGCGTTTTCCCTGCTCTGGCCATTTCATAGGCTTCATAGATACAGTATATTCTACCCACCATTCTACTCTACCCATTGCTGAACAAATCTATGAAACATGGCTACTGCTATAGTATGTCTGTTACACAGCTGGTCTCTCACTCCATTCTCACACCCACACCCCACCCAAACCTAACAGCAAAACAACAGGACCAACCAGGAACAAAGACAAACAAATAGACTGTGTTGAAACACACCCACCCCTCTGTGCCTCCTCCCCCAGAGAACCAACATACTCAACCCTCAACCACAGCACATGTGTTTGTACAGTGCATCAGTGCCCTGTGAGGTGGCTAGTTAGTGGGTATATCACAGGATTAGGATCCCCATTAGCCGACGCCAATAGCAACAGCTAGTCTTACTGGGGTCCGACACATAACAAAAAATACATTACAGACAAAATACTTTACAATTTACATCATACATTTAAAAACATTAACATGTAGTGTGTGTGTGTGCATCTATCAGTTACACATACACTACCAGTCAAAAGTTTGGACACACCTACGCATTCAAGGGTTTTTCTTTATTTTTACTATTTTCTACATTGTAGAATAATAGTGAAGACATCAAAACTATGAAATAACACATATGGAATCATGTAGTAACCAAAAAAGTGTTAAACAAATCAACATATACTTTATGTTTGAGATTCTTCAAAGTAGCCACCCTTTGCCTTGATGACAGCTTTGCACACTCTTGGCATTCTCTCAACCAGCTTCATGAGGTAGTCACCTGGAATGCATTTCAATTAACAGGTGTGCCTTGTTAAAAGTTAATTTGTGGAATTTATTTCCTTCTTAATGCGTTTGAGCCAATCAGTTGTGTTGTGACAAGGTAGGGGTGGTATACAGAAGATAGCCCTATTTGGTAAAAGACCAAGTCCATATCATAGCAAAGCGAAACGACAGTCCATCATTACTTTAAGACATGAAGGTCAGTCAATACAGAACATTTCAAGAACTGTGCAGTCGCAAAAACCATCAAGCGCTATGATGAAACTGGCTCTCATGAGGACCGCCACAGGAAAGGAAGACCAGAGTTACCTCTGCTGCAGCGGATAAGTTCATTAGAATTACCAGCCTCAGAAATTGCAGCCCAAATAAATGCTTCACAGAGTTCAAGTAACAAACACATCTCAACATCAACTGTTCAGAGGATACTGCATGAATCAGGCCTTCATGGTCGAATTGCTGCAAAGAAACCACTACTAAAGGACACCAATAAGAAGAAGAGACTTGCTTGGGCCAAGAAACATGCGCAATGGACATTAGACCGGTGGAAATCTGTCCTGTGGTCTGATGAGTCCAAATTTGAGATTTTTGGTTCCAACCGCTGTGTCTTTGTGAGACGCAGAGTAGGTGAAAGGATGATCTCCGCATGTGTGGTTCCCACCATGAAGCATGGAGGAGGAGGTGTGATGGTGTGGGGGTGCTTTGCTGGTGACACTGTCTGTGATTTATTTAGAATTCAAGGCACACTTAACCAGCATGGCTACCACAGCATTCTGCAGCGATACGCCATCCCATCTGGTTTGCGCTTAGTGGGACTATCATTTGTTTTTCAACAGGACAATGACCCAACACACCTCCAGGCTGTGAAAGGGCTATTTGACCAAGAAGTAGAGTGATGGAGTGCTACATCAGATGACCTGGCCTCCACATTCACCCGACCTCAACCCAATTGAGATGGTTTGGGATGAGTCGGACCGCAGAGTGAAGGAAAAGCAGCCAACAAGTGCTCAGCATATGTGGGAACTTCAAGACTGTTGGAAAAGCATTCCAGGTGAAGCTGGTTGAGAGAATGCCAAGCGTGTGCAAAGCTGTCATCA
Organism: Coregonus lavaretus; assembly: GCF_964263955.1. Classification (NCBI taxonomy): domain Eukaryota; kingdom Metazoa; phylum Chordata; class Actinopteri; order Salmoniformes; family Salmonidae; genus Coregonus; species Coregonus lavaretus. The sequence goes on from NC_140007.1 coordinate 31,457,224, forward strand.
AGGCAAAGGGTTGCTACTTTGAAGAATCTAAAATCTGAGTTTTTTTTTTGTTATTTTAGCAGACGCTCTTATCCAGAGTGCATACCTTTTTTTAAACTATTTTGTTTAACACTTTTTTGGTTACTACATGATTCCATATGTGTTATTTCATAGTACATAATGTAGTCCTAACAGCCATGTACATTTACATGTTCAATAACCTGAGTCCCCTAAATCCTATACATTTCTATTTGTGAAGTGTTGCTAGTTTGCTTGTAGAGAAAGTGTGATTCATCAGGTAGGCTACATACCAGTGAGGCGTGTGCCTGTTTCAGAGACATGTTATGGGTTAAAAATAGAACATTTTGGAATTTTGCATTCATTGGTCTTACCCAGGAGTCAAGCCCCTGGGCTTACTTTGGGGTTATTTGGGTCAAAAGCATCCCATTCGTTTGTGTATTTATAGTGAGGGTATATGGGAGAACCATGTTAACATATTGCTGTGGACTGTTTCTAACCCAGGAATGATTTATCAACTGGACCGTGTTATTCTACAGTCTGTCAGGAACAGGAGTAACATTGTGTCCATTATTTCAGAGCAGGCTTTTGAGTGGCCCCAGTTAAAGGGTAATTTCCTGTATCCTGTTTGTGCCTGGTCCCACCTTCTTTACCTGGGAACTCCCTGTCACCTGCTGATGCACAACAATAGAACTGTGTGTGTGTGTGTGCACGCATATTTGGTGTATAAGTGTGTTTCCAATGCCTTAGCTCTAAGCTACTCCACCATTTGATCTGTAAAGAAGTCCTCATTGTGCCATAGGCAGGACCTGACATACTCCCAAACACAGGAGCTAAGCTTGGTCCTGGACTAGTCATGCAACACAAGCACACCTTTATTCTAGTAGTTAGAGCAGGCCACTCCACCAGAAAGGGCACCGAATGACATCACAATGTAGCAGCTGTTCCAGGCTCTAGGTCTCTGGTCACCTGCCCATCGTAACGCTGACTTCAGATTTAGAATGTTCACATACCTATCATCAAGAAAAGGGAGAGGTCTAATTTACCTGCCACACACTTTTCTGTGTGGAATCGCCAGTGAATGGATAGAATGGAGTGTGTGTGCGTGTGCCCACATTTCTTTAACTACCCTGCTCTCTTTCTCTCTCTGACTGTTTACTATTGACACCAGACGTCTACATTCTGAGCCTGCCTGTAAACTCTTTAAAGTGAGGTTTATGTTATATGTTTCACCAAGGTTATTGTGTCTGAAGAGTGTGACATTGACAGTGTTTAACTGGGAATCTTCCATCAGATTACATCATAAAAAGTATGTTACTGACAACATAACCTTAAAGATTTAACATGCAGGAAAACCCCCATCAACTGTACACTACTGAGCTTGTATTTTAGTGCATAGAGATTATTCTAGGTTCGGTAAGTATCTGCAGCTCTCTTTTTCAGTTGTTTGTTTGAGTGTACACTTGCATTTGTATAGCCCTACTGACAGCCATGTGGCAGAACAAATAGGGATAATTGGTCACACCCCTCCATCAACCTGTGTTTCCTCTGCTGCTTCTGGAATGATCTCCATCACTACCACCACTATCATGCTTTTAAAGGGAACATTTGTGTTCAGTATTATTGTCTATGTATGACAGAGCTGTGTTTTGCACATATACTATGTATGGGTTATTAGTCACATTCTCTTGGTATTAATTCATGTTGAGATAATATTGATGTAGGACAAATGTTGATAAGAGCAAACCTAATTTAACAACCACATGGGGAAGCAATAGCTTGTGGCACACCCACACCCATGTGAGAAGTTCAGAGTGTTTGTGTTAATCAGGCCCCATGGTTTTGTGTCCACATCTGAAGATGGGCAATACCTACCTGCACTTACAGAACCTCTCACTCAGTCCTACTGTGATGAGTGATTTAGAAAGAGTCAGGTGCAGGAGGGTAAATCACACAATAACAGGATTTATTCCGCAAACACAAGGTTACGCAGTAAAGCGTCAAAACACTCCAGTGCGCAAAACAGGCGCACTGGAAACTGCAAGGGAGACTGGAAGGAGGCGGCAGGCTTTTGAAAAGCGGTCCACAACAACCAGGATGGTAGTGTTACCCTGAGAGAGGGGAAGATCAGTGAGAAAGTCAATACACAGGTGGGACCATGGCCGTTGTGGAACTGGTAAGGACTGTAACTTACCCGCTGGTAGGTGCCTAGGTGCCTTACTCTGGGCGCACATAGAGCAGAAGGAGACATACACCCTCACATCCTTGGCCAAGGTAGGCCACCAGTACTTTCCGGTCAGGCAGCGCACTGTACGACCGATAGATCGTACAGTGTGGGGGACGTGTGTGCCCAATAGATCAGACGGTCACGGACAAGAGACGGCACGTACTGCAGCCCAGCTGGACACTGAGGTGGAGATGGCTCTGTGCGTAACGCCCGCTCTGTCTGCGTCCATCGCCCACACTACCGGTGCCACAATGCAGGAGGCCGGGATTATGGGGGTGTTGTCTATGGGCCTCTCCTCTGTATCGTACAGCCGTGACAGTGCGTCTGCCTTCACGTTCTTCGCACACCTGGCCTGGTGAGGGTTCAGCCTCCTTGCTGCCCGGATGTATTCCAGGTTACGGTGGTCTGTCCAGACGAGTAAAGTTCTGGTCCCCCGCCCGATGAGGTGGTAATTTGGTCGCCTGCGCCAAATCGAGGTATTCGGGGGGAATGCACGCGGTGGAGGTAGTGTCTGGACTTTCCACCGTGGTTGCACCTAGACACCTACACTCTCGCTACCACCCCTTGAGAACCCTCTGCGGCCATGAAAAGATGGGGTTGTGTAGTGCTAACCAGGGAAGACCTAACAATAGGGAAATCAGGAGACTCAATAATAAAAAAGGTGACTTGCTCTCTATGGGTCTCGTGCGTAACCATAGTGACTGGTGCTGCAACTTCCCTAACGAACCCGGACCCTGATGGCCGACTGTCAAGTGCTCTGATGGGGAGTGGAATGGATAGGGGAACCAATGTAATGCCTAGACTATGTGCAAATGATCTGTCCATAAAGTTCCCAGCTGCGCCTGAATCGACCAGCGCCTTACACTGTGGAACTACCGTGTAATCAGGAAAGTGGATGTGTAGGGTACAGTGCGCAGCAGAGGGCTCTGAACAAGTGTGGGTGTTTGATACCTGGGGTGACGCGAGAGTGCCCTGCCTGCCGCCTCCAGACCCAAAAGAACGCAGACGACAGCTTGCAGGAGAATGTCCTCTCGTGCCACAACAGTGACACTGGCACTGTCGTCCTCTGGTCTCCCGGATCGCCGCTCCACCCAGGAGGGTAAATCACAGAATAACAGGATTTATTCCGCAAACACAAGGTTACGCAGTAAAGCGTCAAAACACTCCAGCGCGCAAAACAGGCGCACTGGAAACTACAAGGCACACAGGGAATTATCCTGGCGATACAAAATACTAGGAGCGCCACCGAGCTTCACTAACCTCACAATAAACAATCACACACAAAGACAAGGGGGCAGAGGGAACACTTATACTGGTACTGATGAGGGGATATGAACCAGGTGTGTGTAATAAACAAGACAAAACAAATGGAATGATGAGATGAGGAGCGGCAGTGGCTAGAAGACCGGTGACGACAAACGCTGAAGCCTGCCCGAACAAGGAGAGGTGGCAGCTTCGGAGGAAGTCTATACATCTACTACTATTATAGCTAGTCAATGGGAATAAGACACTGTCATGAAAGTTCAATTTCATAGCAGAACCTGCTGGGTCTGTAACAATTGGTGTTTGACCTTTCCATAGATGAAAACAATGTTTGCGGCTGCCCCTGGTGGTGAAACCAGTAAAGAGCAGCTTGATGTTCCTGCTTGTCTCCACAATGTTTGGTAAATCCGCCTTTAGTTTTAATGCACCACAGTTATAGAATACCTTACAAAACAAATTACACCTGGATTCCCTGGTGCCGATAGGGCAGTTTAAAACTCTGTTGTTAAATGAGTTCACTGAAGTGTGCAATTGTTTCAATTGATTATTATAACTTGTAATAACCTGATGTAATTTATCTTGTCGTTTTTTAAATAGTTTTGTTGTTGCTGTATTGATGTAATTGTTGTCCTCAGGGCACCATTGTAAATGAGACACTGGTCTCAGTTGGGTTCCCCTGAATAAATACAAGTTAATACAGAAATATTATAATAACGTGCCAACGTATTCTTTCTCCTTCAGAGAGAAAAAGTTTGTCCATTCTCATTGTGTGCTGAGCCTCTAGGCCAAATGGGTTGTAAGTGGACCATGTCTTTAATCATTTGCCCTTGAAACTGTTGGAGAATTAATAATTATTCATTGATACACCATGAAACAAATGGCTGGTCCTCAGCAGACCAGCCTTAACTTAATGTTAATATTCCAGGCTCTTTGATGTTCCCTCCAGCGGAAACTCTAGGGGTTCCCTTTCATATTTTGGTCCTCTTACCAGGCCAAATGTGCCCATGCTAAGACATCAGCCCCTATGTGCCCCCTAAAGTCTCTGCTTTTCCATAGATAGTCGTGTTGTCATAGCAACAATGGTAGGCCTACACACCAGGAAGTCCTGTGCCCATGCCCTGGTAATTAGACCTAAAGGAATCGGCTGTTTGTTGTCACTGGGTTAGTATGTCCCACATGTGGTTTGTGGAGCTGATTGGTCCAGTGTGTATTTAAGCAATAAGGCACGAGAGGGTGTGGTATATGGCCAATATCCAGGCACTCCGCATTGCATCGTGCTTAAGAACAGCCTTTAGCCGTGGTATTTTGGCCATATACCACAAACCCCTGAGGTGCCTTATTGCTATTTTAAACTGGTTAACAACGTAATTAGAGCAGTACAAATAAATGTTTTGTCATACCCATGGTATACGGTCTAATATACCATGGCTGTCAGCCAATCAGCATTCAGGGCTCGACCACCCAGTTTATAATCTGGGATTTACCGTCAATGGCTTATATCCAACCACAACCACCAGTAATGATTGTATCCAACTATGACAACCACAAACGATATAGAAGTAGAATGGGTAGAACAGGCATAGTTCACTTAAAGCCACATGGGTTTTCACTGGTGTAACAGTACGACTACAGTATAGTCGTGGTCAAAAGTTTTGAGAATGACACAAATACTAATTTTCACAAAGTCTGCTGCCTCAATTTTGATGATGGCAATTTGCATATACTCCAGAATGTCATGAAGAGTGATCAGATGAATTGCAATTAATTATAAAGTCCCTCTTTGCCATGAAAATTAACTTAATCCCTAAAAAACATTTCCACTGCATTTCAGCCCTGCCACAAAAGGACCAGCTGCCATCATGTCAGTGATTATCTTGTTAACACAGGTGAGAGTGTTGACGAGGACAAGGCTGGAGATCACTCTGTCATGCTGATTGAGTTAGAATAACAGACTGGAAGCTTTAAAAGGAGGGTGGTGCTTGAAATCATTGTTCTTCCTCTGTTAACCATCGTTACCTGCAAGGAAACACGTGCCGTCATCATTGCTTTGCACAAAAAGGGCTTCACAGGCAAGGATATTGCTGCTAGTAAGATTGCACCTAAATCAACAATTTATCAGATCATCAAGAACTTCAATGAGAGAGGTACAATTGTTGTGAAGAAGGCATCAGGGCGCCCCAAAAAGTCCAGCAAGCGCCAGGACCGTCTCCTAAAGTTGATTCAGCTGCGGGATCGGGGCACCACCAGTGCAGAGCTTGCTCAGGAATGGCAGCAGGCTGGTGTGAGTGCATCTGCACGCCCAGTGAGGTGAATACTTTTGGAGGATGGCCTGGTGTCAAGAAGGGCAGCGAAGAAGCCACTTCTCTCCAGGAAAAACATCAGGGACAGACTGATATTCTGCAAAAGGTACAGAGATTGGACTGCTGAGGACTGGGGTAAAGTCATTTTCTCTGATGAATCCCCTTTCCGATTGTTTGGGGCATCCGGAAAACATCTTGTCCGGAGGAGACAAGGTGAGCGCTACCATCAGTCCTGTGTCATGCCAACAGTAAAGCATCCTGAGACCATTCATGTGTGGGGTTGCTTCTCAGCCAAAGGAGTGGGCTCACTCACAATTTTGCCTAAGAACACAGCCATGAATAAAGAATGGTACCAACACATCCTCCGAGTGCAACTTCTCCCAACCATCCAAGAACAGTTTGGTGATGACCAATGCCTTTTCCAGCATGATGGAGCACCTTGCCATAAGGCAAAAGTGATAACTGAGTGGCTCGGGGAACAAAACGTCGAAATTTTGGGTCCATGGCCAGGAAACTCCCCAGACCTTAATCCATTGAGAACTTGTGGTCGATCCTCAAGAGGCGGGTGGACAAACAAAGACCCACAAATTCTGACAAACTCCAAGCATTGATTATGCAAGAATGGGCTGCTATCAGTCAGGATATGGCCCAGAAGTTAATTGACAGCATGCCAGGGCGGATTGCAGAGGTCTTGAAAAAGAAGGGACAACACTGCAAATATTGACTCTTTGCATATACTTAAAGCCTTTGACACTTATGGAATGCTTGTAATTATACTTCAGTATGCCATAGTAAAATCGGACAAAAATCTCATAACACTGAAGCAGCGAACTTTGTGAAGACCAATACTTGTGTCATTCTCAAAACTTTTGACCACGACTGTACATCACCATTCAGATCAATTAAACTGTTGACAGTTAGCAGCCTGATGATCTGTCAAACTGATCCCATGCCATGACCCCCTCTCCAAGGGTGTCTTAGGGGAAGTGAGATATGCTAAAAACACATTACCATTTCACCACACACTTGTACATGTGTGAAACAGGACAAATATAAGCACCCCTTATTTGACCTTTTGACTTCTTATTTACAGTAAGGGCCACTGCCTAAAGCCTTGGGTTTCCCCTTGGCTATCTTTGCTCTGAGGCTCCATCATGGATGTCATCTTGGTGAAATGTATGGCCCCCAGGGGCCCCAGAGCTCTGGCTCCCTTTCTTTAGTAAATAAAGGCAGGAGGATCCCTTATGCTGAATGTTCTCTTTTCTATTTTGCCTCTAGCGTGTGAGTCTTGCGCTGGCTTTTCATCAGCCCGTGTTCAAAGTCTCTCTCCACTGGCTGCGCTAATTACAGGGCTCTGGGCAGCACTTTGAGTCCGCTCATGCTGGCTCTTGAGAAAAAGCCGCGCGCCTGATTCTCATGAGGAGAGGAACCACATACACATGCAGTAGCTCCGCACTGACAGAAGCAGTCAGCCAACATCATTGGGACATTCCGCACAGAAAGAGCCGCATAACTTAACCCAGGACAGGACACTATTAGCAGCACCATCTGATAAGAGGTTGCTCAAGAGCGTATCTGTGTGTTTTTTTTTTTACTTAGGCTAAATACAATGAAATGCTTCCAGTGTCAATTTAGGCATTTGGCAGCCTATTTGAATGCTCCATGCAGTAATTCCTCCATTCAGCACTGCATATAACCGGTTAACTCACGAGAAGTAGAGTTTTCTACTAGTAGTGGCACCTGAGTTGCTGTAAAGAGGAGCTAACACGACTTTCGCGATCCTCTCCAAGTCGGCTAATTGTTAGCCCATACTGTAAGTGTAGACTTTGACGGAACGGAGAGGAGTCCACAAACCGAGGATTACCTGTCGGATACTTTTACTAGTGCTGTCACGGGGAAAGGTGAAACGGCATGGCTGTGGACGGTAATTGAGATCCAATAGTAGTGCATGCAGACATCTCAATAGGCTAATCATCCCACATATTCTCTTCTGACAGCCTTTCTATTATCGGTAAAGCCATGTTAAGCTAAACAAGTGCGCAGAGTAGCATTAGTTTAGCTGAACTTGCATGACTGGTTCCCCTGCTTATTTTTGGCATTAGATTTCAGTATTTAGGTGGACATTTTCTTCGGAAATGCAGCACAAACAGTAACCGCTGTCCGGACAGCGTGGTGCTGAAATGGATAGCATTAAGGGTGACGGATGAAGGTCCATTTGCTGACAGTGACCAGTGGCCATATAACCCATTCCTTACAATTAAAAGCCTATTTTGATAATTTATGAATAAACCAGTCGTTCACTGAAGATTGGGTACATCTCAGATTCGATGTTTGCAAACACTTCTAGTGTATTATTATTGAAGTGATTTTTCAAAGTGGCATGAAGAAACACACACACATGCCCAATGCTGAAGACTAGTGGGTTGATATCAAAGGGTTATGTCCATTATGACAATGTTCTTCACCAGTGGCATTCATATGGCTTGGCTTGATAACAAGAGCTGCCTTTGTGAAGCTTGGCTCTGTTGGGGGTCTGGAATAAGGAGAATACTGGATGATGCAGAGGAGGGGCACAAGCAAAAGGACCAAAAGATACCCTTTCATCTCCTCTCCTCTCATACTCTCCTCTGCTGTCTCTTGTTCTGTCCTCATTTCAATTAAACCTTCTGTGTCAATTAGAGAAGAGACATTTGAATGAACATCACACACACACACTGCTCAAAACATTGCCTCCAACACAGCCAGCAAATCAACCCAATCTGGCACATGAATTAGTAATGAACTGTGGCTGGTTGCCAGGTTCTGTTGCAGAAATGGTGTGTTTATTCTAGCTAGCACCTTTTGCCTTCATTATGATACTGAAAAGACATCTGCTACCTGCAGAATGGGATAGGGTGTGTGTCTCCCAGTAACTAACCATAATGATGAGCGACTGTCACATCTGCCGTTTATGTCCTATATGATTTATATGCAGTAGTCATGTAGAGTTGCCAGAAATGCCTGGGAGCTATCTGGGTAAAAGTTGAAGTTTCTTTGAACATCAGCTCATAATGACTCAGTTTACTGGCTCAGCCATTATAACATCTGCCTGGGCTGCCTGGGAAAACACCTAGTAATGATGGTTGAGATCATCTCTCAATGAGAAGGCACCGTGAGTTTTACAGTTCTTTGGCATATTATATTTTTCCAGATTTCACATGGCCTTTTTAGTGCAAATTACAGCATAGTCAGTGAGGGAATTTCAAGCACCACAAGCCTGTGACTTTACTGCCACTGTTATAGTCAAATCAGATTGCTCAAATCAAAACCGTATTTATCTCTTTTACTCTTCTAGCGGCCTCCAGTTTCAGTTTCTGCCGGCCTGCTGTGGAGTACAGAGCGCTGCCGGAGGACTTCAACCACGTGAGTCAACGGACGGGAGGGAACCTGACTTGGCATGACGGGCGTGGACAGAAAACAGCAGGGGGCCGGACAGTGAAGCTGCTCCAACAGCCTGGGACAGAGAGATATCAGGTAGAATACCTCAACTATTCCAGATCTCTATTTTCTGCATATCAGATCATAATCACAGATCAGATGTGAAAAATGACCCCATTTCTGTAGTGCTTTACAGCCATGATGGCAATGGCTGCCTTTTTATGCCATATCTGCTTCTAGTCATCCACCACATCTCTAATTCTAGATGCACGTGTAAATAGGAAAAGGAAAGAGCTTCATAGGTTTTCATTCCTCTCAGATCAGTCTTTTTCAATTATTAATTGAAGTGTATGTAAGCTTCTCTCTGGCCCTCTGTAATTTACCAACACAAAAGCTTCTATCTTCACAAAGACAAAATGAAAATATTATCTGACAAGCAGCACTTTGTTTATGGAGAATGGAAGATGCTGTTTACCCGGAGGGCTACGGGGCACTCAGCCAGTCCAGACTTTTAAAATGGTTTTAAATAGAACTGCTGGCCTTCCTATATACAGAAGCACCAGCCCTTGTCTGTTGACTGAGAGCTAAAATGTGCATTATAAACTGGGTGATTGGCTGACAGCCGTTTTATATCAGACCGTGTACCACCGGTATGACAAAACATGAATTTTTACTGCTCTAATTACGTTGGTAACCAGTTTGTAATAGCAATAAGGCACCTCAGAGGTTGGTGGTATATGGCCAATATACCAAGGCTAAGGGCTGTATCCAGGCACTCTGTATTGCGTCGTGCGTAAGAACAGCCCTTAGCCATATTGGCCATATACCACACCCCCTCGGGCCTTATTGCTTAAATATACTGTATGACATCTAATAGCTGTGGTGAACCTTACAGTATGTGCTCTGGCAGATATGTTTTATAACAAAGCATGTCTATCTATTTATTTTTGTGTGAACTGGGCCATAGCTCTACTATTTGGAGAAGGGGGGGGGTTCATGGTTCCCGTTTCCCGGTGCCTGGTTCAATTAATGGTATCTAATATATTATGGTATTCCCTTCACGTGGTATTACAGCGCAGTGAACCTTTTGTGTTTTTTAAATTGACTTTGAAATCACGTTGTCACGGATCCCCCCGGTACTGCTGCTCATCCGTTCACCAGTTCCGGAGGTTGACGTCACCGGCTTTCTAGGCGTCACTGACATGGATCATTACCACCAACCCCGGACTGTCTTGTCTCATTACGCACACCTGGTTCCCATTCCCCCTGATTAGTATGTGTATAGATGTGCCCTCTGTTCCCCATTGCACTTGTTGATTATCCGTTGGTCTCGTGAGTACGGTGTATAGTGTTGATAATCACAAGTTTACTGGAGAACGGAGACCAAGTAGAGACTTTTGGACAAGGTGGATAATTGTATAATATAAGGCAGTTTATTCAGAGGTAAAGATATCTGAAAATAGCGTGCACGGGCCCGTTCGTCAACCTCGTAGGGAGATATCTGAGAGCGCGCCCCTAAACATTGTGTGCTGACATTTTATACAATAAAATAAAGTAGGTTGATTCTAGTAGTTCTGATCTCCCCATTGGTCCTGATGAGTTGGTCGAGGTCATATCCATTTCATTGGCTCTGAGTCGGGTTCTCTGTCTTCAGCCTAAGAGAAGGGGTTTTTTGTGTGTGTGTGCTTAACAATGATGATGTGTGTGTATGTGGGTGTATGTGTGTGTATGTGTGTAAGTGTGTGTGTATGTGTGTGTGTATGTGTGTGTGTGTGTATGTGTGTGTGTGTATGTGTGTGTATGTGTGTGTGTGTATGTGTGTGTGTGTGTATGTGTGTGTGTGTGGGGGGGTGTGTGTATGTCCTCAGGGCAATGACTCGTGAGTTTGGGAGGACTTGAGAGACCTATGGCATGGGTGTTGCCCATGGCCACCTGCTGATAAGGCCGACAAGATAGAAGTCTTTGTGCATTGTATTAAGTCCCAAGGCCCCAACACAAGATGGGTTATGCACAAGATTTTAGTCAGACCAAGCTTTAACATAATATATTTACCACGACAAATCCCTCTCTTCACGTCTCCCCAGAGACGTGACCAAGTAACAGTAGAGAAGGAAAACTTAAGACGTGACACAAGCTAACAGTGTAATTGGCAAAATAGGGAAAACTTTATCAGAAGATAAAGTTTTAATTCCCCCTCTTCACGTCTCACAAGAGACGTGACATAAAGCTTAAATGCTGCAATTTGGCAAAATAGGGAAAACTTTATCAGAAGATAAAGTTTTACATTCCCCCTCTTCACGTCTCACAAGAGACGTGACAAAAAGCTTAAATGCTATTCATCATCCAGATATCCTTGGTCAGCATCGTCAATAGCAAGCAAAGGAAACATCTGACCGTTATCTGCAGGATGTGGATCAATAGCAGTGGTTATAATCCTGGTTGTCAGCGTCCGTATGCATGGAATGCAACAGCATCCACAAAGCACTAGAATTGCAGCAAAAACAGAGATGGATACAAGTATAGAAGAAACAAGCGTTTTATATTTACCAAACGCATCCATCCAAGAGTCCCACATTGAAGTGTCCACCCCTGAGGGGCTCTTCATCTTACCATTAAGAGTTTGTAACCCTTCCAGGGCAATTATCAAACTGCCATCTGTGGCTGTATTGTTGGGAATAAAGGTACAACATTGTTCACCAAACATAGCACATACTCCTCCTTTTTCAGCCAGGAGCATGTCGACAGCAATACGATTTTGGAAAGCCATGAGAGAGGTTGCAGCCAACTGGCCATGCACCGCCTCAAAACCTTGTTGTGTCCAATTGCCTAATTTTTAACATTAATGTATGCAGTTAATTCTATCAACGTTTTTATTAATAGTACAACAGTCAGCACCCAAAAGGACGAGCCCCCAAAAACTGCACTCCATGTACCCATGTTCAAGGGCAGTTTCACAGACAACAAAGAGAGAGTGTTCTTATCGGCCTGTTATGTGAAACAATCCATATCAGTACAGTGCTCCTCATTAATGCATTCCTTCCAAGCTATTCATCACATACAGATCCAAAAAATAAAACCCAACAATTTTATGGTGTCACTCTAAACAGAGTATAATCACCCTTAAGAATAACAGGATATGGAAATTAAATCACAACATTTAATGTTAATAGAAAATAAAAATAATAATTTTAACCCTCTATTCCTCCCCTACACCTAACATGTACTGAGTTGGCTACCAGCCACCCAGGAATCCTTTACCTTCACATCAGGAAGAATAAACAATCACAGTGGTTAGTAAAAACATAAGGTAATAAATGAGCAAGAACTGAAAATAAATGCGTGTATGTATTTTACTAGGCAAAACATGGATCATCCAGCTTGGTCTCAGAGTCAGCAGCAGAGTCACCTGCATCATCCTGGGCCGGTAACAACAGCATCATACCTGACGCCTGCACCACTCCTACCACTGACCTCCTGAGACAAGGGACGATGCAAGCAGCACAACACATTAACAGCAAAAACACAATTACTAGGGTCAGAAATCCAGTAACCACCATAGAAGAGTACTCACCAAACCAGTCACTCAGCCAGGAAATAAGGCAACATCCACAAAGAACAAGTATACCCATAGAGGCCATAACTTCACCCAGAATAGTCACAACAATAGTTTTCCATTTACCAAATATGTTATCAAACCAATCGTTTATGGAGCTATCAATACCAGAGTTCTTAACCAGTTCGTTCGCCAGCGTGGTGATGGTCACTCAAGCGCTTTGGTCACAGGCCCGTCCGGTGCTATATTGTTGGAGATGAAAGTACAACACATATATCCAAACAGAACACAAACCCCGTCCCGCTCAGCCAAAAGCATATCTAAAGCTATTCTATTCTGCCATGTCATTAAGCTAGTTGCCGCTGTCTGCTCAGCTAATCCCTTTATTGCATCACGAGTGTGGTTTATAAATATTTTGCTGGTTATATTAAATATAATTTATCCAATCTACATTTTTATTAATTGTTGACCATCAGAAAATACTTGATTGAAACTCAGCTGCGATCTGATTGTGGATCCCATCAATATATATCCTTTCATCAAAGGCTCCCGGGAGGAGGTCCTACTTTCTATGTGACAACTCACCAATCTCTGACACGTTTGATTGTTTGCGTATGTAGGCGAGTTCACAATCAGTTATCACCACACATCCATCAGATGTCAGCACGGGCCTGGTTTTGGCTCCTATAATCCTCTTGCTGCAACAAAGAGGAGAGATTAGACTAGAAAAACAATTTAGAATCCCCTGTGACTTCAAACTGAGGCAACCCAGGTCGGGATGACTTTGTTATCGGGGGAAACAGATAGTGCAAGTTACCATAAGACTCTTTCACCACATTCCCAGGTGGCTTGCATGGAGGAAAAACCTGACAGAGAGTTAAAGCCTGTCAAGGGGAACGGAGTAGTTGTTAACCCTGGTTTGGCTGTCCCACAGGCAAAACAGTCTTCTTTAGACATAGTTGTTGCCGTATACTGAATCCATTCCAACCACAGGTTAAGATTTCTATACCCCGTTTCCACCTGTACTACTTCCTCCAGGTCTATAGTTTTGCACTATCTTTATCACAGCCCCGGTCTCACTACCTCCCTCAGAGAGGTTTACTCTAGAATTTCCCCTCTCCCTACGTCTAGCTGTCTCCTATGCTTTTTCAACTTGTGTTAGGTTAACTACCACTTCTGGCTGAAACAGGAGGGTCCGTGTGTGTTAGGAATATGGCCCCCACAATCAGACAGCTACCTACCGTCGGGAGACCTGTGAATCCCCACCCTTGCCCTGAGAACATGTCAGATGCCAGAGGCCAACCCATTGCTTTACCTTCTATCGAACTCACACAGGGATGATCAGACAGGGTAAGGGAATCTTCGTTAAGGAGGCAACCCCCGGACCATAGTGGTGATCGGATCTTTCTCCTAACTCTGTGTTTGTTCGTCAGGTGTAGCTGGTTTTGTACAGTGTGTGACATGCACCCAGATGGATCTCTCAGCTTTTCTGCTGGCAAAGGCAGTGCTTGGTAGGGCCCTTCCCGCCAGGCCTGATTCAGTCTCCTGGTTAGATAGAGTGGGTCACCTTCTCCTTTAGTTCACCTGTGGGGCACAAAACCTCTGACATACAGGTGTGGTTAATAAACTATCATACATGTTTTTTTTAAATTATTTTGTCCTCTCCTTCGTATATATTTAATATTTAATCCAACCATCCCCCTCTTTGACACATGATTTGGCCATGTGTCAATATTACCACCTACCTAAACAATCACTTTAGTTAATATCGGTATTTCATTATCCAATTGCCATTCCTCCACTCTCTCTTCTGTTATTTATGGTTCAAATCAAATATATTATTACCAAATTATAATCTTCTTCACAATTTTCACAGTACTATAAATTACCCTCAACTTAGTAAAATAAACTATGCTAAAATCTTCCTCTCATGCCTTTAGAATGTACTAGTGTGGATGATTAATTAACACCAGAATGTTAAAACAGAGTTCAGAGGCCATTGAAATCATTTAACGAACTGTTTAATCCCATAGTATACTAAACAATTACCATTATTCTAAATATTTCATAAATGTTAGTTATCCCAAGTGTTCATTAAGTCCTCATGACATTCATTCTCATAAGAAATCATATATACCCCAAACTCAGCCAAAACCTAAAGAAAATCCATAAAATTCACTGTGTGCACTTTTAAGACCTATAACCCTTGACCTGCTGAAAACCCCCCAAAATTGAAACAAGGCTTTATAAACATCATACTAGGTGTGTTGTTTTTTATTTGAAAACCCAATTTGAAAAACAACCACAAATAGCCAGGCCCTAATTTGGTAGCTCACTTTTATGACCTAAATACGGCCTAACTTCACTACTGCTCCCCTAGCCCTTGGCAACATTCCAACGAGATGAGCTAATCTCTTTCTCCTGGTTATCCCCAGTCTTAACCCATCAATAATTGTTTGTATCATTCTAATTCCTCCTAACTAATCTATAAAACCACTCAAAATTCCTCGAGTATACAATTATTATTTAATTGATTACCCTAACTCTGCTACATGTACCAAACATTTATATTTTCCCGCTAAACCATTTCAGTTCGCTATTCAATTTATTTAACTGTTCTCTCTGATTATGCCCTAATTAATAAAACAAATACTTGCTATCGTTGATTAGCATACATTTAATGATGTTCCTACCATCCGAACTGTACTGTCTCTCACCCTCCCCTTGCTCCTTCGGGGAGAGAGCATGGTAACCTTATAACATATTTTCATAGACTTGTCTAGAATACTTCTATTTAAGCTATCTAATTCAACCTTTCACATCCACATAGTAATCTAGGTATATAGCCCCACTGCGAAAGCTTTGTCTACTGTCCCTACCTGTGTTCGAACCAGGGACATCGCCAGTCACTCCACAACCTCTACGATTCTCACAAAGTAAATACTTTCACGTCGCACATCCAGCCACGTCATCACCCCCGTCTAGCCAGCCCTTCCGTCTCAAACACCCTAGTAGCCTAAATAAAACACACTCTAACAGCGTTCTGCATTTTCCTCTATCATCGGGTTTAAGAACTAACGTAACAACATTAACTATTCTCTATTGCTGTAGTAACGTCTTGTTTGGTTCAGTTTATTTATTACGGAGTGTCCATAATACTATAATAATACATAATCGAATTCCCCTCATGCATACAGATTTCACCTTATGCCATTGAAATGCCAAATAAACCATAATAGTTCAATGGAGCCCCCTATTGGCTCTCCCCTACCTATACATTACTTCTACAACCACTTTAGTTATGGTCCGATTACAAGTTAAACCTTATCACATGATCAAACAACGCCACAACCTTAAACTCATATGGGGCGGCAGGCAGCTTAGTGGTTAAGAGCATTGTGCCAGCAACCGAAAGGTCGCTGGCTCTAATCCCCGAGCCGACCAGGCGAAAAATCTGCCGATGTGCCCCCGAGCAAGGCACCCAACCCCACCCGCTCCTGCAAGTCGCTCTGGACAAGAGCGTCCGCTAAATGACTCAAATGTAATGTAAAAGAACAACACCTCATAAGGAGTGCCCAGCAGGAGTCCAATTCCTATCAGAAAACATACATACAAACATTCAGACACTCCCAATCTCTCCCAGGGGGAAAAAGTTCTTCTTCACCCTGAGTGAGATTGTTGTTCCCATAAGGGTTTCTTCATTGTGTTGTCAGGATTGGTTCTCGCTGCTCAAATCAGCCCTGACTTCTGTCAGTGATCTAGAAGGAGTGGGGGCTGGTGTGCAATGAGTTAGATGGTGTCAGTGTGCGCCTAATTTACCTCTGACCTGGACTGAGTGTGAAGTAACCTCCTTCACTTCGTACGGTCCAGTCCACCTGGGTTCCAGCCACTTTCTCTTGTGGACTTTAACCCTCACCCAGCCTCCCACGTTTACCTTCAGTGTCATCGTACTTCCCGACAGCTCCCCCTCTTGGGCCTTCTGCGCCTGAGAAGAGAGTGCTGCAGAAAATTCCGTCAATTTCTTCACATAATCAGTCATTTCTATCTGTTGCACATCAAGGGCGGGCATATGACCTCCCTCCCTTGGTGGACCTGGCATTACTCTCCCTGTCATTCGTTGTTCTATGTATTCATTGAATTTGGGTATGGTTATGTTTGGTCCTGCCATCTTGCTTTCTCTATCTTGGATGTATTATCGGTATCAAATACAGACTTATCTCATGTATGACACCCTCGCATATAAAGAGGCTAATTTATATAATTTGTAATGCAATTATTATCATAAGAATCAGAATTCCAGTCACATATACCAATGCAGTAATCTCTACACACAGCACACACCACGCTTTAGTTATCTCACGCTTGTTCTAGAATCATGCACAACTTCAATATCAGTCTCCCCAGTCCCCGGTTCCTGAAACCCTAGGTCAAATTCACTCAATTCCACAGATTGGTGTTCGGTCTCATAAGTCTCACTATAACTTCCCATCATTCATTACACGTTTAAGATATAACACAGACACGTTAAAATATAAAACACAGCAAATTCCACATAGATCTATACTATGATTCCACTATGCCTTCACATAGATTTAACTTCCACATAGATCTATACTATGATTCCACTATGCCTTCACATAGATTAATTCATATAAATCACAGTACGAGATATCTCATGTATGCCTTAATTCATTTAGGATGGAAATTTATTTAACAAGTATTCATTCTCACGCTCAGTACTACTGATCATAATTTGGTATTGGTCTATAATACAATATGCAAGATTTCGTTTTAACAGGCTCTGCATACCTTTTTAGAAGAGCGCGCTCTGATCAGGTTTCCTGAGCCAAGACGAATAATTGATTTCTCCAGGATTTTCAGGTCACTCTTCCGTCTGTTTTTTAGATCGATGATTTGCCTTTTCCTCTCGCACCAACTTTTAGATCGAATTAAAAACCATTCGGCACCACTCCCGCTCTATCCTGTATTTTTGATCTAGATATTCATTAAACTTGAGTTTTGGGACGGTAGTGGTTGCCATGGTTATACAGTTTTTTTTTTTTAGACTATCTTGGTGCACTTAGCCCGTCACTGGCCGAAACCAGCAATGTATTCTTGGCGCTGACTCAGACTTATCTCTGATGTCCCACCCTCGTACACAAAGAATGTTCAATACTTTTTTCTTAGGAATTATTTTGCAAAAGGTATTATTGTTTTTCAATTATTCGAATTATTATATATTTTCCCAAAAGGTATCAGAACCGCCCTTTTGGAACAATACATTAACAAACCCGAGCGCTCCCAAAACAATCATCAATTTAATCCCAGGAATTATTTAGCAAAAGTTATTATTGTCTTTCAGGTACTCGAGCTATTATATACTTTCCCAAAAGATATCAGAATCGCCCTTTTGGAAGAATATATTAGCAAACTCGAGCGCTCCTAAAATAATTACCAATTTAATTTTGGGAATTATTTAGCAAAAGTTATTATTGTTTTTCAGTTATTCGAGTTATTATATATTTTCCCAAAAGGTATCAGAATCGCCCTTTTGGAACAATATATTAACAAACTCGAGCGCTTCCAAAATAATTACCAATCTAATTTTAGGAACTAAGGAAATACCAACTTCCACAAGAGGGAACAAGTTCAAGTCAGCTTTTAGCGCAGCGGCTACATAACAAGCAAAATAGGACTCCGTGGTCCTCTTAAAAGTTATCAACTAGTTAGTCTCATGAAACGGCCAATCTTACACAACATTCAGGTTATCATTTCAACAATTACATTTTCATTACATATCAGCATCAACACACGAATTCAGTTTAAGTTCCTCACAGTACATATAGTTGAGTGCCACGTCAACCAAATTGCCCGACTATCTGAACTTGTATTTTTATTTTTATTTTTTTTGATTCTCCTCAAGGAGACTCCCAGTCGTTTAAACCATTCAACTGGCGTCTAGTCGGGAGAACCTTTTCTGGACTTGGATTCTCACGGAATTAACTCAACCCGACTATCTGAATCTTTTTATCAAGTCACCAGATCCTTCTCTTGTGGATCAAATAAAAGGGTCCATTTCTAGTGAACCAAAAACTGTAATAGGCTTCTCACTAGAAAGCCGCATTTCAACAGGAAAAAAACCACTGTAACTAGACTTCTTCTCTTAGAGTCACATTTCAACAGTAAAAACCTAAGATTTCAGATATCAACAGCAAAAAATAAAAGGGTCCATTTCTAGTGAACCAAACCTCTGTAAATAGACTCCTCACTAGAGAATCACAATTCAACAGGAAATATAAGTCGGTCCTCCTCTTGTGAACCACTGTAACTAGACTCCTCTCTAGAGAGTCACATTTCAACAGTAAAAACCTAAAGTATTCAGACATCTTTACATATGTGCCTTTTGAGTCATAATAGATATGTTATAAATTTCACAGTAATCCATACTCACCCCCAGTCTACTGATCATAATTTGGTTTATCCTACAATACAATATGCAGATTTTGTTTTAACAGGTTCTGCTTACCTTTGTATTGACGTCCGTTTAGATCAGTTTCCTGAGGCGAGCTGGATTCCCGGCTGCTCCTGCGGACAGGTCACCCGTCCTTTCAGATCCGTCTCTTACTTGTCTCCTGTCTCTATCAACTTTTATGGACCGAATTCAGAGTTAGAAAACCACCCTCTGCTACCAAGTTTGTTGATAATCACAAGTTTACTGGAGAACGGAGACCAAGTAGAGACTTTTGGACAAGGTGGATAATTGTATAATATAAGGCAGTTTATTCAGAGGTAAAGATATCTGAAAATAGCGTGCACGGGCCCGTTCGTCAACCTCGTAGGGAGATATCTGAGAGCGCGCCCCTAAACATTGTGTGCTGACATTTTATACAATAAAATAAAGTAGGTTGATTCTAGTAGTTCTGATCTCCCCATTGGTCCTGATGAGTTGGTCGAGGTCATATCCATTTCATTGGCTCTGAGTCGGGTTCTCTGTCTTCAGCCTAAGAGAAGGGGTTTTTTGTGTGTGTGTGCTTAACAATGATGATGTGTGTGTATGTGGGTGTATGTGTGTGTATGTGTGTGTGTGTGTGTATGTGTGTAAGTGTGTGTGTATGTGTGTGTGTATGTGTGTGTGTGTGTATGTGTGTGTGTGTATGTGTGTGTATGTGTGTGTGTGTATGTGTGTGTGTGTGTATGTGTGTGTGTGTGGGGGGGTGTGTGTATGTCCTCAGGGCAATGACTCGTGAGTTTGGGAGGACTTGAGAGACCTATGGCATGGGTGTTGCCCATGGCCACCTGCTGATAAGGCCGACAAGATAGAAGTCTTTGTGCATTGTATTAAGTCCCAAGGCCCCAACACAAGATGGGTTATGCACAAGATTTTAGTCAGACCAAGCTTTAACATAATATATTTACCACGACAATAGTGCGCTTGTTGTTTACGGGTCTCATATTGTGAAGCGGTTACACTTCGCTCTTTGTTTGGGTTACATCCCTTTTGTATATATATACGTGTTGGGTGAAGTAAATAAAACCCCTAATTTGTATTCCTGTGCCTGTCTTCAAATCATTATACAACGTGACACACGTTATTGCAATTTTAACGTCCCTGATGTTTTTTTTTAACCAATGAATGAAGGAATCTCTGCTATACATTGTGGTTTCTGAGTACCCTACACATTTGGGTTGATGACAGAGATATTTCCCTTCCTGTTCCATGCATAGGCTTCATGCTTTGTGTCTTTCATGATCACTGCAATGCATTACAGAATCTTGTATCATGAATGTCTGTGATGAAAAATGCAGGGAGAGAGCTTGTTTGTTTTTCTTTGTTGATGGCCAAATTCAGGCAAAGGGGGGTAACACTAGCATGTTGAGTTCAAACCTTTTGAACTTTAAGTGGGGCTGCTCTACACTGGAGAAGAAGATTAGAGCAGAAAAGGAGAGAACACTGCATTCATTGATTTTTAAATTGAATGAATGATCAAAGGCTTCATTTGATTAGTCACCCACATCCTGCTCAGATTCCAATTGTAGGAATTTGGTATTGGGATAAGACTGACCCACATGCACCCTGGTTTGATGCTGATGCTCATTGCTCACAGAACTATGTTCCCTGATCTTCTAGTTTCAGATGTATGTATGCGTTTGATCTGCAGGGGGACTTTTATATGATAGGCTTCATTAGTAATGGGTTTAGTGTGCATGTATGCTAATGTTAGAGCAATGACATTACCATCGGGCAGGCGGTATCGTAACATGAGGTCTGATACCAACAGACTCAGAGACAGTTTCTATCAACAAGTCATCAGACTGCTGAACACTTGAACTGGACTGACCAGCTGCTCTGATTCTCCGCACCTTAGCACACAGGCACTCACTCATGCACACACCCATACAGTACACATACACTACATTACCAAAAGTATGTGGACACTTGCTCGTCGAACATCTCATTCCAAAATCATGGGCATTAATATGGAGTTGATCTCCCCTTTGCTGCTATAACAGCCTCCACTCTTCTGGGAAGGATTTCCACTAGATGTTGGAACATTGCTGCGTGGACTTCATTCCATTCAGCCACAAGAGCATTAATGAGGTCGGGTACTAATGTTGGGCGATTAGGCCTGGCTCGCAGTCAGCGTTCCAATTCATCCCAAAGGAGTTCGATGGGGTTGAGATCAGGACTCTGTGCAGGCCAGTCAAGTTCTTCCACACTGATCTCGACAAACCATTTCTGTATAGACCTCGCTTTGTGCACGGGGGCATTGTCATGCTGAAACAGGAATGGGCCTTCCCCAAATTGTTGCCACAAAGTTGGAAGTATAGAATAGTCTAGAACGTCATTGTATGCTGTAGCGTTAAGATTTCCCTTCACTGGAACTAAGGGGCCTGAACCATGAAAAACAGCCCCAGACAATTATTCCTCCTCCACCAAACTTTACTGTTGGCACGATGCATTTGGGCAGGTAGCGCTCTCCTGGCATCTGCAAAACCCACATTCATCCGTCGGACTGCCAGATGGTGAAGTGTGATTCATCACTCCAGAGAATTTGTTTCCACTGCTCCAGAGTCCAATGGCGATGAGCTTTACACCACTCCAGCCGACGCTTGGCATTGCTCATGGTGATCTTAGGCTTGTGTGCGGCTGCACAGCCATGGAAACCCATTTCAGTTCTTATGCTGACGTTGCTTCCAGAGGCAGTTTGGAACTCGGTAGTGAGTGTTGCAACCGAGGACAGATGATTTTTACACGTTACGTGCTTCAGCACTCGGCGGTCCCGTTCTGTAAGCTTGTGTGACCTACCACTTCGGGCTGAGCCGTTGTTGCTCCTAGACGTTTCCGCTTCACAATAAAAGCACTTACAGTTGACCGGGGCAGCTGTAGCAGGGCAGAAATTTGATGAACTGACTTGTTGGAAAGGTGGCATCCTATGACGGTGTTGATGTTGAAAGTCACTGAGCCCTTCAGTACGTGCCATTCTACTGCCACTGTTTGTCTATGGAGATTGCATTGCTGTGTGCTCGATTTTATACACCTATCAGCAACGGGTGTGGCTGAAATAGCCGAATCCACTAATTTGAATGGGTGTCCACATACTTTAGTGTATATTCATGCTATACACATCAAAACTGCTGCTACCAGACTCTTATTATACTGTTCAATTTAAACACATTGCCCCCAAATCCCCCCTTCCCCAAAACACGTGTAAATATTGGACTATAAATTGTGCCTTCCTGTATTATACTGATGCTAAAATGTTTCTACTGAGCCATTTACTTTATGTTTGTATTCTTATATTTTATTATTTATTATTGTTGCATTGTCAAGAAGGAACCTGCAAGTAAGCATTTTGTTGGATGATGTATACCATACGTATCCCGTACATATGGCTAATAAAATGTGAAACTTGACACCCGCTGCTGCTTGGTGTGTGTCTGTGTGTGTGTGTACGGTAACCAAGGCTTCTTAGCTTTTGCATTACTTTTCCAGAAGTGCAGTGGTTGTAGAGATATGCTAAAGTGGTATGACCAGGAGTTAAGTAAAGGAAAGTCACTCCCATCACTTCATTCTTGGCAACTGCATTGTCATGCATCATATCTGTGTGGCTAAGATCATGAAAGTGGTCCTTGGTGACCAGAAGATAGAAAAACCTCTGGGTGTTTGAACAGATTTCTTGATGGATGTGCTTGTCTAGCTGACGTGGTGGGGTTGTCATCCCTTGGGGCACTCAAGGTTAAAACACAGCACTTAAATGGGAGGGGAGGGGTCTGAGAGATAATGGAAGCAGTAGAGGGCCAGAAAGGAAATACGGCATTGCAGAAATAAAATGTTTGGTGTGTGTGTGCTTGGGTGTATTTCAGCGCCGTTCAGGCGACTCCTATGGAATCTACCACACCAGCCCCACCCAGCCTAGTCTGATCCGGCCCGTGGTGTTATGGACTCAGCAGGACGTCTGCAGGTGGTTGAAGAAACACTGTCCTCACAACTACCTGACCTATGTCGAAGCCTTCTCTCATCACGCCATCACAGGTATCAACCAGGACAAGTGTATTACTGGCATAAAGAACATCATTCATAATCACAGAATCAGAGGAAAATACAGTTGGTCCGAGTAGATACAAGTGCACTAGCACCAAAATCATAATTTACAATCATAACATGAGACTGAAATACAGTAAGCGTGGATGGCTGGCAGAGTAAGGTCAGTTTAATCACTATGCTTGTAGTACTCTTTACCCAATACAGGTATCAAAGGGTACAAGTGCACTAGCACAAAAACATTCATTAATAATCATGCAATGAGAGTGGAATACAGCAGGTGTGTGTGGATACAAGTGCACTAGCAGAAAAAAACAAAATTAATCATGAGAAAATGCTAGTAAAATACACAATAGTGTGGGTGTGTATGACAGTGACAGTTGAATCACTTAATGACAAGCCTCCTCTCTCTGTTCCCTGTCAGGCCGTGCTCTGTTGCGTCTGAATGGAGAGAAGCTGGAGAGGATGGGCTTGGTTCAGGAGACACTGAGGCAGGAGCTCCTACAGCAGGTGCTTCAACTGCATGTGCAAGAGGAGGGAAGAAACCTGCAGCTCCTTAGCAGAGGTGTGAGTATGTGTGTGTGTGTGTGTGTGCTTGTGTGTGCGTGTGTGGAAATTACAGTTAACGTTTGAATGCAATTCTAACAGTTCCTATTTTCTCTACTTGCCTTTCTTTTGTACCAGGTGGCTCCTTTGGAAATCTTTCGTAACATAACACTCCATTTCTGACTGGGTTGTTTACAGTGAAAACTGGAAATATTATAGAGCACTTCAACCATGTACAAGCTGGGAGGCTGTACACCAGTCAGAAACTAGGACTGCAATGTGAACCACATGGAAACTACTAACTCTGATGAGGACACATGGGATGATCACATGCAACATCCAACTCAGACAGAACCGGGGGAGATGGAACACTCCCAAATATACATACAGTACTGTGATCAATAGAGCACAGTCCTAACTTTGAAAAGTTAGATATCGGTTTTCCATCAACCAAAGGGACAGACGGACTATACAGTTCTATCTGTAGTTTGAAATGAAAGGACGTTATTAAAGGCTTCATGTCAGATTGGTTGTTTTTGTCTTGTAGCCCATTTTTATGTTATTTTATGTTTTAACCATACAACTGTGCAAGGTATGTTGTGAATGATTTTTTGTCACAATGGTTCCTCTTGGAAGTATCCTATAGAATACTCTAATTTGGGGCTTAATTGTAAATTGTATAGATTGTTGTAAAATATATGTATGGGTAAGGGCCCTTATTTCAGACAAATAAAATGTATTATGCATTTAACGTTGGCCTACATGCTTTTTCTGTGTATCATCTGACTCCAGTCCACTACTGGTGGAGATCAACTACATTACCCACAATCCTCTTGAATTCATGGCGCTGTAAACCAGCCGGTACCGAAGAGGGCAAGAGGAAGCAGAGTGCAGCGGGAAGAAAATGTCATCCCGCTCAGACAGGTACTGGTTCTTACAGCATAGAGTATTTCATTCTATACCTTGTATTAACTGATGTTGTTTAAACGAAGTCTGAAATATATGACTATTTGCTGACCACAGCATTGCATTTATTATTTTCGTTGTAGCCTAAGCTACGGCATCATTTGACCTCCCCGAGCGCACAGTGGCTTTGCTGTAACGTCCCACCTGCGCATAAACACACAGTCAAGTTGGGCTTCATAGAATGTTTGAAGTTTTATAAATTGAATTCAAATACCGGGTAACTGAGTCGGATATCAAGTTTGATCATTTACCAGTGATCATTTTAATGCTGTGTGTGTCAGCTGCTCTGCGGTCGCCAGTAAAGTATGTCACCAAGCAGACGCGTAATAGGATCAGTCTAATAATGGACATCTGCCTTGGATCTAGCACAGAACACAACAGAATGACACTATTGCATTACTCTGCTCTCAGTATGTATCTCCTGAAATTGTAGTATTTGAGTGTATGTAGTTTGTTATAGTAATAACTAGGTAGCCTACACAATGGTAAAAAATTTAGTGCCATCAATGGACACATGCTGATGAAATGCAGTGCCCTGGTATGTTGTGCAAGAAAAAACAGTGACAAACATGATAAAACAGACACTGATCTCAGGTCGTAATCAGACAAACACTTGGGAACATGATTGCTCTGCAGTACTATGCCTGCCTAACCTTCCTCTTGGAGCATTGCACATGGTAGCCTCGACTCACTCCAGCCATTCTAATACGGTATTGAGAGGTCTGGCTCACTTGTGAGACTATGCACTTGTAGATGAAGATCGGCAGAGGGTGTCCTGGTGTAAACAGGCCTCTATTAATAACACCCACCAACTCTGTGATCCTCTTAAACACACTCAGACAAGGGACAGAGAGGGAGGGAGGGAGGGAGTGGTGAAAGTGGAGAGGTAAAAGGAGAGATGTGGTGACATTTCACTTTCTCTCCTCTGAGCTGAGATGAGGGAAGGTATAGGAGAAGAGGAAAGGAGAGTATGTAGAGGAACCTAAGAGAGAGGCTAGATTCAGTGGGTAGATTGTGACTAAGGTCTAAAGAGACAAGCAGAGGTTGTGTCTCCCTCTAAAGTGCGTCAGGTGGATTGTATCTGTTTTTCTATGGGGGTTAACTTTGACCACGTTTGCTGCCTCAGTAAGCGTTAGCCTGTGTGAGCGCTACTGTGTTAGTAGTGAGTACTGTAGTGAGTACTATACCTGAGCTGGAGCAGCCAGGTGTCCCTGTCCGAAGCAGATATGACTCTGCCTGCATACACTGGCGCCAGAATCTCAGGCTGCTGGTCCATGAGGGTCCGCAGGTAAGTCTGTTTACATCAGTGGAGGCTGCTGAGGGAGGACAGCTCATAATAATGTCTGAAATGGGGTCAATGGTGTGGTATGAACCACATGGAAACCACGTCTTTGATGTGTTTGATACCATTCCATTTACTCCATTCCAGACATTATTATGAGCTGTCCTCCCATCAGCAGCCTCCGCTGGTTTACATAGTGTTGTTGTATGCCATGCTTATTGGAATGGATGCTGTCTGTCTGTGTGTGAGCACTGAGCAAACACAGACAGGGCTGTGGAAGTCATTCTGCCTGTGTGTGTTGAGGGTGTTGGGATGTGTTGTCCCATCCCATGTCTGTTGAGACCTACTGATGATGAGAGGAGGTGCAGGGAAATGCAGGATCTATCTACCAAAAACATATGCGTTGAAACAAACCAAGATGTTTTATGTTGGGGCTTTAGTGGAGCCTGAACAGTACTAAATGTGGATTTAGAGTCTGATGTAACCGCTAAGCTGGTTTTTAACCTTCAATTGAGCTTGATAGTAAACAAGGGTGTGACGGTGTTGGTATAAACCTTATCAGTGACGTTACCTACGAAAAGGACCATTAGAGTCATTTATAACACTCCTAAAAAACGTCCCTCCTTTTTCTGTTATTTGTACTGTAATTATACCCAAAGCTCTATGTTAATAACAGGTTAATGATGATATGTTGATTGTTGTTTCACAGTGGTAGTGGGGAAGACTCATTAGACCGGCTCCTGCCTGGCCCTCCTATCACGGCCCCACGCAGGAAAAGCACATCCCAGACTAAGACAGAGCCTCCCCTGCTTCGCACCGGCACACGCACCATTTACACAGCCGGCAGACCCCCCTGGTACGATGAGCATGGTGCACAGTCCAAAGAGGCCTTCGTCATCGGTACGACCGTTATGGATGTATGCCTTATTTTATTGTCAGTGTGTGGAGTGTTAATCGTTTATTTTTGATGTTGTATGTGTAGTGTTGTAATGGTCTTTCCTTATTGTGTGACATGTTGTTGTACTGAAACATACATGTGTTTGTCTGTGCAGGGTTGTGTGGGGGCAGTGCCTCAGGGAAGACCACAGTGGCCAATAAGATAATCGAGGCTCTGGATGTCCCCTGGGTAGTGCTGTTGTCCATGGACTCCTTCTACAAGGTTAGAGACTGTCATTCACTTGGCTTGCTTGAGATTTAGCATTTGGAGATGCTACTGTAGGTTAAGGGGTTCCTCTCTGTTCCTCATAACAGACTGGAGCCTTGTTGACAGACACCCTCGTGATACTATATGAATGAGTTTACCCACAATCCCTCCCTCTTAATGATGTTAATCACATGTGAAGCACATGAGGAAGAGACTGTCAACAGCCTGGGTAATCCCCTCCCTCCCTCCCCCCTCCCTCCCTCCCTCCCTCCCTCCCTCCCTCCCTCCCTCCCTCCCTCCCTTCTTCCTCCCTTCTTCCTTCCTTCCTTCCTTCCCTCCCTCCCTCCCTCCCTCCCTCCCTCCCTCCCTCCCTCCCTTCCTCCCTTCTTCCTTCCCTCCCTCCCTCCCTTCCGTCATGTCTGTTTATAGAACACCAGGGAACAACATGCACCCTGTCCCATGGACTCAACATGCAAGCACACACACATACATGCACACGTAAACGAACGCACACACACAGTGTTGGGGAGTAACTGATTACATGTAATCAGATTTTTTTTAAACTCACTTTAATCACTTACGTTACCAGCAACAAATTGTAAACAGATTACAGATACAGTGGGGAAAAAAAGTATTTAGTCAGCCACTAATTGTGCAAGTTCTCCCACTTAAAAAGATGAGAGAGGCCTGTAATTTTCATCATAGGTACACGTCAACTATGACAGCCAAATTGAGGAAAAAAAATCCAGAACATCACATTGTAGGATTTTTAATGAATTTATTTGCAAATTATGGTGGAAAATAAGTATTTGGTCACCTACAAACAAGCAAGATTTCTGGCTCTCACAGACCTGTAACTTCTTCTTTAAGAGGCTCCTCTGTCCTCCACTCATTACCTGTATTAATGGCACCTGTTTGAACTTGTTATCAGTATAAAAGACACCTGTCCACAACCTCAAACAGTCACACTCCAAACTCCACTATGGCCAAGACCAAAGAGCTGTCAAAGGACACCAGAAACAAAATTGTAGACCTGCACCAGGCTGGGAAGACTGAATCTGCAATAGGTAAGCAGCTTGGTTTGAAGAAATCAACTGTGGGAGCAATTATTAGGAAATGGAAGACATACAAGACCACTGATAATCTCCCTCGATCTGGGGCTCCACGCAAGTTCTCACCCCATGGGGTCAAAATGATCACAAGAACGGTGAGCAAAAATCCCAGAACCACACGGGGGGACCTAGTGAATGACCTGCAGAGAGCTGGGACCAAAGTAACAAAGCCTACCATCAGTAACACACTACGCCGCCAGGGACTCAAATCCTGCAGTGCCAGACGTGTCCCCCTGCTTAAGCCAGTACATGTCCAGGCCCGTCTGAAGTTTGCTAGAATGCATTTGGATGATCCAGAAGAGGATTGGGAGAATGTCATATGGTCAGATGAAACCAAAATATAACTTTTTGGTAAAAACTCAACTTGTCGTGTTTGGAGGACAAAGAATGCTGAGTTGCACCATACCTACTGTGAAGCATGGGGGTGGAAACATCATGCTTTGGGGCTGTTTTTCTGCAAAGGGACCAGGACGACTGATCCGTGTAAAGGAAAGAATGAATGGGGCCATGTATTGTGAGATTTTGAGTGAAAACCTCCTTCCATCAGCAAGGGCATTGAAGATGAAACGTGGCTGGGTCTTTCAGCATGACAATGTTCCCAAACACACCGCCCGGGCAACGAAGGAGTGGCTTCGTAAGAAGCATTTCAAGGTCCTGGAGTGGCCTAGCCAGTCTCCAGATCTCAACCCCATAGAAAATCTTTGGAGGGAGTTGAAAGTCCGTGTTGCCCAGCGACAGCCCCAAAACATCACTGCTCTAGAGGAGATCTGCATGGAGGAATGGGCCAAAATACCAGCAACAGTGTGTGAAAACCTTGTGAAGACTTACAGAAAACGTTTGACCTGTGTCATTGCCAACAAAGGGTATATAACAAAGTATTGAGAAACTTTTGTTATTGACCAAATACTTATTTTCCACCATACTTTGCAAATAAATTCATTAAAAATCCTACTATGTGATTTTCTGGAATTTTATTTCTCATTTTGTCTGTCATAGTTGACGTGTACCTATGATGAAAATTACAGGCCTCTCTCATCTTTTTAAGTGGGAGAACTTGCATAATTGGTGGCTGACTAAATACTTTTTTTCCCCACTGTACTTTGGAAAAATTAGTTGATTACTTCATAGATTAGTTTTAAATTCAGAAAGGATGTTTGTGAAAAAATACATGATGACACCTTTTCTCAATGACATTCAATTCAGCATGAAAAAAGGTGCAAGTTTAGGTTTGTTCCACCTGAGCGAGTCTGACCACAAATCAAAGACCACTATGATGACACCAAATTTTATGGATTATTTTTGTTTTCTTCTAATGCCTCTTAAGGGGAAAGTAATCAAAAAGTAACTGAGAGTCATCAGATTACCTTACTGAGTTTGGGTAATCCAAAAGTTACATTACTGATTACAATGTTGGACAGGTAACTAGTAACTGTAACCGATTACATTTAGAAAGTAACCTACCCAACCCTGCACACACACTACATGAGTAGGCAGAGTTACACTCTTTTTTTTACACATTCACCTTTTCCCTTTACCCTGTGAAAGATACCATTGTGTTTCTGTGTCCATCCTTCCCTGAAGTTTGTTCTCCCCTAGGTTCTGACCCCTGAGGAACAGACCCTGGCAGCCAGTAACGACTACAACTTTGACCACCCAGGGGCGTTTGACTTTGAGCTGCTGGTTGCCACCGTTAAGAGACTCAAACAGGGCAAGAGCGTGAAGATCCCAGTGTATGACTTCACTACACACGGCAGACAGAAAGACTGGGTGAGTGCAGAACTGGGAGGCCATGTACCAAGGGAAAACTCTAGATTCTCCTGATATATTTATCCACCGTTGGTAACATTATAAGATGGGTATAACTGGCATCTGTTGCAGTTCTGAGCATTTCTGTTGTCTGTCTCTCCCCTGTGTAGAAAACTGTGTATGGTGCCAGTGTGGTCATCTTTGAGGGGATCATGTCCTTTGCAGACAAAGAGCTTTTAGAGGTAAGGCTGTATGATCATCACATGTTTATGACTTCTTTACTGAAACAGTTGAGTCATTCGTGACTGCAAGGTACAGGAACATAGTTCTCTATTGCTGCTCTGTCTGTCTCCAGCTCCTAGACATGAAGATCTTTGTGGACACTGACTCAGACATCCGACTGGTACGTCGGCTGCGCAGGGACATCACAGAGCGCGGACGGGACATCGAGGGGGTCATCAAGCAGTACAACAAGTTTGTGAAGCCTGCGTTTGAGCAGTACATTGAACCCTACATTCGGTTGGCAGACATCGTTGTGCCACGAGGTGAGAAATGGAGCACTACCCATTAGAAAGGTCAAAAGTGCATTGTTTCTACATTCTGCATTTTGTGCATCTGTCGATCTCGATATAATATTTAGTAGCCATTGGCAGCTAATACCAATATGAAGGTATATATTTCCTGCTGATATACTATTGTTTCGTAGCCGATAATCTGTGCAGATATTGTTAATTGTGAGGAATCCATTTGAGCTAGCGAATTGTTTCTCTCCAAATGAAAATATGTTGTTTCCTAGTGAAAATATGATTCCCTCTCCCAGGTGGTGGTAACATGGTGGCCATTGACCTGATTGTCCAGCATGTCCACAAGCAGATGGAGGAGGTGAGTGAGCCACAGAACACTATACTCAGTAGACTGTATATACATTGAGTGTACAAAACATTAGGAACACCTTCTCTTTCCATGACAGACTGACCAGGTGAATCCAGGTGAAAGCTGTGATCCCTTATTGTCTCTCTCTCTCTCTCTCTTTCACTCTCTCTCTCGCTCTCTCTCTCTTTCTCTCTCTCTCGTTCTCTCTCGTTCTCTCTCGCTCGCTCTCGCTCTCTCTCCTTCTCTCTCTCGCTCTCTTTCTCTCTCTCTCGCTCTCTCTCCTTCTCTCTCTCTTTTGCTCTCGCTTTCCCTCTCTCTTTCTCTCTCTCTTTGTGCAGCGTGAGCTCAGTGTCAGGTAGGCTTACACATCTCTTAGACCTCCTCCCTCCCTCCCTTCCCTGTATGTGAGATTTTGTAAGGGTTTTATTCACAATTCCCCCACCAAGTGTCTCAAGGTGACTACATGGTTTCCTTTTATTAAAGAACTAGTGGGAGAGCAGAATAGTGTCTTGTCATTGTCACCTATTCAAATGTATTCTCCTTTGTGATGTTTACTCCAGGGCAGTCCTGGCCTCGGCCCAGAAGACTCAGCCCCTCCCCCAGACCCTCAGTGTGTTGGAGGGTACGCCCCAGGTTAAAGGCCTGCACACCATCATCAGGTCAGATCACGGTCAAATAGAGCCAGTCTAGAATCAACACACACTTGTTTTTTTCTCATTCTCCTCCAACTCATTTGTCTAATCCAGGAATCAGGAGACCAGTCAAAACGAGTTCATCTTCTACTCCAAGAGGTTGATGCGTCTCCTTATTGAACATGCTCTAACATTCCTGCCCTCTCAGGTATGTGGACATTATTTGCCAATGTTTATAGTGGATTTTATTGTAATATGTTATTTTGTTATATATGATTAGACATAATGTCACTGACTTCATCCCTATTGTATGATGTCACAGCCCTGCACGGTACAGACCCCACAGGGCCAGGAGTATGAGGGGAAAAGTAGCTTCAGTGGAAAAGGGGTGGGTACTATACAATCATTGGTACTACTCCTATTTCCCTGCACTGTGTTTGGTATTTATTTCTAATAGTATAGATTTTGTGTGTTTGTAACCATGCTGAAGCTCTGTCCTCCTCCCCCCAGATCACAGGTGTGTCTATCCTGCGGGCAGGGGAGACCATGGAGCCTGCTCTGAGGGCGGTGTGTAAGGACGTCCGCATCGGCAAGATCCTCATCCAGACCAACCTGGACTCAGGAGAACCAGAGGTACTTTAGAAAGTAACAGAATAGAATGGAATAGATCTTTATTGGCTGAAGAGAGGAGAACGGGTCCTGTTTAGAATAGTTACACTTACTGTATATCCACCTCACCTGGTGTCTCCCTAGTAACCAGATCTGCCTCCTCTTCCTGATCGTATCTCTGTGGTAACCCTGTTTCTCCTTCATCCCGTCCAGCTGCATTACCTGCGTCTGCCCAAAGACATCAGTGAGGACCATGTCATTCTAATGGACAGCACTGTGTCTACAGGCGCTGCAGCCATGATGGCTGTACGGGTCCTATTGGTAAGGTGGCAATAATAGACATCCCCATCCCATAATAACAGAGAGCCCCTGTCTTCATGATTAATCACTCATTGTTATAGTAACCATATAATTATAATTAGTCGTTGTATTTCTATGACATTACTAACCATACTACATTTACATTACTAAATGGCTGGGTTTTTAAATGATGGCCATAGCACTAAATGTGTTTTGATGTGTTCATGCAGGACCACGAGGTGCAGGAGGAGAACATTGCGCTGGTCTCTCTGCTCATGGCAGAGTTGGGAGTGCACTCGGTGGCCTATGCATTCCCCAAGGTCAAAATCATCACCACCGCTGTGGACAAGAGTGTTGATGACTTCCTGCAAGTCATTCCAGGGATTGGTGGGTTTGGCATTGATATAGCTAACATGTCTTACCCCATACACTAGTACAAACCACTCCCTCCTGTAGTAACCCACTGGGCACAGATGTCAGTTCAACGTTTGGTTGAGTTGTCAACTAATGTGAATTCAATGTGAAATCAATAAAACATTTCACCATGTCATTGGATTTAGGTTAAAGGTTGCTTGAAAGAAAATGCATTGATGACTTTTTGTAAATCCAATTGGTTTTCCAAGTTGATTCAATGTCATCACAGAGTTTTTGGGTTTGTAAGTAAGCATTTCACTGTAATGTCTGCACCTGTTGTATTCGGCGCATGTGACCAATAAAATTTGATTTGATTTGATTTGATTTGATTAAATGACGTGGAATCAACGTTGATTCAACCAGTTTTTGCCCAGTGGGATGTCTGATGTCACAGTGATGTCTGATGTGTTGCTCCATGTAATGAAACTCTATATTTCTGTGTGTTCTGTTGATACAGGGGACTTTGGAGACCGTTACTTTGGGACAGATGGTGGATCATCAGGCTGGAGTGGCGATGAGGAACAGGAGCGCCCCAAACAACAAACATGAACGGGATTCTGTGAAACACAAGGTTAAAGGCAAGCCTCGTGAAACCAGACTGTGACCTTGTGAGATCAGGCTGGTTTAACAAGGCTAGTTAAGGGCAGGATTGCCCGGCAACACCAGTCACATTCCATTTAGCTGCTATAAATAGACAACAAATGGTTCTCTATAAACAAGTCAATAGTCAAATGTATGTACAGCAAGACATTTTGTATTCTATTTTATGGTACATATTAGAAGATTTTAATGGAGTGATTATTGTTCTATTTATACAGTTGGATTGTTCAGTTCTGGACTGCTCAAGCAGAAAATGTTTATATATGGGGCTACATGAAACTGAATCAGTTTCATCCCCTCTGAAGAGGATGCTATCTTGACAATTGCGATGCTATCTTGGCAATTTTATATTAAATATAACATTGAAAGTTTGTGTTTTATTAGGTAGTGAAGCTTCCTAACCTGTAGGGGGGAGCATTGTTCAATTTGAGTTGCTGTGTTGCCATGTTGTGTGTGTGGCCCAGATACTCAAACCACACTAGACATCACATGAAGGTCTGCAATTGGTCCATTCCATTCATTTTATTGAGTGAAATTACAAATCATGTATTGGAAATTGCCCATTATTTTCAAGTATTTGAAAAGGTATTGAAATTTGAAAGGTATTGAGTTGAAATGCTATTGAATCCTCTCCACCCTTGATTGAGAGAACAGTCACTAGCAATTAATCGAGGATGATCTTCACCTGAACAAAGAGATCATGACATGTCCTGATGTTTGATGCTAAATACCAAATATTAGATATCTTTGTATCTGTCTTACCCCAATTATTTAGGGTGTGACATCCATTAATACGTTACGTTTATTGTAGTCATTTCTACCTAACATAGTACACAATGTAATATATATGTATGAATGTAATATATTGTATCTCTGCCTCTATGCTTGACAAGCATAGCCTACATTTAGAGTAATGAGAGAGCACTGTTTTGGGGGAATGTATTTATTTATAATCTCTATTTCTCTGTGATAGCCCTCACATAGTAGGTGACTGTGATCATGGATGTCATGCAATGCATGTTGTATTCTCCAAGACAGCACAAGACTCGCCTGCCCATGTGACTACTGCCTCAAGGTTAACCTGTTACTATGGAGACAAGCCCACCAATGAAAATTCAGCAGACGGGTTGCGATGTTGACTGTAAGCTTTTTGTTTTAAGGGTGACCTATTTTTTTGTACAGCTAGTCAGACGCAGACCCCTCTGTACACACACACACACACACACACACACACACAGACACACACACACACACACACACACACACACAATATTTTGACATACCACCACATTTGAACATTTATTTTTGGGAAATGCATGTGTTATTAGATTGTAATTATGGAATAAAGTGAATGGTAGATTATCATTGAGGAAACAGTCACCCTTACTTACATCTATTTAAATTCCCAATCTGGCCCTCATACCATCATGGCCACCAAATTATCCCCAGCTTCCAATTGGCTCATTCATCCCCCTCCTCTCCCCTGTAACTATCCCCCAAGTCATTGCTG
The DNA here is from genome assembly GCF_964263955.1 of Coregonus lavaretus. NCBI lineage: Eukaryota > Metazoa > Chordata > Actinopteri > Salmoniformes > Salmonidae > Coregonus > Coregonus lavaretus. Next base: position 31,492,258 of record NC_140007.1, read on the forward strand.
TAAATACGAACGTGTTCTCAGTCGACTTACCTGGTAAAATAAGGGTAAAAAAATAATAAACATCTACTTGAATGCAACTTTCTCAATGCCTTAATAGCCAATTAAATCATGTTTTCCTGTGATAAATCTGTAGCATGATTGCAGAACCTTTGTCTTCCATTAGTCACCACCAATGTTTTTCAGAGCTGCCTTTGGTTTCAGGGCAGTTTGATATTGATATATATTATTTTGCCTACTACGGCTGTGTTTATACAGGCAGCACAATTCTGATCTTTTTTTTTCTCAGTAATTGATCTTTTGACCAATCAGATCAGCTTTGAAAAAGATCTGTGATTTGTCAAAAGACCAATTAGTGGAGAAAAAAAAGAACAGAATTGGGCTTCCTGTCTAAACCCAGCCTGTGTTTGATTTGTGACATTAATCTATGGCAATGCTTTGATCATGATGTTGTAATAGAAATAATAATAATAATAATAATAATAATAATAATAATAATAATAACATCTTAACAGATCATGAACAGCACATATGGTAAAGAGTCCAATGGAGGGGCTGCTTTAGACTATGCTGTGGTCTATTGAAGTTAGCTGGCATGGTTGGACAAATAATGATTAACTTCTGGTGGAGTTAATCCTGTCTAATAAAAGGCACATGAGGTACATATTTATATATACAGTGGGGAGAACAAGTATTTGATACACTGCCGATTTTGCAGGTTTTCCTACTTACAAAGCATGTAGAGGTCTGTAATTTTTATCATATGTACACTTCAACTGTGAGAGACGGAAAATCACATTGTATGTTTTTTAAGTAATTAATTTGCATTTTATTGCATGACATAAGTATTTGATCACCTACCAACCAGTAAGAATTCAGGCTCTCACAGACCTGTTAGTTTTTCTTTAAGAAGCCCTCCTGTTCTCCACTCATTACCTGTATTAACTGCGTGGGGCATCAATGATCATGAGGAAGGTGAGGGATCAGCCCAGATCTACACAGCAGGACCTGGTCAATGACCTGAAGAGAGCTGGGACCACAGTCTCAAAGAAAACCATTAGTAACACACTACGCCGTCATGGATTAAAATCCTGCAGCGCATACAAGGTCCCCCTGCTCAAGCCAGCGCATGTCCAGGCCCGTCTGAAGTTTGCCAATGACCATCTGGATGATCCAGAGGAGGAATGGGAGAAGGTCATGTGGTCTGATGAGACAAAACAGAGCTTTTTGGTCTAAACTCCACTCGCCGTGTTTGGAGAAAGAAGAAGGATGAGTACAACCCCAAGAACACCATCCCAACCGTGAAGCATGGAGGTGGAAACATTATTCTTTGGGGATGCTTTTCTGCAAAGGGGACAGGACAACTGCACCGTATTGAGGGGAGGATGGATGGGGCCATGTATTGCGAGATCTTGGCCAACAACCTCCTTCCCTCAGTAAGAGCATTGAAGATGGGTCGTGGCTGGGTCTTCCAGCATGACAACGACCCGAAACACACAGCCAGGGCAACTAAGGAGTGGCTCCGTAAGAAGCATCTCAAGGTCCTGGAGTGGCCTAGCCAGTCTCCAGACCTGAACCCAATAGAAAATCTTTGGAGGGAGCTGAAAGTCCGTATTGCCCAGCGACAGCCCCGAAACCTGAAGGATCTGGAGAAGTTCTGTATGGAGGAGTGGGCCAAAATCCCTGCTGCAGTGTGTGCAAACCTGGTCAAGACCTACAGGAAACGTATGATCTCTGTAATTGCAAACAAAGGTTTCTGTACCAAATATTAAGTTCTGCTTTTCTGATGTATCAAATACTTATGTCATGCAATAAAATGCAAATTAATTACTTAAAAATCATACAATGTGATTTTCTGGATTTTTCTTTTAGATTCCGTCTCTCACAGTTGAAGTGTACCTATGATAGAAATTACAGACCTCTACATGCTTTGTAAGTAGGAAAACCTGCAATATCGGCAGTGTATCAAATACTTGTTCTCCCCACTGTATATATATATATTTTTTAAAGTGAAGCTTAGAGAAAACTAATAATTTTTCAAAGTGCCACTTTATTACAAAAGTATAAACTTGACTGACATTTTCATGAATAGTAATCTTGATATAAAACATTACAATCTTTTGCATTTTTAGCACTTAATTACACGCTTTGAGTACAAGACCCTGTAGTCTGATTAGCAAACACACAACATTAGCTGCCACATAAAACTTAGCTGGGCTTTTCAAAGAACACACCATAACTTAAATGGCTTGGAAAATTTAAACAAAAACACATCAAATTTCACATTGTAACATTGCTTTACAATTATGTCACCAGATAAGTCATTCCCAAAATACAACCAAACATAAATAGTAAAAGATAGATTTCTTGACACCAATGATATATTTATTATTCTTTCTCTTTTTGTAACATACGCACGTACACATTGCATCAACATACAGAATAATAACCACATTATGTGCTGGGTATATTTGGTCAAATGAAGTTCTTTAGTGTCCAGGTTGAGAATACATTTTGAGTTATACCTCTTATACGCTCCTTTACAATATCTCTGTTGTATCGTTGTCATTTGTTGTCACTGCACTGTTGAATTTTTTATTTTTTATTGAGAGGAGATAAAAATGTTAATCAGTGGAGTGATGAGATAGCTACAGAGAGTTTGTTCATGAATGCTTCACCTGCGTTCAGAGCTTAGGAGGGTGAAATCACCATCGTGAGGCAGAAGCAGTATCTTGATTGATCCACAGTTTTGAGACTGAGGATGGAGCTATTAGATTTGTGTAAACTTTACCAGTATGCTCCCTTGACTTGATATGGCCCCTGTGGTTCAGATAGTAGTATCCTCTCCTCTCTGTTGAAAATGAAGGCAGTGATCAACTTGACAGTAACGATTGCCAGAGATTTCCAGTAGCCAAAGCTATCCTGAATTAGAATGACATTGTGCTCTCTAAGAGAAACAAAGCAACATAATAACTAAACAATCAACAACAGTAACAAAAAACAAACCGTTCTTCGGTACCACATGACAGTGCTTGATTTTTGTTTGTTAGAGTTTTTTTTAGCATGCAACATTAAGCAGGCAAAGTGCAGGAAAAGGACTGACAAAGTAAAACACTTAATTTACAGATGGTAGTGGAGACAGACCATGTGATATGTAACAAATGAAAAGGGAACATTATCTGGTATTTTTATCTGTGAATATGGTCAGAATTCTTTGTGTTTTTTAGGAGGAATGCCAAAATGTGTGCAATTTAGTTCATTATTCTCTCATAATTTGACTCTTGGTCCCTGAGCTTTCAAGTCTTTTGATTAATATTTATTTATTTTATATTATTATTTTAATTCCTTCCTGAATCACACCTCGACAAACTTGGGGGAAAGGTCTGCCATACAGAGACTAAGTGCTACATCGGGAGTAAACTGAAAGTTGTGCTCGTTCCTAAACTAGGGCTCCAGGATTGCCAGTACAATAACACTGTTTTAACCATAGAAATTAATTATATTTCTATGATTTTACCCACTAAAATGGGTGAAGAATTTAGGCAATTTTCCCTGTAATTGTGCTATGCACATTGTTAAAATAGTGCTACCATCCTACAGATTTCTCTGTAATAGTTTTGTGCTAATTTCTCATCACTACCTTTGGATTCAAGATAGGGGCTTGACCCAGCCAAGGACTTTCTCTTCAGCCCGTTAACCACTGACCAACCCTTTTGCCCTAGGCTCTGAAAGGCAGGAAGTTATGACTGTAATGTAGACAAAGTGAGCATGAGAGGGGCTCAACCAGCTCTCCCTGACCGAGGTCTTCTTTTTAAATGCTGGGAAGGAGGTAAGAGGTCAGGTAGGTCACAGCCTTAGAGCCCAGTGACATACATCTCCATGCCGTCGTTGAAGGTGAAGATGGTAGTGGTGCTGGAGGTGGCAGTTCCGCCCTGCTTCAGTTCCCCAATGCTCTCGTACAGGTTCTCCCCAGGCAGCAGCAGGGCTTTGGCTGGATGGTGCTGTAACTTGGGGGTCTGCTGTGTGGGCGGCGGCGGGGGAGGCTGCTGCAAGGGCTGCTGGGATTTCTTCCTCCTGGGCCTGAGTGTGGCACAGGTGTTGGGAGGCCGTTCGGTTCCTCCAACTCGCTTCCAACTGCCACCACCTTCCATAGGCTCATAAGTGGGGTCGCACTCCTCCCCCGTCTCGATGGACTCATAACAGTGGTCCTCCAGAGTGGCAGAGGCTCCTCCGACGGGTTTCCCCTCCTGCGGTGCCCAGGTCTGGGGCTTGACCACCACACTGAACCCCCCATCTCGCTCCCGGTCCCGGTCGCCACGCCCCAAGGTCCGGAAGCCAATGTTTGCTGGGGGAGACCCAGGAACAGCTCTCTTCTTCTTGCCTGGTTTGCACACCTTCGAGTACATCTCTGCAACCTGGAAACCACACAGCACAGGACAACCCTCAGTACTAATCAATCTGATAGACAACATACACACCTACAGTACTTTGTAATGACATACATACTCACCAAAGCAGTGGAAGGCTTTATGTTCTCTCCACTGTGAGGACTCTGAGGGCCTAAGGGTTTGTTTTGGAGCATGGTGATGTCATCATCCTCTGGAGGCTTCCATATGTACTGCTCTCCATTACCCATGAATACTGCCTCCTTCCAGCCAATCAGAGAACAGGATGAATGGGTTGTCAACGTCACATATGATTAAGATGAAACACAACAATAAAACATAATGCTTTTGTACAATACTTGGCGGACTGTAATGAAAAGTTCTGTTTCAGGCTTACTGTTCAAAATCAATTTTTTCTCCCCTCTGCTAAGGAGCATACAAGTCAGTCCTTAAAATGGGGCGTGAGAGAGGAAATGTGCGCCAACATACATATAAATGCATTTCATTTGCACTCTAAACATTACAATGAAATGTTTAGCTCTTAACAGAATTACTTGAGCTGCAAAGAGGCATCAGGAGAAATTGAGTTAGATTCAATGCTCTCTAGCGGCTGTCTTGGGACCCAGCATCTATGACAGATACTGCACCTCCTAAAGAAGATGCATGCTCATTTATAAACCCTCAGACAGCCTTGCAGGCATGAATGTAGGAAGTATCCAGATTCTAGACCATTACAGTAGCTTAATGCCAGCTGTACAGTTGTAAATGATTGGAGCACAGGGGATACTAACCAAATGAAGAATAAATTATGTATAATAAAACTAGAAGTAGACGAAGTAGCACATCTCATGGATTTCAACTGAAAGGTGCAGCTTGCTGTTTGAATGACAGTTGTAAGCAGCCCCATTGTCTTTCTGCAGGGATAATGGTCTGTGTTTCAATGGATTGCGTCATCCATATGGCATTGGGCCTGAGAGAGCAGCACTGGGAAGAATTCTAAGTACAAAACAGAATCCTATACAAAACACAAACACACACAGACACAGCTTTTAGTAATACTTGTAGGGAACTGCAAGGACATGTACAAATAGGCAGGATAATGCAGTGAAATTAATCAACATTTCTACACAGATTGCCTTCATCAAGGTCTGACTTTGTCAAGGACTTCCTACATGAACAAACTTGATCTTTATCATTCTGTACCATCAGCCATTTCTCTACCAACCTTGGGGAAGGTGGGCAGCTTGAAAGCATCCACGTTTTTCCGGGGCATCTTCATGCTGTGAGGGTGTTGAGGGTGTGGCGGAGGTGGCGCAGGGTGTGATGGTGGGGCGTGGCGGGGAGGCGGCACCGGTGCCTCCCCCATATCGGTCCCGCTGTCCCTCTTCTGGGGGACAGCCTTGTCCACCTTCCGGAGCTTCCGGACGCAGGCGTACTCTGCAGTCGTCTCCGGGGGTTGTGGATGAGCCATAGCCTGGGGCATGGGCTCAGGCTCGGGGAGCGGTTCATTCAACCCATCCCCGTCTAGATCAGGGGGGGCAGGGGTGTTGGCTGGGACGGCCGGAGGGGCTGGGGTGTCTGTCTCTCCGGCCCTGCCCACTATGGCGTAGAGGTTGTTATCAGGGCCACGCTTCGGGGATGAGCGTTGACCTACCTCAGAGTAGGTGTGCTCCCCATCCTCTCCGGTGCCAGAGGGGATCTGGGGTAGCGTCCGTCCCCCGGAGCGGAGGTCGGAATTGGACCGGCGGCTGGGCAGAAGGTCCATGCTAGCCGGACGGTTCTTTTTAGATGACTCTGCAGGACACATGGAAACCAGAAAGGTTAGCATTCTTTCACACCTACAGTATATGAAAAAAAGCCTTGTAGAAGTTGTAAGGATCGTTGTTTGTTATGTGGTGAATATTTCTACAAACTGAGCTGAAGAGTGACTCTCTCATGCCTAAGAGTTCTACTCACTTTTGCCATTGCAGTTTAGCTTGTTCATCTCACCGTCCGACTTGCTGATGGAACGGAGCTTTGACTGCCTGAGTATACTCTGGCAACACACAAACAGATGAAAGTTTTTATCAATTGCTTGTGAATGCTAAATGTATCCATGTTTTACCTAAAGTGTTAAATGTGGTTATTGGAGTGATCTCTACGACTCACCATGTCCATCAGCCTGTGTTTCCCACTTTCACTGGAGACATTATGCGTTTTTCCCTTCCTACAGTAAACACAACAGTTAATGTATTATAAACATACAAACAGCTGTGTCCGTGTGTGTGTACGTGCATTCGTACAGGTGTTATGGACGTCACGCTGCTTGCTTAGCGAGTACCACTTCCTCCTGATTCGGCTCACACCGAGAGGCTCCAACCCAGGACCTCTGCCTTGCTAGCACACGTGACCGCCCTCATTGACAACGTACCAACCGTTTGAGCTATCAAAATATATCTAATTCGATAGCTCCATCGGCAAAATTACAAACTAGCTGTGGAGTGAGTTTACGGTACGTTCTTAACTCCGTTACTCATAAATGTGTGTATATCCATGTGTGCACATGGTCATCATCATTAACTCGTCTCACCTCTGGCAGCCCACACAGAGCACCACGATGAGGATGGTGACGATGAAGGCTGAGGCAGCAGCGATGGCACCCAGCAGCAGGACCTTGCCGTAGGTAGGAGACGTGAAGTTCAGCCCGTCCTGCATGGAGGCCATGTGGGAGCGCTGGCGCTCGCTCTCTCACAACCACACACACACACTCACCACACACATACACACCACACACGTAGGCGCCACAACCTCCCTGGGATCTGCTGAGAAGGAGAAGGAGAGGAAAGAGACGGGTTGTTTGTCATACAGATCAACTGGTCTTATTTAAGCACACAGAATGAAATGGGGAGTTGGGGCAAACATATAATTCAAATAAAAGGAGAACATGTTATGACACACAACAGTTGCTTCTATTGCCCTATTGCTCCAGTAACAAACAAACAGAAAGACAGGAATTTACAAAAGGTCAACCACAGCATTTCTTTGTCCTTCTCATTTCTGTCGCTCTTCCTCTCCATTGACTGTCATTTACCCTGTGGTGTCTTTATCTTCTTTTGGGCTTGTTAAGGATTTGGGGCATTTTTGATCTTCGCTTTCTGTCAGATCCAAAAACATCAGGTACCTAACCTGTAGTGTCCAAAGAGCCCATAGTTCTAGATCAATATCAGTCCCAGCAATGGAATATCCAGATTCAAATTTGTGCTGGACTTATGTCTTTGAAACGACCACAGTGTAGTCTAAACCATACCAGGGACCATCCTCACCAGGACCTTTCCTCCACAGATATCAATAATCCCTAAAAGACAACAGTTGAAAATATGCTGATATATTTGTTTGTTTAAGTCTAATATAATTCACCCCTGTAATTATCATAATTTGCCCCATGTGTTAATCATTCGGTCACAACACCGTAAATATTAACAGAGTCAATGAGTCACAGCGAAGCTAAAAATACTGCAATACAGACAGACACAGGAACAGAGAGAGGAGGCACACATTGTTATCTTATTCCAAAACCAAAGAGAAGACAGAGAACAGAGGAAACCATATTTTCTTTGATTTTTTTTTTGGTCCTCCAAGCTTTTTCCTCTCTCAGTGAAAGAGATGTTTTAGGTAGGCAGTTTGGTTCAAACAATGAGGACAAGTCCTTATCAGGATTGTTTAATGATGCCCTCCAAATCTCCAAGGGACATCAGATATGCAGATGTGTTTCTGATATAACTGTGTTGGGACACTCATCAAGGTCTTGTCACGATCGTTAGAGAGAGTGGACCAAGGCGCAGCGTTGCAGGCAAACATACTTTATTTAACGAGAGTAAACACTCGAACAAAACAACAAACGATACGTGCAGTCCTACGGTACAGACCAAAAGGAACAAACCAACTGGAACAAGATCCCACAACTATTGTGGGAAAACAGCCTGTATAAATATGGCTCCCAATCAGAGACAACCAGCAACAGCTGACACTCGTTGCCTCTGATTGGGAACCACTCTGGCCAACACAGAAATACAAAACTAGAATCCCGACATAGAAACACAACACATAGAATATACACACCCTTGCTCAACATATAGAGTCCCAGAGCCAGGGTGTGACAGTACCCCCCCCTAAAGGCGCGGACTGCGACCGCGCCTCAACATAGACCAAACAGGGGAGGGCTGGGTGGGCATTCCTCCTCGGAGGCGGTTCCGGCTCCGGGCTCGCCCACCACCCTCCAATAATCCCCCCGTAGCGCCCCTGGTCCGGTCTGGCCCCGCTGGCTGGAGCTGGACTGGACATCGTAGGAGCGGATTGCTTAAGCTCCGGTGTGGAGCAGCTGACCGGTACCTGACCAGGCACCGGTGACCCAGGCACGGGTTGTGCCGGACTGACGACGCGCACCCCTGGCTTGGTGCGTGGAGCAGGAACGGGCCGGACCGGGCTGACGATGCGCACCCCTGGCTTGGTGCGTGGAGCAGCAATGGGCTGGACCGGGCTGACGATGCGCACCCCTGGCTTGGTGCGTGGAGCAGGAACGGGCCGGACCGGGCTGACGATGCGCACCCCTGGCTTGGTGCGTGGAGCAGGAACGGGCCGGACCGGGCTGACGATGCGCACCCCTGGCTTGGTGCGTGGAGCAGGAACGGGCCGGACCGGGCTGACGATGCGCACCCCTGGCTTGGTGCGTGGAGCAGGAACGGGCCGGTACGGGGCTGACGACCCGCACCCCTGGCTTGGTGCGTGGAGCAGGAACGGGCCGGACCGAGCTGACGACGCACACCGTAGGCTTGGTGAGAGTGGCAGGAACAGGCCGGGCCGGGCTGGCGACGCGCACCGTAGGCTTGGTGCGAGGAGCAGGAACAGGCCGGGCCGGGCTGGCGACGCGCACCGTAGGCTTGGTGCGAGGAGCAGGAACAGGCCGGGCCGGGCTGGCGACGCGCACCGTAGGCTTGGTGCGAGGAGCAGGAACAGGCCGGGCCGGGCTGGAGACGCACACCGTAGGCTTGGTGCGAGTGGCAGGAACAGGCCGGGCCGGGCTGGCGACGCACACCGTAGGCTTGGTGCGAGGAGCAGGAACCGGCCGGGCTGGGCTGGCGATGTGCACCGGAGGCTTGGTGCGAGGAGCAGGAACAGGCCGGGCCGGGCTGGCGACGCGCACCGTAGGCTTGGTGCGAGGGGCAGGAACAGGCCGGGCCGGGCTGGCGACGCGCACCGTAGGCTTGGTGCGAGGAACAGGTCGGGCCGGGCTGGCGACGCGCACCGTAGGCTTGGTGCGAGGAGCAGGAACAGGCCGGGCCGGGCTGGCGACGTGCACCGTAGGCTTGGTGCGAGGAGCAGGAACAGGCCGGGCCGGGCTGGCGACGCGAACCGTAGGCTTGGTGCGAGGAACAGGAACAGGCCGGACCGTACTGGGAACACACACCACTGGCCTTAAACGGGGATCAGGAACGGGCCGGACCGGACTGGCAATACACCTCAGTACCTCTCGCCGTGCCTCTACAACTTCCTTCCCTCCTCTCACCAATGGCTCCCGTAACCCGGTGGCCTTCTCTCCTCGTCTCCCATTACGCCCTGTGGCAGCCTCCTGCTGCCCAGTCGCCCATGCCGTGTGCCCCCCCCTAAAAAATTTCTGGGGTTGCCTCTCGTCCGTCCGACGACGACACTGTTGACGCCGTTGCTCCTCTCTCGCCAGGGCCTTAATCTTAGCCCATGGCCCTTTGCCCCCGAGCATGTCCTCCCAGGACCACGATTTGCCCACCTGGGCCATCGCCAACCTCTCCAGCTCCTTTCCCGGCGCTTCCTCCCATGTCCAGGCCGCCTGCTCCTGGACACGCTGCTTGGTCCTGGTATGGTGGGATCTTCTGTCACGATCGTTAGAGAGAGTGGACCAAGGCGCAGCGTTGCAGGCAAACATACTTTATTTAACGAGAGTAAACACTCGAACAAAACAACAAACGATACGTGCAGTCCTACGGTACAGACCAAATGGAACAAACCAACTGGAACAAGATCCCACAACTATTGTGGGAAAACAGCCTGTATAAATATGTTTGCCTGCAACGCTGCGCCTTGGTCCACTCTCTCTAACGGTCGTGACAGGTCTACTCATCAGTCACTCATTTTCACAAAATCGGTTTAACTTATTGAACTACATATTTACAGAAGCAAACATATTCACCACCAATGGTTTGAACCAGCAACCCTCAAGGTACAAGCCTATTTTGAAACAGGTTCCCAAACCTCTTCTCGCAGATATATTCATTGGAGAATATACTGTAACACTCTTCAAACGTTAGGATTCATATGACTTACTCCACTCTGGTCTACAGTACAGTCTAAAGTCTATATACCCTCAACGTTCATGACTTCCCCAGTGCATAGCCTCTTGTTGACCAACAGTTGAGGCTGAGTAGGTACGGTCTCAATTAGTACATGGAAGGAAAGAGGTGGGGCGTGAGAGAGGTTCAACTTTGCCTCTGCATGTGGCTATTGGGACATCTGTGCTTCTGAATATATTCATGCTAACTATGGAGTGCCATAACCTGGCATGAAAAACATTTGACATTTAAATCCTCAGGTCACACAGGATGCTGAGGTACAGTATAATATGCCTTGCTGTCCTTGTTAACAGTACAACATTTGTTTAGGCCCCACTACCCCCATCTCCTCTCAAACACTGGTTCAGACCATCTGCTAGGTAATTAGTAGGAACAGTATGTCCAGTTTCACAGGTGCTTTTCCCCTCTTCAATTAACTCCTACTAGGTTACTCCTATTTCCTTCTCTCTTTCACACACACAAACACACCATTTTCTCCACTCACTGTCTGACATCCCTATCTCTCAACCATCTCTTCAATTCGACATAATAGTACATTGTCTCCTACAAACAGAGAGCTCTGCACTGAATCCTGTTCCAGTGTAGAGGAAACAGGTGGGGAGGTGTGTGGGGGTGGGGGGTTCCCAACATATGGAAATTCCTGAGGGAATTTCACCACCAACAGATACTGTATGCATGTTTCTGCCAAGTGTTGATACTGTATCTTTGAAGCATTTATCTTATGTCCTCTTTGGGATTGGGAGTAGATAATTGGTGGAATGCACACACATTCTGTTTTCACTTTAGCCAGAAGAGTGTCTATGGTGGTCAGATCAATTCAGTGGCTATGGGACCAATGAGCAAATTTGGTATGCACTAACATGGTTTGTATTGTAGCTCATTAGCATACTAGTGTGGTGATCCAAAATGGCTGAAGCAGCTCAGCTAAATTAGCCTTAGCCTTACCATCGCAGTGTGGTGTGGTGGTGGTCTGTACAGCGCTAGTAGGGCACATTTTTACATTGCAAATGATGTGGGAGAGAATGTTCTGATTCCTCCAAAAATATGGTTTCATCCAAACCGCATTCAGCTGTCCTCACAAGTACGATACAGAGTGCTCTCAACATAAATAAATCCCTGGTTGATATATATTAATATAATTTATTAATAAATTATATCACACTACAGTAGAGCAACAGCCAACCCCTACATACAGGTCTTTTGGCAATGATCGTACAATACGTTGAGGCAGGAAACATGCTTCATCACACCTCTGTGTTACCTTTCTACTTAATGGACTTACTTATTACAGTGCATTCGGAAATTATTCAGACCCCTGGACTTTTTCCACATTTTGTTAGGTTACAGCCTTATTCTAAAATTGATTAAATTGTTTTTTCCCCTGATCAATCTACACACAATACCCCATAATGACAAAGCAAAAACAGGTTTTTATAAATTTTTGCTAAATTATAAAAAATAAAACACTTAAATATCACATTTACATAAGTATTCAGACCATTTACTCAGTACTTTGTTGAAGCACCTTTGGCAGCGATTACAGCCTCGAGTCTTCTTGGGTATGATGCTACACGCTTGGCACACCTGTATTTGGGGAGTTTCTCCCATTCTTCTCTGCAGATCCTCTCAAGCTCTGTCAGGTTGGATGGGGAGCGTTGCTGCACAGCTATTTTAAGGTCTCTCCAGAGATGTTCGATCGGGTTCAAGTCCGGGCTCTGGCTGGGCCACTCAAGGACATTCAGACACTTGTCCCGAAGCCACTCCTGCGTTGTCTTGGCTGTGTGCTTAGGGTCGTTGTCCTGTTGGAAGGTGAACCTTTACCCCAGTCTGAGGTCCTGAGCGCTCTGGAGCAGGTTTTCATCAAGGATCTCGCTGTACTTTGCTCCGTTCATCTTTGCCTCGATCCTGACTAGTCTCCCAGTCCCTGCCGCTGAAAAACATCCCCACAGCATGATGCTGCCAGCACCATGCTTCACCGTAGGGATGGTGCCAGGTTTCCTCCAGACGTGACGCTTGGCATTCAGGCCAGAAAGTTCAATCTTGGTTTCATCAGACCAGAGAATCTTGTTTCTCGTGGTCTGAGAGTCTTTAGGTGGCTTTTGGCAAACTCCAAGCGGGCTGTCATGTGCCTTTTACTGAGGAGTGGCTTCCGTATGGTCACTCTACCATAAAGGTCTGATTGGTAGAATGCTGCAGAGATGGTTGTCCTTCTGGAAGGTTCTCCCATCTCCACAGAGGAACTCTAGAGCTCTGTCAGAGTGACCATCGGGTTCTTGGTCACCTCCCTGATCAAGACCCTTCTACCCCAATTGCTCAGTTTGGCCAGACGGCCAGCTCTAGTTAGAGTCTTGGTGGTTCCAAACTTCTTCCATTTAAGATTGATGGAGGCCACTGTGTTCTTGGGGACCTTCAATGCTGCAGATTGTTTTTTACCCTTCCTGAGATCTGTGCCTCGACACAATCCTGTCTCGGAGCTCTATGGACAATTCCTTCGACCTCATGGCTTGGTTTTTGCTCTGACATGCACTGTCAACTGTGGGACCTTATATAGACAGTTGTGTGCCTTTCCAAATCATGTCCAATTAATTGAATTTACCACAGGTGGACTCCAATCAAGTTGTTGAAACATCTCAAGGATGATCAATGGAAACAGGATGCACCCGAGCTCAATTTTGAGTCTCATAGCAAAGGGTCTGAATACTTATGTAAATAAGGTATTTCTGTTGTTTATTTTTCGCTTTGTCATTATGGGGTATTGTGTGTACATTGCTAAGGATAAAAAAAAAAAGTCAAGGGGTCTGAATACCTTCTGAAGGCACTGTATATATTGTATACTGTGTGTAAAACGTGTCACAAAAGTGTTAAAGACAGGAGAGGTAAAAAAAACCCTGTAACATTATAAAATGTAAAAGATTTCTCACCAGAATTCAAGTGTCTCTGACTGCTTTCAACACCCTCCCCAGAGTTCACCTAGAATATGTATTTTGTAACACTCTCACCAGAATATCCTGAAACACTGAAATGGATCCACAAAGACATTCTATTCATTCACAATTCTGACAGATTCCAGTGTAACTACATCTAAATCGCATTGAGAACAGACCACATATGTAGAGAGCAAGGGTAAGGCAAGAGGAAGAGAGGAAGCAGAGTAGGGCTGGAAGGAGGGTGAGGAAGAAAAAGAGAGGCCGGAATATCAGCGTGTGTGTGGGAGTTCTGTGGCAGGTGCTTGAAGGAGCTGAAAAGCTGATGATGAGAAGAGGCTGTCATTTCCAGAGTCTCTCTCTCTCTCTGCTTTCCCCCTAGGTTCTTAGGCAGAATGACGCCTCAGCACTGCAGTGTAATCTCTGGCCCTGGAGCTCTTTCTCTAAACCAACCAATTGGGCGTTGCGCTCCGAGCAGAGCAGTCAAATGGCCCTCCACCAGAGGCTCCTCTGCTAAACAAAGCCCCTCTCTCCAGCCAGAGAAAATCCCCTCATCCTATGGCACTCTACTACGTGTTTAAACCCCTAACTGTAAATGTTCATTCTTCTTCTAATCTGATCCTTCCCCATATCCCTCACTCTAGACATCCCCTTGTGTTGCCCTACCTGTCTGGGTGTTACTGTAGTGACTGGCCATGATGTCGGGGTATAAGTGAGCTAAGGAGAGGACATATGGTGTGGGTCCTTGAGAGGCCATAGAGACAAGTTTTAGAGCATGTTGAAGCACCTCTTTATGCATACATTGTGTAATTATGTCTGAATCTGTTTTGTGAAGAAAGGGGGGGGGGATAATCTGCATAGTCTGGAATAAGGTACTGGGATGGAAATCTTAAAAAATGTGGCTGTGCTTGTCTACCTACCATCAGCCCTTAAGCATCATATGCAGTAAAGATTGCCCCCTCATGGCTGGTTGCAAAGGGCCCACTCTTTAAAACAAAATCAAAGTCACTAATAAATATGTTTCTACCAATACAATACAATAGCAATGTAAAGAACGACTGAATCATTTGGCATAGAAAATCCTAGTAAGAGGGTGAAAGCTTCCACCTTAGTGTCTGACACTCACACTCTGTGATTTGCTTCTTATAGCCAAGAAGGAGATTAGATAGATAGATAGTAATTAAAACATGTCACCTCTCCCTCTCTCCACCTCGCTCTCTCTCCCCCTCTCTGCCCCTCTCTGCCCCGCTCCCTCTCTCTCCCTCTCTCCCTCGCTCTCCCACTCTCCCTCTCTCTGGGTGATTTCTATCCTATCAGTTGAGCACAGGGAAATAAATTATTACAGGATGTTCCTTTAGTTTAAAACAAATAAGAAAGACCAACTGAAGCACGCAATGCTCCAGTAATATAATCCATAGACAATTAAAGGAGTAACAGCAACACCTTAGAGTTGGTAGGCTAGGGTTACCCTAAGGAGTATACACACAAAGGGTATATGTGTATCAAAAAATATACATTTTAAAATCATTCTGGAGGTTCCAAGTCATTTGTGTGGGCTTATTTCACAAGTGCCTCCAAAATACTGCTAATGGCAGTTCTGCCACTTCTTTCGGGTGTCAAGAACAGTGAGTGGACAGAGGTAATTATGTTAAGTGACTAAACCTCTGTGCATCAAACTAGGAATGTTTCTGGAAACTTTAGGTAGCCTAACGTTCCAGTAGAATTCCCATTGATCAGTCTTATTGTTTACCAATACAGTCAATCAATACACAAAAACATGATCACATGATGGGCCCTAGAGACATAGCATGATGCCAAATGATTGCATTTTACTGGTGGTCATCACATCATCAAAACCTTTCACACACACACACACACACATACTCATATGCCAACAGATTTCATTGTCTCTATTCTCTCTATGTCCTCAACTGTCCCTGGCCATGGCAAGCATAGCAGCACATCTGCTTCAATTCTGATCAATCAATTGGGAGAGAGCAGTCCCACCTTTTATCTGAGTCATTCCAGCCACACACACACACACAACACAGAGCAAAATGACCCACAATTCAAAACCCATGGGTCTGTGTTTGTGAGTGACTGACTGAGTGAGTGAGTGAGTGAGTGAGTGAGTGAGTGAGTGAGTGAGTGAGTGAGTGAGTTAGTTAGTAGTTAGTGAGTGAGTGAGTGAGTGAGTGAGTGAGTGAGTGAGTGAGTGAGTGACAGACAGACAGACAGAAAAGAAAGAAAGAAAGAAAGAAAGAGATTGTATGATCCTGTGATGATGTGAATGATGTGAATGAGGTCAAATGCTTGCTTGCAATAATGATTAACCATTTTAGCACTGAGTGAGGGAGAATATTGTCTGAGAGCATTCTCAGTTGCGTGTTTTCACCCATGCATATGTGTGAGTATTGGATGCCATAAAGACCTATAGACTTTATAGGCCTACTACAGGAAGCTGCTCATACACTGGCCCTGTGGTTCTTCTCTCCCTCCATGGCTCTGAGCTCCAACTAATATTAATTTGACTGCACCCTATGCTGCTGACAAAAGCAAATCCCAAACCACCTTCTCCTTTGATACATTTTATCCTGTAGCAAGCTCAAACATATTTATTCTCCACAAGTAGGCTACACACGTAGGCTACACGCGCGTGCGTATAGAGAGAAGGGGTGTTAAATGTTTCCTAACCATCAGTCCAGTAGCATGATATGTGCGCCTATAATGATTCGCGCCCTTACCTGCACCAACCACAACACTCTCATAGGCTGGGTTTTAACGTCTCATCGAGAACTCCGATAGCTGAAACTGCGGTGGTTCCGGAGACAACAGGTTAGAGCCCAAACACGGAGCAGGCATGGCACACCATGACACTGACCATTACAGAGAAGACTGGGTGTGAACAGAGATCCCGCAAGGCGAATTTGGCAGTGCGAAGGCATTTGTCAATGAATGCCATCACCAAAAAGGTTCAAATCGATGCAGTGGTGTGTGCGTGGTTTCATTCACTGTCTGACTAAACTTGGTGCTCTCTATTCGTTTACCCCTTAGTCTATGGTTCCTTCCATAATTAAAACATTTCCAAAACATGTCAAGATCTATGTGAAAAATGAGGTCAGCAGCTTGCAACGCACACGACAAAGACCCCCATTACCAATTTTTGAAGGAGGGGAGGGGGCAGAAAACATGAATTGTATCGGTCTAATGTTAATTATCTTTCATGATTCACAGAGGCCTCTTGAATGCTAGGCATGCGATATCAACGTAGGCTACACAGAAACGTTTCCATATTGCTCGCATGCAGTTTCGCTGATAAATCGGTTAATTAGACATCGAATCATAAAAGCCAAGCAGTGCAGTGACATTGTGGCTGTTGCACACGTGTCTGCTGTATTGTATGTATGACCACTAGAAATTATGGTAATGGTCCTGTGAACAACACAAAGGAAAAAATCGCGCAATGCTATGTATTATGCTGACCAATCAATGATAAAATGGCAAAATGTGAATAGGCTAATCAAATGTATGTCAGCAAAAACATCTAGAATCTAATTATGTATATATATATATATATATATATATATATATATATATATATATATATATATATATATATATATATATGAGACTCTCTCACATGCTGACAGACATGCTTGAGGCAGAGCATTGTGCCAGGAGCTAATCTCATACTCACTCAGCTCAGAGATTCCGGATGCGCGACGGCGCGCAGCATCCACTTCGGTCGGTTCCTTCAAATTCTGCTTCCACTCGGACCATCCACTCCCCACTAGCATAATCAATTAAAGGCGATAACCGGAGCTTCTTGTGTGTGAGAAAACATGAGCATAATGCATAATTGCATTTGGCATTTTTTGACACCTCCGTCCACCCCCTGTGAATGCGCACCCGTTTCCAAAGCGAAAAGCAATGCAAGCAGACAGATTAACTATTTTCCACTGTATCACCTGTGTTGTATCGAACTGTCAGATTTTCCTCCACAGTTTCTCAAGCCCCCTCCATCTCTCTACACTCTATTCCTCGCTCAGCTCAATGGTTGAACCATGTGACGGAGAGAACTGGAGAAACCCAATTATTAATTTGTCTTTTGTTTCTATCTAGCGCCATCCCTCGGAAGGACGGAGAAGCGAATGAGTGCATGGAGACTGGAATAATATTTAAATCTAAACCATCATACAGATGTGGACGTCTGTGGTGTAATAGATGACCATGTGTAGACTAATAAATGTGTAATAATTATGTGTTGAGTGGTATTGATTTGTAATCACCATGGTAAAAAAGGTTGGTTGGTCAGGCTAATCACATCACTGGATTTAGAAAACGAATAGGCCTATTATTCAGTAGCCTATTTTACTGTGTCACAGGTCACTAAAAGCTGGAGTATAAAATAAAAGCCGTATGAAAAAGTGTGCCCTCATCAAGGTGATTCCAACCCGGCCTATTGAGTGCAGCTGTCCTTCAGCATCACCCAAACACACGCACAATGACGTGCGCAGGTTTCCCTATGCTCGCGTTTCCCTGTTTGGCTTATAGCCTACATGAGGGATTTCTATTTTTAGTAGGCGCCTACTTCCACGGCCCACAATGTGGGAACCAGTGGGTTCCTCTGGGCCTATGGAATGTTTGTAAATGACCACAGATGAGGGTTGCTTGAAAGTTAACAATTTTGGGGGAAAGAATGGACCGATATTTGTTTGTCCTGTATTTGAGAAAATATCACGGAGACTATTTTTTATGGGTCTTGTGCACAAGTAGGCTACTCAACGTGTATGGCATTGTCCCTTCTAGCAGCACCACCACCTACTGGCGTTTTACACTAGTAGTGTAAAGATCCAAGCGTCCTTAGCGCCACACCTACCGGAGCATCGGAGTAGGGCTTTTACTATGCCCCCTACCCTCCCCCTCGTTGTAAAACAGACCTTACGTGTTTTCCATCTCCGCCAGTTTTATTCCACCACCGCAAACCACGACACGTCCCCACACCAGAGAGCTTGTTTGGATATGGGACTATTACATTTGCCCCTCTGAATTTATTAAAAGTCATATTGCTGTTTCGATTCGCGTATTTGAAACCCGTTTACGCAGAGAGAATGGGGTGCTGTTCAGGACGATGTATGCTGATCTTCTTCTGCACTCTCCAATTGGTGAGATCATTCTTCTGTGATGATGCTATCTCTATACATACTTTCAAAACACACCTGCTACCATTGCCTTGCTTTACTTCTTCTCTTCAATGATCACTGACACTTCTGCTGGTTGATGTTGTTGAAATTGTAAACCGGTATTGTTTATTTTTTCAGAATGAGGAAACGTGGTAGGTTAATTTTGCAATTTGAGATATTAACATGTGTAAATTATAGCTAGTTCCCACGACTCACGAAACCCAAGTCAAAGACTCTCTTATTTCCATATCCAACTAAATTGAATTAAACAATTTTGTAGTATAATTATGTAGCCTGATAGTTGGACACATAGCTTATAGTTGGACACATAGCTTATATTTGTGTGCTGAGAAAAACAAATGTAAGTTGATTAATATTATATAAATATTACGTATCAATCAAACATCAATTGATATACATTTTTAACTAGCCACGATGTTTTATATTCATGCTAATTTATTGAGTGTTGTTAGAGTACAAAATATTCATGTTTATCTTGCTAGTATGAGTTGCCTATGGGGAAAGGGAGCCAACCCCCACTCTGTCTGAACCTCAGACTTTGTCCCCGCCCCTTCTTCTCACCCTGCCCCCCTTTTGAGTGATTGAGAAGGCGACCTCAGAGGACAGAACTCATATCCCTGCTCTGCCCCTCTCCATGCAACATGCTTTGTCCCCCGTGGCTCAGTTACCTTGACAACCCAGAGAGAGCAGTCAGCATGGGGGAAAAATATGTGCAGTGGATTCTTTATAGGGTATATAGGAGGGAAATGGTATATAGGAGGGAAATACCCATGTAACAGGTCACAACACCATCATCCATCTCTCATCGATTCAGAACCAACTGTTTAGATTAGAATCTCTGAAGAGTCTGGACCCAGTGAGTGGATGACTTGATAAGATGCTTTATCATGCATAATACATGTAATAGAGTTTCTTAACCCCCCCCCCCCCCCCCCCCCATCTCTTTCTCCCTCTCCTGCTCTCTCCCTTTGACACCCCAGATGACAGCATTGGAGAGGCAGGCTTTTGACTTCCTTGGGTACCAGTGGGCTCCCATCATTGTCAACTTCCTGCACATAATTATGGTTATCCTCGGCCTCTTTGGCACCATTCAGTACAGACCACGCTATGTTGTTCTAGTAAGTCACATCTAGGCCACACTACTTTTGTGTTAATCTGCCCCCACCTTGTAATCAACATGGATAATTCAATGAAATGTGTCAATTCTTCATAGAAGAATGGAACTGTGTTGAAGGCAAATCCATTTGTATAACTATTGTGGAACAGCATTGGCCACTGTTTCAATTGCGTCATGTATAATGATTTTCCTCCATACAAATAGATAGACATCATGTGTCTAAAATGCTCATCAAATATATTTTCATCCCTCAGTACCTGCTGTGGACATTACTGTGGGTGGCGTGGAATATCTTTGTGAGCTGTCTCTACTTGGACCTGGGAGGCCTTTCCAAGGTATTGGTCACTAATATTCAGTCCCACCATCAACTAGCCTAATATATTTGCTTTGCCTTGAATTGTGTGTTCTTTTGGCACTGAATCAATCAGTCTCTTTTTTCCCAAACAATTACATACCATAAACATGTTATCATGAACAACACATATGCTGTGTCACTGCAGGAGAGCGAACTGCTTTCTCTGGGTGTATCCTCACACTCTTCATGGTGGAAAGACAATGGTCCAGGCTGTGATGACAGGGACCTTCCTGCCACTAGATGGCAGAGTCTGGAGAGCCCAGAACTCATCTCTGCTCTGGGATGCTGGCTGGAATATCAATACATAGAGGTCCTGCACTGCATCGTACAACTCCTAATCTCTGTGAGTTCTCTCTCTCAGGAGAGGTGAAAAAACCTGTAACATTATAAAATGTAAAACATTTCTCACCAGAATTCAAGTGTCTCTGACTGCTTTCAACACCCTCCCCAGAGTTCACCTAGAATATGTATTTTGTAACACTCTCACCAGAATATCCTGAAACACTGAAATGGATCCACAAAGACATTCTATTCATTCACAATTCTGACAGATTCCAGTGTAACTACATCTAAATCGCATTGAGAACAGACCACAGATGTAGAGAGCAAGGGTAAGGCAAGAGGAAGAGAGGAAGCAGAGTAGGGCTGGAAGGAGGGTGAGGAAGAAAAAGAGAGGCCGGAATATCAGCGTGTGTGTGGGAGTTCTGTGGCAGGTGCTTGAAGGAGCTGAAAAGCTGCTGATGAGAAGAGGCTGTCATTTCCAGAGCCAGGTTCCCAGAGCTGCTGCCTTGCTGTCTCTGTCTGTCCACCTCCTCCTCCCCACCTATTTCTCTCCCTTTCTCTCTCAGAAATAAATTCAGTACGTACCAATGTGGTGTTCTTCATTGTAATGTAATGTTGAACTTGTGGTCTCTGTGTTTGTGCCTACAGCTCTTGGGATTCGTCTACGCCTGCTATGTGGTCAGCACCTTCACAGAGGAGGAGGACAGCTGTAGGTGAATTTTCAAAGTGCATTTTACACATGGTTACAACAAACAAGAAAACACACAATTTAACACACATACTGGAGCAGATACTAAAGCATTAAGTCACAGCCACATAAATGTAATACTGTCAAGGCACCCCCCCCCCCCCACACACACACACTTTTTACTTATTGTAATCATTATACCCTTTTAATTTGGTTCAAACTGTCTAGAGCTTAAAAGCTTCCATCGAAAAAGTACATTGATCAAGTTAGTGTTGCATCATTATATATTTATTCATATAATTCTGTTTTCTTTTTCAGTTAATTTCATTGGTGGGGTTCATTATCCATCTAAACCGTCACCGTTGTACTTATAGTGTTCAGAATTGGGCTGTAAGTACCATTACTTTCTCAGGGGGAACAAAATCATACATATTCGGCACAAACAGTGTCATCCCAGACCATACACACGTACATGTGTTTTTATATTGTAGTACACTCTTAGAAAAAAGGGTTCTTCGGCTGTCCCCATAGGATAACCATTTTTGGTTCCAGGTAGAACCCTTTTGGGATTCCAGATAGAACCCTCTGTGGAATGGGTTCACCATTTTACCCGAAAAGGGTTCTACCTGGAACCAAAAGGGTTCCTCAAAGGGTTCTCCTATGGGGACAGCCGAATAACCCTTTTACTGTAGGTACTAGGTAGCACCTTTTTTTCTGAGTGTATTCAATATGTTTCTGTATGAGACTGTGCAGTTACCTTATTATCTCGCTATCATGTTTTGTTTTACAGACTATAAGTAAAGGGTTGCAAGTGGGTTGAAAATGACTGACAGGCAAGGAGGGCAGAAGAGGTACAAGAGATTGGAATACTTACTTTGGAAGAGTGAGATCACATCTCCAGTCAGTGAAACAGAAGACATTCCCACAATGGTCACAAAACATAATTCCTCTGCCTACCAGCACTCTTAATGAATACTAAAGTAAACCAGCAGGAGTTCTCTGTTCAGTGCAGTTATGGTCAATACTAACTTAATCCCAGATCTGCAGAGGTGGAAAGAGTACTGAAATATCCTACTCAAGTAGAAGTACTGTTACTTTAATGACATTTTATTCAAGTAGATGTAAAATTACTGGTGTAAAAAAACTACTCAAGTAAAAAAGTAGCTAATTTAAAAAGTACTCAGAGTAAAAATAAATGAGTTACTTTTCAAATAAAAACATTGACCTTGATAATTAGCTAATTTCACTATGGTTAACTGAAAGTTGTTACACGTGATATTTTCCATGCATTATATTTAAAAAGGAAGGGAGGAAATGAATGTACAGTAGGAACTAAGTTCAGTGCAACAAGGCACATCTGCATGTAAAAAAACGAAGGATTTGTCAAAAATATACTATTAACATAAGAAAATAAAGTAAACTTTCAAAGCAATTAAAATGTATTGATAATTTAAAAAAGCAATACAAAATAAAGGGCCTAAACAATAAAGTTGCCAGACTTCAATATACTTCAGACATGTCTAATTCTTTCACCCATTCAATCCCTCATCACCACTTTGTTACTTGTTACTTGTCCATGGGACCGGGTGACATTCCCTCACTCATTCACTCACACACACACACAAACTCCCTCTTTCACTCACTCACCAGGGGTGGAAAGAGTAATGAAATAGTACTGTTACTTATATTACATTTTACTCAAGTAGAAGTAAAATTACTGACTTTGAAAAATACTAAAAGAAAGTACAAGTACTTGGAAAAGCTACTCAATTACAGTAAAGAGAGTAGTTGTAATTAGTTTTACATCTCTGCATATTTGTTTGTGTTTTTGCCTGCTACATTGTCATTGTCAAGTTGTTTGGCATGACAATTCCTAGTTGGCAAGAGAGCAGAAACAGACTGGCACCCAAGCTAGGTCAATCCAGGTACACTCAGAACACTACTGATACTTCTGACATAACATGTATCAGTGTACAGGAAATAGTATTTGTTGTATTATGACATAATGGCACTCTGTAAAAATATGCATTCATGACAACAGTTGAATATGGACCGAATCCTATAATTGTGAGTCTTACATTGATTTTAATGAGAGATTTGCACGAAAATTACAGTTACATGCAAATGATTTAAATTATGTATACAGATTTCAAGTTAGGATTTGGACCTATGTGAAGGTGTCTGTCTGTCTGTCTCTCTCTCTCTCTGTGTGTGTGTGTGTGTGTGTGTGTGTGTGTGTGTGTGTGTGTGTGTGTGTGTGTGTGTGTGTGTGTGTGTGTGTGTGTGTGTGTGTGTGTGTGAGTGTGTGTGTGTGTGTGTGTAGTTCATACATGAGAATGGACTGATTCCAGATACCAGAGGAAAATAAAGACATTTAGTAAATAATCTTCAATATTGTGATATAAATAAGTTAATGCCAGTGGTTCATGTAAAAAATAAATCTTAAAGATATAGTCAGGGAGCATCTCCTAGGCCTACCTCTGAATTTCTTCTGAATTTAGATGCCACTGGTGGAAAAAGGCCCTGAAAGTATCTTTAAGTGGATTTTGTTGAAATAAACAGCGCTTTTCTTTTAGCTAATGTGTGCAATGTGTTTTGTTAATGTCATATTCCTAATTTACTTGCCATACTACTGATAAAAATTATCATGTTAATCATTGGGTTGGTCAGTGAGTATCACTCACTATTATTCAATATTTGCTCACATCTTTTCAACTCCAAGAGTCCATCAAATCAGAATATGATATAATTATTGCAGGGCTGTAGTGTACTCTGAGCCTATGATACATTCTCTCTATTAAGCACTTATAACAACGTGTTTGTAGGTCAATTAGAGAAATACAACAGAATAATTGTCTTCATTTTAAAAAGTATGAATGGAAATAACTCACTAAATGGCTTCACTGCACTGTTTCACACATTGCCTCATAGTACTGCATGTAAGCCTACTCAAGTGACTTGTAGTCGTCAAGATAATGTCGTAATGTATATCTAAATTGCAATAGAGAGTTATTTCTCTAGTACGTTTTTATTTGATAATCAAAGCTTTACCTTGAATATAGTAGATTGGGCCCCAAATAAATATGCCCGTTTCTGGACGTCCCCCATCACTCTTCCGTTGGATTGGTTAGCGCGCTGATTCGTCATCGCGGCAGAACGTTAAAATCACAGTCGATGCTACTGAAACGCGACTACCGCGGTACTGCCATTGAAGATGAATTACTTCCGACGTTTTGTCTTTGACGCACCGTGCCTGGTGTGCCGCTGACGTCAATCCTCTTCATTTAGACCCCGGATGAACCTGCCATTGGGGGAAGTGAACAGGGCCATCAAAGCACAATAACTGAAATTTGGTGGAGAGGGGGGGAAACGCTCAAATAAACCTTAACAGTGGACCCTTCGGAACCACCTCCAAATTGGATTTACGTAAATGCATGGGGACTGGCAAAATTGAACAGTGGAACTGGAGTTGGAGCTAGCTTGCTGCTGACTGTAACGTAGTTAGAAAAAAAACCTTGCTGTTAGCAAGCTAGCTACTGTACTGGGACCGAAGAAAACAACCTAGTTTTTGAGAGAAGACGTTAATTGAAAGGCTCTACACAAATCCAGTGGCTTGCTTCATGAATTATGTCTGCTACAAGTATTGACCCTCAGGTAGGCAGGCTGTATTTGCCTGGAAGAATCCATTCAGCGTTAAGGCCTTTACATTTTATAAAAGGGGGTTATACGTCCAATCCATCTCTGTTGCCATTGCTGATAGATGCGATGCTACCAACTGGCTAACTAACGTTTACTCAAACTGAGTTATGGCTAGGTAGTTAGCCGCTAGCTAACATTTAGCTGTGTGGTTTGCTAAAAGCCTATGCATTTCTCTGATTATTGTAAGGAACACTTTCAACTGTTGCAGCACAGTGGTTAACCAGCGCTAGTAAGTTGTGTTTCAGAGTTAACGACGCCCAATATTATGATAACTAACCCCTTTCATCTGTATTAACGCTATGTCAAAGATTGAGCCTTCTAATCTGTGTATGTGGTTAGCTAGCCAGCTAATGTAACTAAGCGAACTTCTAATTTTCAGTGAGTGTGTATTTTTTTAATAGACATTAGACGGCTAAAACGTAAATGTTCTCTCTTTTACATTTTAACCAATTACACGGAACTGAAGAATTCAAAAGGACAAGACGCTAAAGGTAAGAGCACTGCAGCTAACGTTATAGTTAGCTTTGCTAGACAATATTTGTCGCTGGCTGCTAATTAGGCTAGCTAGACGACGATTGCTCCGCTGGTGGCGGGTCGCGAGCACTGACTTGAGTTACCAAAAATGCACCTGCGGTGTAAATGCAACGCTGGCTCTTGCAATATAGTAACATTCGTCAAAGATGAAGTCAAGTCGTGCTAGGTCAGGGGTTCCCAAAGTTTTTTGGCCCGCGACCCCATTTCGATATAAATCTATTTTTTAAATCGCGACCGCCACCATGTAAAAAAAAAAGAGAAAATAACAAAAACTGAACTTTTTTTATTGGGGCTATGACAGTCTATTACAAATCAGTCTGACAGTATTTCAATTTGAAGGAAGTATGGTTTGAAGTGACTGAAATACATCAGAAAGGTATTGGGAAGTTCAGAAGAGCATCGGGCAATGATTGTGTATTTATTGTCTGTGTAGAAAATAACATCATCATTGGTGTTCTTTTTTCCCAGTCTGATTTAGTGCTTGCTCTTGTCCCCTCTGTTCTAATGAGTTCTGCGTGGCATTGTAGAGGGAAACAGAAGACACACACGTGTTTCTGAAATCTTATGTTTCAGTGATGGGGTCATAATATTTTGTAGCTTTAACGGTTCAAAAGATAGAGCTACATTTGTAGGAAGAAAACAGAAGCCGCTCTGTTTATTACAGCCGCATCTTGCTGCTACGGGAGGTTTCCTGAAGTAACGGTTATATGAACCAAGCGCGATTTCCCCCCCCCCCCCCCCCCCAGTTTCTCTTTCAAATATAATCTAGCTAACAGTCATCACACCAGATTCTATGACATGATTTCAGTGATGCATGTCTTGTTATGCAAGTGTTACAGTCCTACAGAACAACATTGCTAACATCAGATTTTTATGGTCTTCTCAGGCAGGCATACGCAAAGCATGTCTTGTTTTTTCGTTTATGGGTGAATGAAGGAGGGAGACTTGTAAGTGTGTTTGTCTGTATTGTTAAGTAAGCATTTCACTGTTAGTCTACACCTGTTGTTTACGAAGCATGTGACAAATAAAATGTGATATGACAGTGATAAATAACCCTACTATCACAGTCTTTCCGGTTTCAGTGCAAAATGGTTCACTCCACCAGAAGGAAACTGTCCATGATAATGACTTTGAGCCCTATCTCACTGGCCAATCCAATCAGGTGAGTGACTTTTGAAATATGGTGTGTATCTTTGTCATTATAGAATATTTTCCAACTAGGCTGCAGGGGAGGACCACAAATCAATACTGTCTCACAGGAGGATGGATGTTTTCTTGGCTACCTCATTAGCATATATTATTACTCCATTGACATCATTACAGATTATGTGTGATGTCTAAGTACTGTACGCACACCCTTTGATTTTAAAATCAGGGTTGTTGGGGTATAAGCTAACGGTCATTGGAGTTTTGGTGGTGGTAGGTCATGTTGTTGACACTTAGTTTGTGTCAGGATTTTAAAAACAAATTGTATTTACACTCCTCCTTTTTATTTTCTAGAACAACAGCTACCAATCCATGACTGACCCTTACCTGTCCAGCTACTATGCCCCCTCCATTGGATTCCCCTACCCTCTTAGCGAGGCCCCTTGGTCCACCGGTGGCGACCCCCCTATCCCTTACCTGACCCCCTATGCGCCCCTCAGCAATGGAGACCACCACTTCATGCATGACACTGTGTTCGGCCAGCCTGGGGGGCTTGGCAGCAGCATCTACCCGCATAGGTTTAACTTTTTCCCTGAGAACCCAGCCTTCTCCGCCTGGGGTACCAGTGGGTCTCAAGGCCAGCAGACTCAGAGTTCAGCCTATGGGGGCAGCTACAGCTACCCTCCCAGCTCCCTGGGGGGCACACTAGTCCCTGATGGCCAAACAGGGTTCCACAGTGACACTCTAAGCAAGGCGCCAGGTATGAACAGCCTGGAACAGGGGATGCTGGGGCTGAGGATAGGTGGGGACGTGTCGGGCAGTGGCTCAGGCGTGAAGAGCGTGGGTTCTGTGATCGGCGGTGGTGGTGCTGTGGCTCAGGCTGTTGCTACAGGCAACGGTGGAACACCAATTGGCATGCCCCCTCCTAAGCCCACGTCCTGGGCCGCTATCGCCAGCAAACCAGCCAAGCCACAGCTGCTGAAGGCCAAGGCCAAGCCAGGCATGGCCATGGGAGGAGCCCTGCCACCACCGCCCATCAAACACAACATGGACATTGGGACATGGGATAACAAGGGGCCTATAAGCAAAGTGGCCCCTCCACTGCCCCCCCACCACCAACATCAGCAGCAGCAGCTCCATCATGGCCATGCCCACCTTCCCCACGGGCTCCCCCCTCCCCCTCAGCAGTCCATTCAATCTGCCCAGTCCCTTGTGCAGCAGATGACCATGGGCCCGCCCCCTCCACAGTCATACCAGAACCACAACTCAGGCCCGCCCCCTCAGACCCGCTGGGTTGCCCCGCGCAACCGTAATCCGGGCTACGGAGGGGGCAGTATGGACAGCAGCGGTTCCTCTAGTGGCGGGGGTGTTGGGAATGGAGGTGGAGGTTTGACTCTAGGTTCTGGCCCAGGTCTAGAGAACCACCCTGTTCTGGAGAAGCTGCGGGCTGCCCACAGCTACAACCCTAAAGAGTTTGACTGGAACCTGAAGAACGGCCGCGTGTTCATCATCAAGAGCTACTCTGAGGATGACATCCACCGCTCCATCAAATACTCAATCTGGTGCAGCACAGAGCACGGCAACAAGCGTCTGGACTCAGCCTTTCGTGCCATCAGTCCCAAAGGTCCTGTCTATCTGCTGTTCAGCGTCAATGGCAGCGGGCACTTCTGCGGTGTGGCAGAGATGCGCTCGCCCGTGGACTATGGCACCAGTGCTGGCGTCTGGGCGCAGGACAAGTGGAAAGGCAAGTTTGACGTGGACTGGCTGTTTGTGAAGGACGTGCCCAATAGCCAGCTGAGGCACATCAGGCTGGAGAACAACGACAACAAGCCGGTGACCAACTCTAGGGACACTCAGGAGGTCCCTCTGGAGAAGGCCAAGCAAGTGCTGAAGATCATCGTGGGCTTCAAACACACCACCTCCATCTTTGATGACTTCTCCCACTATGAGAAGAGACAGGAGGAAGAGGAGGTTGTCAGAAAGGTAATCAATAATTCGTCTCCTGTTGTTGATCGCAGAGATCCTGAACTAACTGATCATTAATTAAGGATGGGTTTCATCAGTGTTTGTAATGATCCAAAAACCATAACAAACATCTCCTTCCAGAGTTTGTATTTCTTATTTTGTCCTATCACAGACGAAATGTCTACTGTTTTGTATTTGTTTGCTGCCATTTTATTGTGTTTTGTGCAGGAGGTGTAACCATCACAAAATTCCTCTGTTACTTCTCTTTCAACAGACCTATGAGCCAGCTCCAATACAGAGAGGATCCCAGGTAAAGACCCTTTTCTGAGTGAAATGTAACTTCTATTCGGCTTCTGCCAATCGACATTGTTCCCTATGTCTCTAAGGGAATAATATACCATGGTAGTGGGGTGGAAGATTATACATTTATTAATGGTTTTCTAATGGTAACCATTTTGTTTTTTCTTCCCCTCCCCAACCAAGGAACACCAAAACAGAAGTAAACCACAATAGAAGACTACTCCTTATAGCTTGATCAACGGTTGTACTTGGATGGACATATTGACATTTAGATCATGAAAAAACAAGAAAGAGGACATAAAGAAATTGGAAACCTATATTTCTTTTTCTATTTAATTTTGATGACTTTGGCCCACATCAAACTTTGAGCCATCTTGCTCCTGGTCTGGTTCCCAGTCTCCAAGCTGTGCACACCAATCAAATTGCTTCATAATTTTAGTGTTCTTTATTCTGTATTTTAACCCTGGTCTCCTATTTGTTATACCCCCACACGCACATCCTTAATTATGATTAACAAATATCTGCACGTCTTTAAAAAAAAAAAAAAATCTCTAAACATGCTGCTGATATTCAGTGACTGTTCAACTTGTGGTGTGAGTGTTGAGAAACTTGAAGTGCTCGTATTGCTTGTTCTGATTTAAGAAGAGTGAACTTGACAACTGAATCTTGACAAATGTTTGATAATTATACTTGGAACAGTTTTATTTTGCATAATCAAAAGAAACTGTGCTGTTTTGCCCTTGTCCATCTGAGGGTGGTTTGCGGCTTGGTAGAAGATTTTCTATCCAAAAAGCTTCTGCAAATGATGCATATTATGGATAAGGTGAAAGTTTTAAAAAATAATAACATTTTTTAAATAATGTCACTTGGCTTATCACTTGTGACAACAAACTATGTTGAAGATGAGATACAAGACGTTTTCATAATTTTTTTTCAGTGGAGCCTTAACATTTCTTTCTGACAACAGTGTCAATTAAACTATATTTGCTCTACTGTACCTCAAGTGTGTCAGCGAAAAGATTCAGGGGAAAGATGTCTTGAACATCCGCTCTCAAAGGAGGTCCCTCTCTTTGTTCTTTATGGGGTGGAAATGCAAACAAACTGTGTTCAGGTTCTTAGCCGGACAATACGATTGTTGTATTTTTCCTATTTTAAATCATGTATTTTTCCTTGTATCATATCTGTTACTTTTCTCTGTTCCCTGTCATTCCAACACCGGGGGTCTCTGTTTAAGTCATTTTGGGGACAAAATGTAGCATGTACTGCTTTTAAATTCAAGATCGGCCTGTCACTCTCTGTTTCTGCGCATT
Organism: Coregonus lavaretus; assembly: GCF_964263955.1. Lineage (NCBI taxonomy): Eukaryota > Metazoa > Chordata > Actinopteri > Salmoniformes > Salmonidae > Coregonus > Coregonus lavaretus. The sequence goes on from NC_140007.1 coordinate 31,522,523, forward strand.
GTCATTTCCATACAGAATTAAAATTGATATTTTTGTCACTATAACCCTTCCACTTCATCCTCAGAAATGTTAAGCTTTAATGTACTGGCAAGGCTAACTGAGAACACCTGAAATGTGTATCATTAAAATTAATGTTACTGATTTAATGTCAAGTGTATGAAAACCCAGAGAATGGTCTATATGGTATCTGCGTGATTTCCTTTATTTTTGGGGGCTTGCTGTACTGTGTATGTCTGTATGCAAGTGTGAAAGACTGGGAGGGAGTGTGATTATTGAGGGAATCAGATTTATATAATAGAATTGGAAATGATTCCTGATAATATATGAACATTTAACAAAACAAACGTTTAAGTCACCCCTGAATTGAATATACATTGTATCAAAGGTCACTATCACATTCTTAAGTTTGATCATGGTCATTATTAAAGGTATACTATCTGTTTGAAGTGTTTTTGGTTTGTTCCATTGTGAGTGAAAGGTATCATGTCTGCATCTAAGTATGTTTCGCTTTGTACCCCTGTTTCCCTTTTGGGGGAAAACCCATTTGTTAATTATAATTTTTTTGGTGCCTAAAGTATACTGGATGTTGACATATCACACCTGGGTCAAAAACACAATTTCTCTGCTGAAACCAATGGAATAGTCCGAACGCCAAAACGCCTTTATTATTACAACAGAACTGTACATAATTCACAGCACATCAAACCAAGGCTAACTGATTCATTAAAATAGGGAGGTAAAATGTGTGACTTGTGTCCATATCTCTTTCAAGTGTTTCATCCCAAGACCTCATAGTTGCAGAAGGCTATGTTTCTCACCACTGCAGTAGGCTAACTACGTTTATTTTGTATTGCCTAAAATACAATTACTTTAATGATTTGGATCGACGTTAAGGTGATTCCTCTCTTGGCATTCACCGCGTGCCTTAATTGTATTGTATTAAATCAAGGTCTGCCGTGAACACGAAAAGCGGTAATCCAATTTTTCCCTATAAATGTACCTAGATTACAGATTAATTGATTCCTTAGACTAATGCCAATAAACACGAGCAAGACCGTTTCCAGATCACCATCACCTCAAACGTGTTTTTCTTCAGGAATGTGAAGTTGACTCGGATCACAAGGGCATATCTACAGAACGACGGATATTTACATTTATTTGATGTAGGTATAGCCTAGCATCCTATAGCCTATCTCATATGGTCCAGTTTCAACAGGGTGCCACTATCATTCCAGAAGCATCAATTCGTTTCCATATTTGACGCACTGACTCCTATTAGCGAGTTTTGTTCTCTTCTAAACAAGAACTCACTGTCGATGTACACCCTTGGATCAGAATAATTATGTAGTAGTAGCCATAGGCCTACGGAATGTTGTCCATATTTGGCTATAGAATAGCTTAAATATAATAGGCTAGGCCTAAAACAATGGTCCAGGCATCAGGCATCCGCAGCATCAGGACCAGTCCAGCCGTGATAACTCATAACGGGAGAGAGGGCACCGGTTCAAATACATTTGCCCTATATATTAACCTTGATTTTCCGAAACATTTGTTGTCCACTTGTTTTGTTTTCACAATCTCTGAACCAATCTAGCAGGATGAGCTTCTCTTCTTCCCATCCCAGACTTCCGCTGATTGAATGCAATGCTCGAGGATTAGATCGACGCAAGCTTGACGTCACGGACCGGACAGTGTCAAACTTCCCCACCATAAACCGAGCGGATTCTCATCAGCGAAATGTGCTTGAAATGAGCTGTTGACATTTTGCAGAATGGGGCATTAAATCGGCCGCCGCACTAAACCTGCACAATATTTCACACTGCACAGCAGCAGCACACACAGACATCATTTAGCTTCTTCACAGCGAATGAGAATTGCCTAATTATGATGATCCGTTCATATGTGAGAATAGGACACATCTTGGATATTTCTGTAGTAATCTGCAGAGAGAGATTTCAACCAACGTACTGTTCACTTCCAGTGTTTCCATAATACATAATATCTGATTTGTCATTGTCAGACTTTCACTGCTAGCGGCTCTCCACTGGCTATGGTACTGAAACTGCACTGATGCTCCGCACGCTTTGCCTCCCCAAGGGTGTGCGCGCGTAAAGTTGCTTTCTACTAGATCTGTTTATTGTCCCCCACAATGATATCGGGGAGGGATTGTGGATCGTTCTCATCCCGCTTTGCCTCCCCAAGGGTGTGCGCGCGTAAAGTTGCTTTCTACTAGCTCTGTTTATTGTCCCCCACGATGAAATCGGGGAGGGATTGTGGATCGTTCTCCATCCGTCCTTCTGTCTGTCCATCATTTAGTCACACGAGATATCACAGACAGCACTGGCCTCCAAAACAGAAAAAAATATATAGGCTATATAGGCTACTTGTATTTATACATTCACAATCTTCCCAACATCTGACGCTTCACACTTGTTATCAACCAGCTTCTAAGCGGAGGCAATAATGTCAAAGCCTTCCCTGTCCATCTCGAGTGAGCCCCTGCCTCATCTTCCTGGATTGACCAGCCCATCAATTCATAGTTGAACATCCGCAAGCGATTCAAAAGTCCTCCACCTGCTTTTCAGTCTTTTTTCATATCAGACACGACGATGTCATCATTAGCAAAGAAAGGTTTACATAAGGTCCACCAACCAAGTAGGCCTACACTATGGAGCTTCTTGCTTGTCATGAACACGAACATTAGCCTATTTACACAAATCACTTGTTGGTTAAATGCTAAATGAATATTGTAATAATGCTATTCTGTAGTCTAGACCTATATAATTGTTTAAAAACCAGATTAATTCCCGAAGCTGTTCATGAGCTATGTCGTTTATTTATTAGCTGAATATCAACTGTCAGGTGGCAAGAGCTCACAACTCCGGACACAGCTGATTGCTGCGCAGAAATAAATGTGTTCTAATTAACCCAGTCTCTGCGCAACATTCTTAAATGCAATCTCGGGAAAATACAACAGTTTTGATGGAAATCATTGAAAAGAGCGGGATCCCAGATTTTCAGTGCTGTAGGACTATGATTTATTTCTCAACTCCAATTGGCAGCGTTTTACAATCTTTAGTGTCTGGCATGACAATTTAAAAAAAGTAACTGCGGGATGCGCGTCAACCATTCGAATGCATATACCTAGGCCTATATTCACACAATTCCACTATTTATATGCACACAAAAAATCACATGATTTGATGAATGCCAGTGGGAGTTTTTTTTAAGACATTAAACAAGCAACAAGATCATATTTAGTCTGTGATCTAGCTAATGATTAACCCATTGGGGTAAACACTGCAGAGGAGCAACCCCATGCTTCAGCCATGTAGCTGCATCAGACAGGTGATAATACTTATTGCTAAAATAGTACACCTGCCTGATCATATGGACCATGTACAGGCCCTAAGATATTGCTTTTCATCAATATGTTATTAGGCTAATTTCTGGACATAGGCTATATGTCATCATTGAGAGGGGGGCATGGTTTTATTTTTGTTTTCTAAACAATCAGTGTAAATACATGTCTGATTTGATGGTTGGCTATAATATAAGGTATTTGCCCAGACTGCAAATGAAAGATGAAATCACCCAGATTTAAATTCTGCGTGCATAACTTGCTTTCCTGTGATCTTGGCCCGGGCCAGTAATTGTTTTATTCGGGCCAGTAGTTTTCACTTGGTACTGGCCCGGTGTGCCACTGGCAAATTTACCTGAATGTCAAGACCTGGACTGGTACCCAGGCTAACCGCCTTCCATTTTTGAAGACATTTATTTTTATTGTTAGAGCGGCCACTTGAGGATCTGGTCAATATAATGGCTAATCTGTGGTCACACACAATAACTGAAATGTGTTAGTCACATCATTCCTGGGGGATGACGTTTACTGTTGTCTTGTTTTGCTTTTCAATTTCAGGGACAATAGATAATGTTTTCAAAGTTCTACCTAGTGAAGCAACATTGAACTATAAATATTTTAAACCATGTTATTCTCAGACCTGGTGCACGAGGGCATAATTTAAAACATGACAGAAACAAGTCATTTTTTCACAGGCCTGTTGTATTCAGGCCTACAATCCTCTTCACAAACCATTTTGTTAGACAGTCATTATGGCCTACACAGATATACACACTAAGTTTTTGGCAGTCTCTTTGTGTTGGTCATAAACATGTGACTTTGGACGAATTCCACAAGTCCACACGGTTGGCTTCACCAAACATGAGGAATGCTCCGAGGCCCATGGTATTCACCATTGTGATGAGGGAGAACACGGAAGCCCAGGAAGCTGTGACCTCAATCAGGTACCCAGAGACGTAGACCAGCACCAGACCTGTAGGATACACAAACTGGTCTCTTTTACACAGTCAAATACAGTACATAGGCCTTTAATACACTTAACCGTGAACATTATATATCATTCTGATGTACAGTATACATGGGGGCTTGATATCTAATGCCTACCTGTGAAAGCCCCACACATATTCATAAATCCTGTTAAAAAAAAAGAAAGAAAATATACATTTTTGTGAACATATTTGTTTGTCAATCAAAATGGAACAGATGGAATGGAAAGACAATGATACCCAAAGACATTTGTTGACATAAAGAGATGAACAAACTGACCAAACATGGCTCCAGCACACGATGGGGCGAGGTCTTGTACATTCACAGACACACCACTAGGGCATGGGGACAATGGCAATGGGTTAGTATACTAATACCTCTATTACTGGATGAGAAGTTACCCTACATGTGTATGTACAGGTGTACCTCTATTATGTGGATTGAATAATGTTACATGAAAGCACACAGAAACAGACCTGCTGTTGAAGGTGGCCAGGCCCATAGCAGCGGAGACAAAGACCACAGCGGAAGGGAAGGAGAGTGGCCTGCAGAGTAGCAGGATAAACACACTGGACACACCCATGGACATGAACTGTATGAGGAGAGAGAAACACACTGATCACTAGAGAGAGAGGATGTAACGGAGAATAATCTACTTATTTAAATACGTCCTCCAGCGATTTGTGAACTTCTCCTGTGGAAAAGCGATATCCAAAGTATAAATACAGTAAAGTACGCACATTAAAGTGTAAAAAAAAATACATTTTGAGCAAAATAGTGTTTTTTAGACACAAATGCAAACTTCAAGGAGTAGGGCATTCAAGGAGTTATTTTGATGGGAACAATAGAGAAAGAGGAAAAGCCCACCCGTCTCTTGTGCTATGTCATGACTTGCCAGGACCACATATTGAGATGTGCCTTTTGTAATGTAAATCAGGTGTTAAATGAGGTGAAAAAGAGACTGGAGCCACTTTAACTTTAAATTCCCCATTTCAAGAGATACTGTAGCTAATTCAGTTATGTCTGATTATTGACACCGTTGACAAAGATGAGCAACAATGACTGTATTAAATAAATAATTCAAATACTGACTAACATAATTGCTCAGAGAAAAATATTTTGTTTAACAGGTAATATTTTCTCAAAAACGTAGGGATCTAAATGATTGACATAAAAAATTCTTATAAGTAAAGTAGTCAAAAGTTTAGTATTTGGTCGCATATTCCTAGCACGCAATGACTACATCTAGCTTGTGACTCTACTCTACTTGTTGGATCCATTTGCAGTTTGTTTTGGTTGTGTTTCAGATTATTTTGTGCCCAATAGAAATGAATGGTAAATAATGTATTGTGTCATTATTGAGTCACTTTTATTGTAAATAAGAATATAATGTTTCTAAACACTTCTACATTCATGTGGATGCTACCATGATTACAGATAGTCCTGAATGAATCGTGAATAATGAGATAAGACATGCTAACCTCCCCTGTTATTGATCATGTTGACCACCATAGACACTCTTCTGGCTAAAATGAAAACAGAAAGTGTGTGCATCCCACCGATTATCTACTCCCAATCCCAAGGAGGACATAAGATAAATGCTTCAAAGATATCAACACTTGACAGAAACATGCATACAGTATCTGTTGGTGGTGAAATTCCCTGTGAGGAATTTCCATATGTTGGGAATCAGTGCTACATTATTCAAAACCTGATCTGTTTCTATAGAATGGATGATGCTACCATGATTACGGATAATTCTGAATGAATCGTGAATAATGATGAGTGAGAAAGTTACAGAGGGTCAAAGATAAGACATGCTAATCTCCCCTGTTATTGATAATGTTGAGAGGTTAGAATGTCTTGGGGGTATGATCTTTGACCCTCTGTAAATTTCTCAATCATCATTATTCACGATTCTTTCAGGATTATCCGTTATCATGGTATCGTCCACATTAATGTAGAAGTGTTTAGAAACATTATATTCTTATTTACAATAAAAGTGACTCAATACATTTTTACAATTAATTTCTATTGGGTACAAAATAATCTGAAACACAACCGAAACTAACTGCAAATGCATCCAAAAAGTTTGTAGAGTCACAAGCTTGATGTAGTCATTGCATGCTAGGAATTTGGGAACAAATACTAAACTTTTGACTACTTCATTTATAAGAATCTTTAAGGGTGTCAATAATTTTGACTCCTACCTTTTTGAGAAAAAGAAGTATTACTTGTGAAACAAAATCTCTTTCTCTGAGCAATTGTATTAGTATAAAATAATATAATTTCCCAATTTCTTTGAGCATACAATATAGCTCAGTTTTTTCATGATTTATTTTTATACAGTCATTATTGCTCATCTTTATCAAGGGTGTCAATAATTTCAGACCCCACTGTATGTTAGTCAGGGGAAATAATTGCCTGAGCCCCAAGGATATGTATGATTGCCTTGTCTGGCATGAAAATGGGGAGCTCTAACCTGTCTGAACAAACCTCTTATGCATACCTGTACTTTCTCTCTGTCCACAAAACACTGAATATTGTGTTCAGTTACACAAGAATATAAGTTAATGATTCAAAACCAGATAAACTTACCTGCATCATCTTCCTAACAGATGCTGTTCCAAATCCTAGAACAAAAAACTGTATGTTACTATGAAATGGCTTCAATAGCTTACTAAGGAAGCAGCAAAACAAACAATCAAACAAACGTTGTGCTCTAATCTGTGTCATTCTTATACCTTGCTGAATTAATTGATCCGAAATTATGCCTCCAAAGAGCGCAGATGGGATTGCAACCAACCATGGAATTACGTTACACACCCATCCCTGGAATAAAATAGATTATAAGTATGAGTTACAATACAGATTACACTAAATTGCAATGGATAGACTATTTATTATTATATAGGTAAGACATGCTTTTTGGATAAGGTAAAGAAAGTGGCAGAAGAGATAAAGGTTTAATACCTTGGCGTGCGGATATGTATCTTTGAAAAAGGTTGGTAGCCATGACATCAATGTGTAACTAGTACTGCTGAAGCATAGGTGAGCAAAGACCATGGCACTGAAGAGAGGTGAAAGAGAGAGAACAAGAGAGTAAAAAAAAAGCAGTGGAGCTAGGCAAGCAGACAACATCAAGGTAAAAACAAGAAGTTGCAGCACATTTGCATAACATCCATGTGCCATACTGTATTATGTCCACAATCAACATATGCAAAATTTGAGCTGTACCACACAGAGGGCTGTTTTAACATTTTTAGCCAGCGTTTCTTTGACAGACCCGAACTGGATCCATGGCTTGACAGCATTTGCATTGTGTTCATTTGACCTGCAACCGACACACACATGATCATATACAGCAGTATGATTAAAGAAGCCTACCTCATGAATCATACATAACAACCACTACAGTGAAACAACTAATATGCATAACACATGCATTACATTTTGTAGATACTTTCAAACTAGAAATATATTACATTAGTATGAAATATTATAGCAGCCTACCTCATATGAAACCTGGAACCTAGAACAACCACTTAATTCAGTGAAACAACTATTACATACAACACATCCATTCAAATGTTCTGATACTTTAAAACTAAATATATTTATGCACAAAGCACCAATTCTATAGATTATTATATTGCTACCATAGAGTACCTCTCAGTAGAAATCTCCACACAGTCAATGACCACAGTCCCGAGAGCAGACCAACGCCGTAGAACACACTCTCCCAGTCGTAGCGTTCCAACATCACGGACCCCAGTCCCCCCACCATCAGTGTTCTGACTCACAAGCATAGAAGCACAATGAGGAAGAAGCATTTCCTTAGAACGTATTTGAGATAAAGCTATTTATGATTCAATTATAAATCAGAGATGGATGTTGGTATAATTAGAGACCTGTGTATGTTTGTTACATGTATAACTTACCCCATATAAGAGCCACTGCCCATTGTACTCATCAGAAAGCCTCTCTCCACTTCAACCACACGTTGGGAGCAAAGACTGGCTAAAGAGGGGTAGTGGACGCCTGAGGGAAAGCAGATGTTATTTACATTTTACATTTTAGTCATTTAGCAGACGCTCTTATCCAGAGCGACTTACAGTTAGTGAATACATATATATTCTTTTTTGTAATATATATATATATTTTTTCAAACTGGTCCCCCGTGGGAATCAAACCCACAACCCTGGCGTTGCAAACGCCATGCTCTATCAACTGAGCTACATCCCTGCCGGCCATTCCCTCCCCTACCCTGGACAACGCTAGGCCAATTGTGCGCCGCCCATGAGTCTCCCAGTCGCGGCCGGCTGCGACAGAGCCTGGATTCGAAACAGGATCTCTAGTGGCACAGCTAGCACTGCGATGCAGTGCCTTAGACCACTGCGCACATGTTATCAAAGTTACCAAACCATTCTAAAAGAGAAGAAAGAGGGTGGAGACTGTGGCTGAAGTTTCATGTGCGAAACTCTTGTTTCCACCCTCTCACCTTGTAATAGCCCCAAAAGGAATCTGGCCACCGTCATGGAGGTGAGGGGACTGATGCCCAGTCGCGCCAACAGAGGGGTGCATGCTGTAATGGAAGCCCAGGACGTAGTGGCAAGAAGCAGGACCCGTTCTCCACCAATTCTGGCAAAACAAACAATCATGAGCAGAGTCAGAGCAGTCTTCACAGCACACAAGAAAGGTGACTTCCAGCTTCTAACATGGACATTATGTAACAGGCAATCACTCAAGACCAAACAATACAAATCCCAATCGGTATGCATTGTTTCTCTCATTCAGACCACCGGAGGTTGACCCACCTGTCGCTGGCGTAACCTCCCAGCACCTGAGTGAAGCAGTAACCCCAGAAGAAGCCCCCCATTACCACACCCGACTGCGTCTTGCTCCAGCCAAACGTGGTGGCCATGTTGACAGCACAGATTGGCATGGCCATCCTGGCACAGTAGAGGAGACACGTGCCCAAGAAGAGCATCACCGTCCACTTTTGAGCCAATGGCCTGGAGGCAAATAGCAAGAAAGAGAGGGAGAGGTAATGATGATAATACTGATAATCTACATTACACTATATGTAAATACCACAGATAATTGGCCTATCATAATTGCATCACTTACAGAACATCATGTATCAGTAGTGCTGAGCGATTAACCAAAATGTCAGTTTCTTTCCAGTTTTTAAACAACTTATTGACCGACATCGGTTCAATGATTTGAATTCCATTTCGTTCAGTTTTTTTCTGTGACCTCAATGCGCACATGCATAGTTTCTCTAGAGATAAATCAGATCCAGCCTGACCTTTGCGATGTAGTAGGGAGTTGTAGTTTCCAACAGGCCAATATTCTACATAGTTTAGCGCATTTAAATTTGGTAATTAACTACAATTACCATAATCCATTGGTAATCTACTTGTCCGGTCTGAGTTTATTTTACGCCTGCTACTGAAGAGAGAATAATGCAGATCGTGAGATGATACAGAGTATAGCCGTAGGAAGTAGTTACAGGGTGTTTAAAAAAATTATCGAATCCGAGATTATTTTGTAATTTTTACATTTTCTAGTCATTTAGCAGACGCTCTTATCCAGAGCGATTGCATACAGTTTTCATACTGGCCCCCCGTGGGAATCGAACCCACAACCCTGGCGTTGCAAGCGCCATGCTCTACCAACTGAGCTATTTCTGACTACATCAAGTGAAGTGCCTTAATGAAGCCACCAGTGTTGGATAAAAGTTTCAGTAGACAGAGCAAGCTAACAGGAATCTAGTTTAATATTAGATGCTTCTGTTAAGTTACTTAGAGCAGTAAAACACTACAAATATGTGCAAATGAATTGAAAGTGTGACCAAGATCTAAATCTACTTTCACACTGGAGCATCTACAACCATTGTGAATGTTGTGAATGCACAGAAACTCTAGCCTGGTCCCAGATAGGTTTGTGCTATCCTGTCAACTCCTTGTCACACATTGTCACTGGTATTACAAGGAGTTGACATGACCGCACAAACAGATCTGGGACCAGGCTACCGAAACACGTATTGAACCGAAGATATCAGCCTACCGTGGTGTATAGTACTTAAGTAAAAATACTTTAAACTACTACTTAAGTCATTTTTTGGGGTATCTGTACTTAACTACTTATATTTTGACAACTTTTACTTTACTGCATTCCTAAAGAAAATAACATACTTTTTACTCCATACATTTTCCCTGACACCCAAAAGTACTCGTTACATTTTGAATGCTTAGCAGGACAGGAAAATGGTCCAATTCACACACTTATCAAGAGAACATCCCTGGTCATCCCTACTGCCTCTGATCTGGTGTCATCTAAACACACATGCTTCGGTTGTAAATTATGCCTGAGTGTTGGAGTCTGCCCCTAGCTATCCTTAAATTAAAATAACAAGAAAATTGTGCCATCTGGTTTGCTTAATATAAGGAATTTGATATGATTTATGTATATATACACTACCAGGCAAAATTTTGGACACACCTACTCATTCAAGGGTTTTTCTTTATTTTTACTATTTTTTACATTGTACAATAATAGTAAAGACATCAAAATATGAAATAACACATATGGAATCATGTAGTAACCAAAAAAGTGTTAAACAAATCAAAATATATTTTATATTTGAGATTCTTCAAATAGCCACCCTTTGCCTTAAGTGGCGCAGCGGTCTAAGGCACTGCATCTCAGTGCTCGAGGCGTCACTACAGACCCCCTGGTTCGATTCCAGGCTGTATCACAACCTGCCATGATTGGGAGTCCCATAGGGCCACAGCGTCGTCTGGGTTTGGCCGGTGTAGGCCCTCATTGTAAATAACAATTTGTTCTTAACTGACTTGCCTAGTTAAATAAAGGTTTAAAAAAATTATATATATATATATATATATATATATATTAAATGACAGCTTTGCACACTGTTGGCATTCTCTCAACCAGCTTCCCCTGGAATGCTTTTCCAACATTCTTGAAGGCGTTCCCACATAAAAAAAACCTTGCTTGACATGTCTCTCTATTTTCACCATGTAACCGCTATGGTTAAGAAGTTATACATGTTTTCAAATAAAACATTATTAGCTTATCCGATAGGCAAAGAACCGAAAGCAGAATCCATCACCTCACCTGGGCCATATCGCAGTCTGCTGCTCTGGTTCCTCTCCCTCGGAACCATCGTGTGCAAATACTTTGTTAGGAAGAACTTTCCCGGGAACTTCAAAGTTATGGTTAGTTTCACCAAATATTTGCAACAATGCCATTCAATGTGCAGGGTATTTTCAAATTCACCGTCCACCACTCTACACGTAGATCTCGTCTGGAAACGTGCGCTTCGACGAATGAAAATATGGACACAGCCTGCTGGACAGGTAAAACTTGTGAGCACCTTGAAACATACATATCTCTCTCTGACTGAGTTTGGCTGGCTGAATGACTGGTTGCTTGCGATCAGTGCAACACTGAGAGCGCGTTCCAGGTCGTCTAGTTTGTAAAAGGCGGCAGCCAACCGACAATGTGTGATCGCGGCGTTTACAATAAAGAACGCGCCCTCAGATTCCACGACTACATATCTGCCGTAGTGTGTAAGTGATCTACTTACTATTCATCCCTTCTATGCCAAAATTGCACATTCACAATAAATAAATGATGAACCTGAGCAGCAAGGCTACACAATGCAGGAAACAATGCTCTTAATAGATTGTCATACATTACCTGCTGTATTAGGCCGTATATAATAAAACTTTCTCTCAAAATAATTTCCATATCTGCAAATTTCACCTCAAAAACGTCCAATAATAAGAGGGGAGTTATCTGTAGTCTCTATGATCACATTGTCTGACCGTACAATAAAAAGTAGTATTAAAAAGGAAAAAATGACATTTAGGAGCAGGTAAAAAAGAAACAAATATTTCAACTCCCACATAACATAAACAAGGCATGAGTGTTTCTGTAATGACCTTAACCAATTCAACAACATTTCGCAAGTGGCATTTTTCCTATTTTGTTGCCTTACAACCTGGAATTAAAATGGATTTTTTGGGGGTTTGTATCATTTCATTTACACAACATGCCTACCACTTTGAAGATGCAAAATATTTTTTATTGTGAAACAAACAAGAAATAAGACAAAAAAAACAGAACACTTGAGCGTGCATAACTATTCACCCCCCCCCCCCCCCAAAGTCTATACTTTGTAGAGCCACCTTTTGCAGCAATTACAGCTGCAAGTCTCTTGGGGTATGTCTCTATAAGCTTGGCACATCTAGCCACTGGGATTTTTGCCCATTCTTCAAGGCAAAACTGCTCCATCTCCTTCAAGTTGGATGGGTTCCGCTGGTGTACAGCAATCTTTAAGTAATACCAAAGATTCTCAATTGGATTGAGGTCTGGGCTTTGACTAGGCCATTCCAAGGCATTTAAATGATTCCCCTTAAACCACTTGAGTGTTGCTTTAGCAGTATGCTTAGGGTCATTGTCCTGCTGGAAGGTGAACCTCCGTCCCAGTCTCAAATCTCTGGAAGACTGAAACAGGTTTCCCTCAAGAATTTCCCTGTATTTAGCGCCATCCATCATTCCTTCAATTCTGACCAGTTTCCCAGTCCCTGCAGATGAAAAACATCCCCACAGCATGATGCTGCCACCACCATGCTTCACTGGGATGGTGTTCTCTGGGTGATGAGAGGTGTTGGGTTTGCGCCAGACATGGCGTTTTCCTTGATGGCCAAAAAGCTCAATTTTAGTCTCATCTGACCAGAGTACCTTCTTCCATATGTTTGGGGAGTCTCCCACATGCCTTTGGGCGAACACCAAACGTTTGCTTATTTTTTTATTTAAGCAATGGCTTTTTTCTGGCCACTCTTCCGTAAAGCCCAGCTCTGTGGAGTGTACGGCTTAAAGTGGTCCTATGGACAGATACTCTCCAATCTCCGCTGTGGAGCTTTGCAGCTCCTTCAGGGTTATCTTTGGTCTCTTTGTTGCCTCTGATTAATGCCCTCCTTGCCTGGTCCGTGAGTTTTGGTGGGCGGCCCTCTCTTGGCAGGTTTGTTGTGGTGCCATATTCTTTCCATTTTTTAATAATGGACTTAATGGTGCTCTGTGGGATGTTCAAAGTTTCTGATATTTTTTTATAATCCAACCCTGATCTGTACTTCTCAACTTTGTCCCTGACCTGTTTGGATAGCTCCTTGGTCTTCATGGTGCACCTTGCTTAGTGGTGTTGCAGACTCTGGGGCCTTTCAGAACAGGTGTATATATACTGAGATCATGTGACACTTAGATTTCACACAGGTGGACTTTATTTAACTAATTATGTGACTTCTGAAGGTAATTGGTTGCACCAGATCTTATTTAGGGGCTTCATAGCAAAGGGGTGAATACATATTTTCCATTATTTATGTTTTAGAATGTTTTGAAACAAGTTATTTTTTTCATTTCACTTCACCAATTTGGACTATTTTGTGTACATCCATTTAAATTACAGGTTGTAATGCAACAAAATAGGAAAAACACCAAGGGAGATGAATACTTTTGCAAGGCACTGTACATGCATCTGGGCAGTAAATGTAAAAATTCTAACTGGTAACTAACTCTTAATAGCAAACTGGTCATGTGTACCCAACTTCTCTCTACTCCCGTATGATAAGTAAGTACAGCCCTTCTACTGTGAAAGGTTTCCACCATCTACAAGTTTTCATTCCTCAACAAAACTAAACTAAAACAGACAAACAATACAAGGCAGAGCTTCATGTGTCTTTCAAAGACAGAATGGAATGTAAACTCAGCCAACCATTTAAAAGAAACCAGTATTTCCATGTAAGCAATACTTTCATCCAGCAGTAGACAGGTTAAGACCAGATGACCAGAATATAGGTTATAACCAATCAAAGTACAGTAGATAAAGGCTGGGTAACACAGTTTCCACTTGATCCAAACCCTTTATCTAGAAAAAGTGGCATTTAGCCTATTCCCCTCTGTCCTTTACATATGAGCCTAATTTAGGCTTAACAAACTCTACCTTGTATGTATAAAATCATAACTCCCAAACTCAGTGTGGCAACCCAGTGGCTTAAAAACTAATTTTAAAAAATGACATTCAAATAAAAGTGAATACTTCCTTTTCAGATAATCAAATATAAACCAGTAATTTAAATTTGTCTCTCAAAATGTCTATAAATGTGGGTACTCTGTTGAATGTTTAAATCATCATAGCAGTTGTCACTTTTTAAGCCATATACTGGTTTGCACAATCAATTAAGTCCTCTCATATATGCAACATGAAAAATGTATTTATATTTATATATAATATGTTATTATTACGTTATCATCCAGTCGTCGACTGATTATAAATAGGAGAAAGGAAGTGTGGTAGTCCATGTCACTGCTCGTTCATTTCACTTGGGATCCTCAATAGTGCCTTTGCTGAGGTCTGTCATTTTGGGGTATTTGACTTTCTTCTGGTCCAGCTCGTTCTGAGCCCACAACAGCAGCTTGAGTAGCTTGGCCAGCTTGGGTGTTGACTCCCTGTTCTCATGGTCCAGCACAGCCTGGTTCACCTCACTCCACACCTGAAGAGCATTGAGGTGTGTCAATTACAGGAATACAGTCACACATAGAACACCCACAAAAAGAGCCCATTTTACTCATGCTCATTAAGTCTGTCTTTCTTTACATTAGTAAAATATGTGTAGTAAGACCTGCCTCTCTTCAACATCAGATTTGCAAGTTTTCTGTTTACGCTATCCTTACATTACCTTGGATGTGGTGTGGCCAAAGCCACATTGCTGCTTTCTGTGTGTTTGCAGCTACAGTGGGGAAAAAAGTATTTAGTCAGCCACCAATTGTGCAAGTTCTCCCACTTAAAAAGATGAGAGGCCTGTAATTTTCATCATAGGTACACGTCAACTATGACAGACAAATTGAGGAAAAAAAATCAAGAAAATCACATTGTAGGATTTTTTATGAATTTATTTGCAAATTATGGTGGAAAATAAGTATTTGGTCACCTACAAACAAGCAAGATTTCTGGCTCTTACAGACCTGTAACTCCTTCTTTAAGAGGCTCCTCTGTCCTCCACTCGTTACCTGTATTAATGGCACCTGTTTGAACTTGTTATCAGTATAAAAGACACCTGTCCACAACCTCAAACAGTCACACTCCAAACTCCACTATGGCCAAGACCAAAGAGCTGTCAAAGGACACCAGAAACAAAATTGTAGACCTGCACCAGGCTGGGAAGACTGAATCTGCAATAGGTAAGCAGCTTGGTTTGAAGAAATCAACTGTGGGAGCAATTATTAGGAAATGGAAGACATACAAGACCACTGATAATCTCCCTCGATCTGGGGCTCCACGCAAGATCTCACCCCGTGGGGTCAAAATGATCACAAGAACGGTGAGCAAAAATCCCAGAACCACACGGGGGGACCTAGTGAATGACCTGCAGAGAGCTGGGACCAAAGTAACAAAGCCTACCAACAGTAACACACTACGCCGCCAGGGACTCAAATCCTGCAGTGCCAGACGTGTCCCCCTGCTTAAGCCAGTTGTCACGCCCTGGCTCTGGGGACTCTGTTATGTTGAGCCAGGGTGTGTAGAATCTATGTTTTGTGTTTATGTTCACGATCTAGTTCATGTGTTTCTATGTTGGCCGGGGTGGTTCTCAATCAGAGGCAACGAGAATCAGCTGTTGCTTGTTGTCTCTGATTGAGAACCATACTTAGGCAGCCGTTTGGGCATTTGTGTTTGTGGGATCTTGTTCCGTGTATAGTTTGTGTATGTACCCAAGGACTTCACGTATCGTTTTGTTGTTTTTGTTCGTGTGGTGAATGTTTAATAAAAGTATGTTCGCATTCCACGCTGCGCATTGGTCCACTCCTTTCAATGATCGTGACACCAGTACATGTCCAGGCCCGTCTGAAGTTTGCTAGAGTGCATTTGGATGATCCAGAAGAGGATTGGGAGAATGTCATATGGTCAGATGAAACCAAAATATAACTTTTTGGTAAAAACTCAACTCGTCGTGTTTGGAGGACAAAGAATGCTGAGTTGCATCCAAAGAACACCATAACTACTGTGAAGCATGGGGGTGGAAACATCATGCTTTGGGGCTGTTTTTCTGCAAAGGGACCAGGACGACTGATCCGTGTAAAGTAAAGAATGAATGGGGCCATGTATCGTGAGATTTTGAGTGAAAACCTCCTTCCATCAGCAAGGGCATTGAAGATGAAACGTGGCTGGGTCTTTCAGCATGACAATGATCCCAAACACACCGCCCGGGCAACGAAGGAGTGGCTTCGTAAGAAGCATTTCAAGGTCCTGGAGTGGCCTAGCCAGTCTCCAGATCTCAACCCCATAGAAAATCTTTGGAGGGAGTTGAAAGTCCGTGTTGCCCAGCGACAGCCCCAAAACATCACTGCTCTAGAGGAGATCTGCATGGAGGAATGGGCCAAAATACCAGCAACAGTGTGTGAAAACCTTGTGAAGACTTACAGAAAACGTTTGACCTGTGTCATTGCCAACAAAGGGTATATAACAAAGTATTGAGAAACTTTTGTTATTGACCAAATACTTATTTTCCACCATAATTTGCAAATAAATTCATTAAAAATCCTACAATGTGATTTTCTGGATTTTTTCCCCTCAATTTGTCTGTCATAGTTGACGTGTACCTATGATGAAAATTACAGGCCTCTCTCATCTTTTTAAGTGGGAGAACTTGCACAATTGGTGGCTGACTAAATACTTTTTTCCCCCACTGTATTAGCATACTGTAAATACCATAATATATCGACAAACAAAATAAGGATAGCAATTCAAACTATACAGGAGCTTCTCATCTAAACCATATTGCACATACAGTGCCTTGCAAAAGTATTCATCCCCCTTGGCGTTTTTCCTATTTTGTTGCATTACAACCTGTAATTTAAATGGATTTTTATTTGGATTTCATGTAATGGACATACACAAAATAGTCCAAATTGGTGAACTGAAATAACAAATTACTTGTTTCAAAAAATTCAAATAAATAAATAACGGAAAAGTGGTGCATGCATATGTATATACCCCCTTTGCTATGAAGCCCCAAAATAAGATCTGGTGCAACCAATTACCTTCAGAAGTCACAATTAGTTAAATAAATTCCACCTGTGTGCAATCTAAGTGTCACATGATCTGTCACATGATCTCAGTATATATACACACCTGTTCTGAAAGGCCCCAGAGTCTGCAACACCACTAAGCAAGAGGCACCATCAAGCAAGCGGCATCATGAAGACCAAGGAGCTCTCCAACCAGGTCAGGGACAAAGTTGTGGAGAAGTACAGATCAGGGTTGGGTTATAAAAAAAATATCCGAAACTTTGAACATCCCACGGAGCACCATTAAATCCATTATTAAGAAATGGAAATAATATGGCACCACAACAAACCTGCCAAGAGAGGGCCGCCCACCAAAACTCACGGACCAGGCAAGGAGGGCATTAATCAGAGGCAACAAAGAGACCAAAGATAACCCTGAAGGAGCTGCAAAGCTCCACAGCGGAGATTGGAGTATCTGTCCATAGGACCACTTTAAGCCGTACACTCCACAGGGCTGGGCTTTATGGAAGAGTGGCCAGAAAAAAGCCATTGCTTAAAGAAAAAAAGAAGCAAACACGTTTGGTGTTTGCCAAAAGGCATGTGGGAGTCTCCCCAAACATATGGAAGAAGGTACTCTGGTCAGATGAGCCTAAATTGAGCTTTTTGGCCATCAAGGAAAACGCTATGTCTGGCGCAAACCCAACACCTCTCACCACCCCGAGAACACCATCCCCACAGTGAAGCATGGTGGTGGCAGCATCATGCTGTGGGGATGTTTTTCATCGGCAGGGACTGGGGAAACTGGTCAGAATTGAAGGAATGATGGATGGCGCTAAATACAGGGAAATTCTTGAGGGAAACCTGTTTCAGTCTTCCAGAGATTTGAGACTGGGACAGAGGTTCACCTTCCAGCAGGACAATGACCCTAAGCATACTGCTAAAGCAACACTCGAGTGGTTTAAGGGGAAACATTTAAATGTCTTGGAATGACCTAGTCAAAGCCCAGACCTCAATCCAATTGAGAATCTGTGGTATTACTTAAAAAGTGCTGTACACCAGCGGAACCCATCCAACTTCAAGGAGCTGGAGCAGTTTTGCTTTGAAGAATGGGCAAAAATCCCAGTGGCTAGATGTGCCAAGTTTATAGAGACATACCATACCCCAAGAGACTTGCAGCTGTAACTGCTGCAAAAGGTGGCTCTACAAAGTATTGACTTGGGGGGGGGGGGGGGGGGGTGAATAGTTATGCACGCTCAAGTTCTGTTTTTTTGTCTTATTTCTTGTTTGTTTCACAATAAAAAATATTTTGCATCTTCAAAGTGGTAGGCATGTTGTGTAACTCAAATGATCCAAACCCCCCAAAAATCAATTTTAATTCCAGGTTGTAAGGCAACAAAATAGGAAAAATGCCAAGGGGGGTGAATACTTTCGCAAGCCTTGATTAATGCAATGTTTCACAGATGTGTGGACATTTTAAAAGCATGTCATTTTCAATTTGGCTAACAACAAAAACGCTGTCTACTGGTATTAAGATAATTAAGGTCATTCTTGCAGGGGCATGTGGCATCGGAGAGAGCCATTGTCTTCACAGTATACCAGCCAGAGGGGGGAACTTGCTGTACAAGTGTCCCACACTACCTATGGAGGTGGCTTGGGAAAGATAGATTTGAAGCTAGATCCATCTCTTTACCATACAAAAATACAGTGCCCTCCATAATTATTGGGACAGTGAAGCATTTTTTCTTATTTTGGCTCAATACTTAAAAAGGTTGGATTTAAAATCAAACAATGACTATGAAGTGCAGACTGTCAGCTTTAATTTGAGCATATTTTCATCCATATTGGGTGAACTGTTTAGAAATTACAGCACCCATTTTAGGGGAGCAAAAGTATTGGGACAAATTCACTTACAGTGAGGGAAACAATTATTTGATCCCCTGCTGATTTTGTACGTTTGCCCACTGACAAAGAAATGATCAGTCTATAATTTTAATGCTAGGTTTATTTGAACAGTGAGAGACAGAATAACAACAAAAAAATCCTGAAAAATGCATGTCAAAACTGTTATAAATTGATTTGCATTTTAATGAGGGAAATAAGTATTTGACCCCCTCTCAATCAGAAAGATTTCTGGCTCCCAGGTGTCTTTTATACAGGTAACGAGCTGAGATTAGGAGCACACTCTTAAAGGGAGTGCTCCTAATCTCAGCTTGTTACCTGTATAAAAGACACCTGTCCACAGAAGCAATCAATCAATCAGATTCCAAACTCTCCACCATGGCCAAGACCAAAGAGCTCTCCAAGGATGTCAAGGACAAGATTGTAGACCTACACAAGTCTGGAATGGGCTACAAGACCATCGCCAAGCAGCTTGGTGAGAAGGTGACAACAGTTGGTGCGATTATTCGCAAATGGAAGAAACACAAAAGAACTGTCAATCTCCCTCGTCCTGGGGCTCCATGCAAGATCTCACCTCATGGAGTTGCAATGATCATGAGAACGGTGAGGAATCAGCCCAGAACTACACAGGAGGATCTTGTCAATGATCTCAAGGCAGCTGGGACCATAGTCACCAAGAAAACAATTGGTAACACACTACGCCGTGAAGGACTGAAATCCTGCAGTGCCCGCAAGGTCCCCCTGCTCAAGAAAGCACATATACAGGCCCGTCTGAAGTTTGCCAATGAACATCTGAATGAATCAGAGGAGAACTGGGTGAAAGTGTTGTGGTCAGATGAGACCAAAATCAAGGTCATTGGCATCAACTCAACTCGCCGTGTTTGGAGGAGGAGGAATGCTGCCTATGACCCCAAGAACACCATCCCCACCGTCAAACATGGAGGTGGAAACATTATGCTTTGGGGGTGTTTTTCTGCTAAGGGGACAGGACAACTTCACCGCATCAAAGGGACGATGGACGGGGCCATGTACCGTCAAATCTTGGGTGAGAACCTCCTTCCCTCAGCCAGGGCATTGAAAATGGGTCGTGGATGGGTATTCCAGCATGACAATGACCCAAAACACACGACCAAGGAAACAAAGGAGTGGCTCAAGAAGAAGCACATTAAGGTCCTGGAGTGGCCTAGCCAGTCTCCAGACCTTAATCCCATAGAAAATCTGTGGAGAGAGCTGAAGGTTCGAGTTGCCAAAAGTCAGCCTCGAAACCTTAATGACTTGGAGAAGATCTGCAAAGAGGAGTGGAGGGAGTGGGACAAAATCCCTCCTGAGATGTGTGCAAACCTGGTGGCCAACTACAAGAAACGTCTGACCTCTGATTGCCAACAAGGGTTTTGCCACCAAGTACTAAGTAATGTTTTGCAGAGGGGTCAAATACTTATTTCCCTCATTAAAATGCAAATAAATTTTTAACATTTTTGACATGCGTTTTTCTGGGTTTTTTTGTTGTTATTCTGTCTCTCACTGTTCAAATAAACCTACCATTAAAATTATAGACTGATCATGTCTTTGTCAGTGGGCAAACTTACAAAATCAGCAGGGCATCAAATACATTTATCCCTCACTGTATGTGTATTAAAATAGTAAAAGTTAAGTATTTGGTCCCATATTCATAGCACGCAATGACTACATCAAGCTTGTGACTCTACAAGTTTTGTGGATCCATTTGCTGTTTGTTTTGGTTGTGTTTCCTATTATCTTGTGCCCAATAGAAATGAATGGTAAATAATATATTGTGCATTTTGGAGTCACTTTTATTGTAAATAAGAATATAATGTGTTTCTAAACACTTCTACATTCATGTGGATGCTACCATGGTTACTGATAATCCTGAATGAATCGTGAATAATGATGAGTGAGAGTTACAGATGCACAAATATCATACCCCCCAAAAAATGCTAACCTCCCCTGTTATTGTAATGGTGAGAGGTTAGCATATCTTGAGGGTATGATATGTTTGTCTGTAACTTTCTCACATCATTATTTAAGATTCATTCAACACTATCCGTAACCATGGTCGCATCCACATTAATGTAGAAGTGTTTAGAAACATATTCTATTCTTATTTACAATAAAAGTGACTCCAAAATGCACAATACATTATTTACCATTCATTTTTATTGGGCACAAAACAAACAGCAAATGGATCCACCAAATGTGTAGAGTCACAAGCTTGATGTAGTCATTGCGTGCTATGAATATGGGACCAAATACTTAACTTTGTACTACTTTAATACACATAAGTAAATTTGTCCCAATTCTTTTGCTCCCCTAAAATGGGGGGACTATGTACAACAAGTGCTGTAATTTCTAAACGGTTCACCCGATATGGATGAAAATCAAATCAAATTGTATTTGTCACATGCGTTGAATACAACAGGTGTAGACCTTACCATGAAATGCTTACTTACAAGCCCTTAACTAACAATGCAGTTGAAGAAATAGAGTTAAGAAAATATTTTAATAAATATAATAAAGTAAAAAATTTAATAAAATAAAAAGTAACACAAAATAACGAGGCTATATACAGAGGGTACCGGTACCGAGTCAATGTGCGGGGGTGCAGTTTAGTCTAGGTAATTTGTACATGTAGGTAGGGGTAAAATTGTTCAGCTGTCTTATGGCTTGGGGTAGAAGCTGTTAAGGAGCCTTTTGGACCTAGACTTGGCACTCCGGTACCGCTTGCCGTGCTGTAGCAGAGAGAACAGTCTATGACTTGGGTGACTGGAGTCTTTGGCAATTTTTTGGGCCTTCCTCTGACCCCGCCAACATATAGGTCCTGGATGGCAGGAAGCTTGGCCCCAGTGATGTACTGGGCCGTACGCACTACCCTCTGTAGCGCCTTACGGTCAGATGCCGAGCAGTTGCCATACCAGGCGGTGATGCAACCGGTCAGGATTCTCTCGATGGTGCAGCTGTATAACTTTTTGAGGATCTCCACACTGCCAGGTCTCTGACCTCCTCCCTATAGGCTGTCTCATCATTGTCGGTGACCAGGCCTACCACTGTTGTGTCGTCAGCAAACTTAATGATAGTGTTGGAGTCGTGCTTGGCCACGCGATCGTGGGTGAACAGGGAGTACAGGAGGGGACTAAGCACGCACCCCTGAGGGGCCCCAGTGTTGAGGATCAGCGTGGCATATGTGTTGTTGCCTACCCTTACCACCTGGGGAAGGCCCGTCAGGAAGTCCAAGATCCAGTTGCAGAGGAGGTGTTTAGTCCCAGGGTCCTTAGCTTAGTGATGAGCTTTGTGGGCACTATGGTGTTGAACGCTGAGATGTAGTCAATGAACAGCATTCTCAAATAGGTGTTCCTTTGGTCCAAGTGGGAAAGGGCAGTGTGGAGTGCGATTGAGATTGCGTCATCTGTGGATCTGTTGGGGCGGTGTGCGAATTGGAGTGGGTCTAGGGTTTCCGGGATGATGGTGTTGATGTGAGCCATTACCAGCCTTTCAAAGGTGGTAATGGCTACCGACGTGAGTTCTACGGGGCGGTAGTCATTTAGGCAGTTTACCTTCGCTTTCTTGGGCACAGGGACTATGGTGGTCTGCTTGAAACATGTAGGTATTACAGACTCGGTCAGGGAGAGGTTGAAAATGTTAGTAAAGACACTTGCCAGTAGGTCTGCGCATGCTCCGAGTACACGTCCTGGTAATCCGTCTGGCCCCGCGGCCTTGTGAATGTTGACCTGTTTAAAGGTCTTGCTCACATCGGCTACAGAGAGCGTGATCAAACAGTCGTCCAGAACAGCTGGTGCCCTCATGCATGCTTAAGTGTTGCTTGCTTCAAAGCGGGCATAAAAGGCATTTAGCTCATCTGGAAGGCTTGCGTCACTGGGCAGCTCGCGGCTGGGTTTCCCTTTGTAGTCCGTAAGTTTGCAAGCCCTGCAACATCCGAAGAGCGTCAGAGCCAGTGTAGTAGGATTCAATCTTAGTCCTGTATTGACGCTTTGCCTGTTTGATGGTTTGTCTGAGGGCATAGCGGGATTTCTTATAAGTGTCCGGATTAGTGTCCCGCTCCTTGAAAGTGGCAGCTCTAGCCTTGAGCTCATTGTGGATGTTGCCTGTAATCCATGGCTTCTGGTTGGGATATGTACATACGCTCACTGTGGGGACAACGTCGTCAATGCACTTATTGAGGAAGCCGGTGACTGAGGTGGTATACTCCTCAATGCCATTGGATGAATCCCAGAACATATTCCAGTCTGTGCTAGCAAAACAGTCCTGTAGCGTAGCATCCGCATCATCTGACCTGTTCCGTATTGAGCGAGTCACTGGTACTTCCTGCTTTAGTTTTTGCTTGTAAGCAGGAATCAGGAAGATAGAATTATGGTCAGATTTGCCAAATGGAGGGAGAGTGAGAGCTTTGTATGCATCTCTGTGTGTGGAGTAAAGGTGGTCTAGAGTTTTTTTCCTCTGGTTGCACATGTGACATGCTGGTAGAAATTAGGTAAAAAGGATTTAAGTTTGCCTGAATTAAAGTCCCCGCTCAAATTAAAGCGGACAGTTTGCACTTTAATCTCATAGTCATTGTTAGATTTTTGGAGTATAGAGCCAAAATAAGAAAAAATGCTTCACTGTCCTAATAATTACAGAGGGCACTGTATGTGTCTTGGATCTAGTATGTGTCGTCAAACTAGTGTAGTGTAAAGAGGCTCTAATAGCCTAATAAACAATGATACAGATGATAGCACAATTGGCCCAGCGTCGTCCGGGTTTGGCTGGTGTAGGCCGTCATTGTAAATAAGAATTTGTTCTTAACTGACTTGACTAGTTAAATAATGGTAAAATATAAATAGCCCACACAGACACACCTTCTGTCGCTGCATCATGTTAAGTAGGTCTCCAAAGGGCGACTCCTCTGGGTTGTCGAAGGCAAGAAGAGCCAGCGTCCTCTCCATCTCTGTCAGGCACTCACGGCTCTCCTCCCCCTGCTCTGCGAGCTGTGTCTGGGCAAACTCCAATGCAGACTCTGTCTCCTGCAGCCTAATTAACTCAATCAAGTGCTGTTGCTACAAAGAGGAGAAGGAGGGAAGAAATGGAGAGGGACTTTTTATGTTGACTGAGAACACATTCTCATTTACAGCAATGACCTGGGGAATAGTTACAGGGGAGAGGAGGGGGGATGAATGAGCCAATTGGAAGCTGGGGATGATTAGGTGGTATGTGGGCCAGATTGGGCATTTAGCCAGGACACTGGGGTTAACACCCCTACTCTTACGATAAGTGCCATGGGATCTTTAGTGACCACAGAGAGTCAGGACACCCGTTTAACGTTCCAAGATGGCACCCTACACAGGGCAATCACTGTATTTTTTTTGACCAGAGAAAAGAGTGCCTCCTACTGGCCCTCCAACACCACTTCCAGCAGCATCTGGTCTCCCATCCAGGCCCAACCCTGCTTAGCTTCAGAAGCTAGCCAGCAGTGGGATGCAGGGTGGTGTGCTGCTGGCTCAGGGATGACATAGAAGTTTTATCAAGTGTTTTGGTGTGGGCAATGGACATCCACAAGAGATGCTGTTGTCTTGGACAAGCTCTGGTCCCAAATCAGTCCACTGAGGGCATCCTTACCTGCAGGTGAAAGTACAGGTAGCGCTTGGTATCAAGCAGCTCTGGGTGTAAACTGTTGATGAGTGCGATGGCCTCCTGTATCTCTCCCTTCAGGATCAGCTCTCTAATCTTTATCCTCTCATCCAGAGAGTCCAGGTCCACACTGGGCTCAATACCAGACTCCATCCGAAACTTCTCGGCTGCCTCTTTAAACCCCTCTGCACAAACACAGACAAGAGTGAGACCATAAAAATCACAAGAACAATCAACCGGATAAAGGATGGATCAAGGAAGAATTTGGGATTCTGCTTCTGTCAGTAGACAAGCTGAAGATTCAAAGATGTTCGGAGCAGAACGGTTAACTGGGATAGAGAGCGGCTCAGATTGGAGGTTGTTTTAGCAGCAACTGACACAAAAGTGTGAATCGTGGAATACCTGTCACCAGGTAATTCATAATGAGCCGGTTCATGTCAGCCCTCTGTATGTGTACATTGTTCAGTTTGTCCATCCATTCATCTTTAGTAATATCTTCGGGCTTTTCCGCGTAACTCATCATTGACATTGGGATCCTGCGAAGTTTGAATAAAAAATGTGTTAGCTAGCAAGTAACGTTAGTAATTGCACCGACATGCCGGTGTCATGTCGAGAGTGATTGTGGTCGATTGGTGTTTGAAGACCAAAACAACGTTCGCTAGCTAGCTAACTAAATCCTTTCATTTCGAAAGGTTAGCTGGCTATTAACAGTGATATGATATCTATCATCTATGCGGGGAACAGAACGAATATTCTGGCCTCACACACCAAAACATTTAGTCTGAAATTAGCTCGTTAACTATCGTTACTTGTTGTGTTGTTGCTAGCTAACGTTAGCTAGCTAGCTGCTTGTTGGTGCATCACCCACCAACGTGTAATTGTAACATGAGCGAAGAGTACAATACATAATAATAGACATTATCGCTATCAAATATAGTAGTCAGCTTTATTGTCCAATTAAATATACCTGTAACAATCTTTCAACTTCGGCTACGGGATGTGTAGTTGCTTCAAGCTCTCTCGCGAGAATCGCGACAACCGAATGTGATTTGGGGAAACATAACTACGATTGGCCAGTGGAATGATGTCATGGTTGCCAAGGAACAGTAGCAGTGATGGGGTCTGTTCAGAAGGGTTCAACGTTGCAAAAACTTTCAGATAGAAATGCATTTTGTGGAACAGATATTTTATGTCTTGTAGAATTATGCTGCAAGGTTCTAAACGTTTCACCTCATTGTATATACCTTGGTGTAACTCGAAAGTCTGTTCTGTGGAATTAACGCAATGTGGAAAATATTCTCCCGAGTGGCGCAGTGGTCTAAGGCACTGCGTCGCAGTGCTAGCTGTGCCACTAGAGATCCTGGTTCGAATCCAGGCTCTGTCGTAGCCAACCGCGACCGGGAGACGCATGGGGCGGCGCACAATTGGCCCAGCGTCGTCCAGGGTAAGGGAGGGAATGGTTGGCAGGGATGTAGCTCAGTTGGTAGAGCATGGCGTTTGCAACGCCAGGGTTGTGGGTTCGATTCCCATGGGGGGCCAGTATAAAAAAAAAATGATGTATGCACTCACTAACTGTAAGTCGCTCTGGATAAGAGCGTCTGCTAAATGACTAAAATGTAAATGTAAAATGAAGTAATAAAGCAAGGACAGGTATTACTTCTTAAGGTACCCTGACGAAAAAAGATTGCAGTCAGATGTATATAACTGCAGTTAGAGTGCAATTACTGCGTCCAAAATACCGCAGTTTCAAAACTGCAATCTTTTTTTGTAAGGGTAACGTTAGGCCTACTAGGGTTTTTGTCTGAAGGGGTCTCTGGTTGAGAATCACCTAGGCCTAATTTACTGTATTACATCCCTTCAAAATTCCTTCAAAAGAAAATGACTTCATCACGTTGTAGCTATGTTTATTTATTTTTAGTAAACAGTAGTTTATAATGCAGTAATAAGGCTGAGGGGCATCCCAATCAATGAGTGTGCGGCGCGCATGTCGAATTGGGGAGGAGGGCTCGGGGAGGGGGCGGGGACAATATACTGCTGCAGCTGTCCATGGTTGCGTTTGGTGGGTGTTCGCGGTTCTCTGGGATGCGACCATAATCAGATACCATTATTATATTTCTCTGGACCATTTCCATATATAGTGCATCAGAGCCGACTTCAAGAGGTAAGCATTCTCATTGATGTGGATTGTTTATTTTTTAAACCTATTCTCCCTTGCCCTTGAACATTACTGCTGACTTGAGCGAGTCCTCACTTGCATTTAGAAAAGGCCAGCTACAAACCAACATGGATGCTGCGCAGTGCTGCTGCTGATGCAGCTACAAAGATTAACTGCTCCAAGCATCGCAGTTAGGCTACAGATTCAAAAATAATCCAGAATATATATCATAATATTCTAGTTGTACTTATAGCAAACGAACATTCCATGAATGATGATCATGTATTCCATTTATTTGAACAGCGTCAGAGTGTATGGATTTTAACAGCCTCAGAGCGTACGGGTTTTGACATTTTGCAAAAGTCGATTTTTGTGAAAATGAGTTGTTTGGTCAGTCATTTGTGACATGGCCTAAAAACGTTAATAGTTTAGCTGGAGGTTGAAGAATGGGTATTTTACGACTAGTGCGTCATCTCAATAAATCTAGCCTATCTATGGTCAGCTGCTTCCTTGGATGTCAATAACGATTCTCCTCCCCAGGACCACCTCACATAAAGTCACCATTTACACTAATTACTTGAAATTTAGCATCCAATTGAGTACATTATTTGAGTTCAGGGATAGGCCTATGATGGAAAATGCTCAAGATTGAGCATTTTGGCCTTAGCATCACTGCAGAAGGTCCTTGAGGTTTTCTGAATGCTATAGGCCCTTGGGGTTCTCTGAAGGCTATATGCCCTTGTGCAGTCTGAAGCTATAGCATCTTGATGTTTGTGATTTGTCGTTAACTTCTTACGGATTTCCTATCAACAATCCTAACAAATGACAGTGACAGAGTTGACAGAGTAGCTAGTTTGAAAAGAGACCCCTGAAGGGTACACATTCCAATTAATATCAGTGATTTGCGTGAGACCTCAGTTCTCAATTTGACCACACTGAGTGACTGAGAATGATAACACTCATATCTCATATAAGTTAATTTGTTATTGACTTAGTAATAGTTACAGGATCCTGGCATTTGTAGGCCTATTCTAAGTAGAAACCCAAGAGATATACAGTTAGAATATGTGACTAGGTTGTCTGATCTGTTGTTGGAAGGGAGAGGGCATCTAGGTTCACAGGTAGATGATTTACTCTACTCTCTCCTCTTACAGGGTAGGAACCCTGCTGAGAGTGCACCATTTTGGAGTGGCGGTAAGGTTATAAGGTGTGCAATAGATTCCTGGAGTGTGGGAGTATTTTGTGAATTTGGGGCAGAACTGCACATATTTGTGAGAATGAAAAATACACTGCTTCTGTCAACACACATGGTGCTATAGGCTGAATAATGGTGTAATGATGACTCATTGGTTAATAAACATGTGCATTTCTTCCTTTTCTCTGTGTTCAGATTCTGAAGGACGTGAGGCATCATGGCAGCACAAGAACAGGCGAGGCAGCGCTCACTCTCCACCTCTGGTGAATCACTCTACATTGTGCTTGGCATTGACAAGCTAGCCACTCCCGACGATATCAAGAAATCCTACAGGTCAGTCAGAGAGGCGTGGCCACTTACTGTAGTAGTTATACTAGTACTCATCAATAAAAATATAGCCACATTATTTTCTAGAGCGTGCCACAGATAAATATAGTCTTATGTTTTGTTTATTGGTACTATCTAATTCTCACTCTTATGTGTTCTTAGAAAACTTGCGTTGAAATTCCACCCTGATAAGAACCCAGATAACCCTGAAGCTTCTGACAAGTTTAAGGAGATCAACAATGCCCATGCCATTCTGAATGACCCCACCAAGCGGAACATCTATGACAAGTATGGCTCCCTGGGACTGTACGTGGCTGAGCAGTTTGGCGAGGAGAACGTGAACACCTACTTTGTCCTGTCCAGCTGGTGGGCTAAGGTGAGACTGCGAGGGGCCACGGGGAGGTGGGGGGTAGACATGTAGAGTGGACTTAGGGTCAAAGATAAAATGGCATATTTTATAACACAAACCCTGTAAAAACACAACCAAGCCTCTCTAACACTGTTTGTCTTGATTGTTATTATTTTATCTTCTTGTCACACTCTCTTGATCTCTCTCACACCTCTCTCTCCCAAACTCACACACACACACTGCCTTGTTTTCCCTCTGCAGGCCTTGTTTGTGTTCTGTGGCCTGGCCACTGGCTGCTACTTCTGCTGTTGCCTGTGTTGCTGCTGTAACTGCTGCTGTGGGAAGTGTAAACCGCGGCCCCCAGAGGGCCAGGAGACTGACTTCTATGTGTCTCCTGAGGACCTGGAGGCCCAGATGCAGTCTGATGAGAGAGGTGAGATCGACTGCTTATTGTGTAAGAAACATGTTTCTGCATGAACACAAATCACTTCATCACTGACCATTGACTTGTTTCAATTGCATGGTCATTTATTATGGAGTGCCATCATTACTGACCCTTTATATCTTACCGTGTGTGTGTTTGTGTGTGTGTGTGTGTGTGTGTGTCGCTCTCGCTCTCTCTCTGACAGAGGCTGGTGGTGAAGCCATCTTGGTGCAGCCATCAGCGACAGAGACCACCCAGTTGACGTCAGATGGTCACCATTCTACCTATCAGACCGACATGGGCTTCAACTAAACCCCACCCCTGGCTGGCCTGTGGCCCTGCCTGCTACCCTGCTCCACCTTTAAAAGGATGAACGAGAAGGGCAATCTGTTTAAACTTCACTAAGAAAGCAGAGGAGATGGAGGAGCGAGCGTGGCCCACATATGAAACTCTTTAAGATACACCCTCCCTTTCCACCCTCTCCAGAGTGGTCCACTCCCGCCTCAATGTAGGAAAAAGATAAAGAAAAAGTTTGCTTCCCTTCTGCTTGTTCTTTCATATTCTTTGGCCTTTGACCTCAAAATCCTCCAACCCCACAGTCCCCTATCCATATTTCATGTCATGGTGTAGCATGCACTGTTTTTAGAGAAATAAATCATTGTCTTCATTTTTTTTATTCATACTGTTGGTGCACCTGTGAGTGTGATTCATTTGGGGTACAGTTTACTTGATGTTTTTGCTCACTGATAAGAGAGGTTCGGCTCAGGGAGGTTGTGGATAGTGAGGTGTGTTGCTGTTCATTGTCTTTGCTGCATGGTGCCGTCGTCATTAAACATTCAAAATAGAGCTACACAATTCTCAGTTTAGAATTGCCATCAACTGATGCCAGTTATAAACATATAGCTCCTTTCCTTCAACCACTTTTAAACCCATAGATGTTGACTCACGTTTACCTGTGTTGGTGCCCTTCCTTTTGCATTGTGGTTATATTGCCCTGAGATCTGTGCCTGTAGAAGCGGGGTGGGGATGGAGGGCAGGGAGGGCAGGGCACACAAGCTGCATTTTATGATGGCAATATCATGAAATACTGATGGTGACATCATTGCTTTCTTAACATTTGGTGGGTCTTGAATTGGCTTGGTTTGGTCTGTTCTTGTGTGAAGGAAGCATTGCTTTGTCCTGCCCCTAAAATCTGAATTGAATGCATGTAATCTTGCCCCTGACTTCCCTGCATCGAAGAACTGACTAACACCAGAAGATAAATATCATACATAGGTTTTTTAACACATGTAGTCATGTATATTTTGTGTACTTTTACTTGCCACTGTGCCACCCACAGTCCCATTGGATTGTTGGGACGCGACCCAGACATCTCTGAGCAACTCTTCTCTGCACATTTGAGTGGATATTCTCAATATCCAGATATTTTATGTTTTACCTGTGCTTAATTTCCTTGTGGTTCCAATTTTCTTGTGGTTCCGAGTGTTACCCCACACTGTCTAAGCCAAGGACCTTGACCTGATCCAATTTAGAGGGTGACATATTTTCATTCCAAGCACTATTCATGTATGTTTAGATGTGATGAAAAATAGTACTGTGTAGGGAAAAGTTGGGAGCATTTGAAAAATATTATCATCATCTTGTTTTTTATAGTTGTGTTGAAGGGAATTATGTTGTAATTGTCCAATGCTGTGTTCATTTGTTTTGACCATCATTGAATTTTGAGTGTCGATATTGGTACTTTCTTAGCTCATAAGTCATTTCATAAGTGGGCTAGCACTACCACAGGCAGCTCTTATCCTATAACCAGAATAGACTTATGTTTTTAATATAAATATATACAACTAAATATATGTCCAGTGTAACTAATACATAACCTGCCATAACCAGCCATTATCTTCATAATTTGTTTGTTTCATTAATGCCAATTATGTTTCAATGGTTTACAATGGATGTCTGAGCTCCTCTCGCCTGCCCTCTGCTTTTGATGATATGGTTGTTTGACCTGTGTGGTCCTTTTACAGTGTTTGCTGTGCCCCCCTCCCCCTCACACCCCCTCCCATAGATATATCTACCTGTTATCGCTTCTTCATTGAGATGTTGGAAAATGCTAATTGTTAAATGAGTTGAATGCAATGTGTGTTCACTAAAACTACTGGACCAATGATCAGGAAATGGTTCCATAAAAATGTCTTGATACAGACGACATAGTATATAGTGTAATGATAGTGATATAGTAATTTTATTACATTTATTTTATTTAAGTTAACTTATTTTGTCATGTTTTTGATGATGAACGGCTATAGTTATAAATGGTATGTTTTTTTGATGTGGCCATTAAATTTTGCAACGCATGGTTTAATGGTTAAGGTCTGTTGTACATACACTTAAATATTAAGTATAAATCTGGACCTTTATGTTGTAGCATGGTAATGTGTGTGAAAGAAAACAAAGTGGGTCATTGATCTGATTTGCTGTTGTTAAATAAATGTTGATGAACATTTACTGTTGTTTTGTTTATCATTTCAATTCTAATGCTACTACAGTATGCTGCAAATATGATATTCTAGTAGGTCTACCGGTACCTTCAAATAAGCCTATGAAGGACTGTAAGCCTACACTTGAATATGAAAGGCGGCTTGGTGCATTGATTTTGCCAGTAGATGGAGACAGAGCCCGTGCTGTAGAATCCTCTCTTTAGCACGTTCACTCATTTTACCACCTGATGGATATTTTCCCAAAGACCCAGCAGTCTACACAGGTGCCCAAATTGTGTTTCCCGCAGCAGCAGCAAAGTTCTTACTACATGAATTGGATAAAGTAGCCTATACTATAAAATAGCATCGATGATCAATGTGGCGCATGTTCTGTATAAAAATATATCTTATTTGTTTACCCAACCGGAGTGCACCCCCTATTATCACACACACACTCACATGCGGAAGATTTATCTCTCATTCTCAAAATTACAGGTTGCTTTTTCCTCTTGAATAAAGAACATGACGTTACTATTCCAATAAGACTACATTATAGTAGTATATATATATATATATATATATATATATATATATATATATATATAGTTTTCTTCGCTTTTCTGTAAATGGCTTAGGCATGTAAACCATTGCGCGAGGCTGAATTTGAGCATAGAGAAGCATTTGAGAGATCTAGTATCGACGAGCAGGGATTGGACTCCATTTAGCAAGAGCTAACGTTAGCTTGAACACGGAAAAGACGTGCCTGGTGAAACGGAGTTGTTCATACCTTTGCTGATCATGAATAGGCAAGGTAAGTCCGTTGCATTTAATTAGCTAAATCTAGATTGTTGAATTGTTTAATGACCAACTGACATCCTACTCTGAATCACACGGTGAGATAAAATACTTTATATTAGACAGTACGGGTTGCCTCTCCTGCTATGCGTGACAGGCCACACGCAATGTTATTGCTAGATCTACAGGTAGCCATATAATTCATCACCATGGACAGCGCACTGGGCGAAAGTGAGTACAACGTACTGGGTCAACACAGTGGCTGGCCTACATGATGTAACTACTCATTCGTTCAGGACATTTTCAGCCTGTCCTTGTGAGCTAGACTTCACGATTATTTACTTCCTGAAGATGAATTGCCTGTTTGAATAGACAGTAGCTACAGTAATTAATGTCAACAACTGATCGAAAATGTATGGCAGAGCATTTATGGTATGCATTGCAGACAGTAACATCTATACTCCTTTAAAAGGTTACAGTGGGGAGAATGTTTCACCAAGGAACATTTCCATTGGAATATCAAGAAATGGTCTGACTAACGGTCTATCAGAGGAGGATGAGGATGATTTAAAGATGGAGCTAGCAAAGGTATTCTTCTCTCAGTGTTTGTCCAACGTTGCCATTTTGTCCCATTCTTCATGTTGTCAAACATTGTCATATTCATGTATGTTGAATGTGTCTCTTAAGATAATATTTTGTTCAGATGTTATTTTGCATCATACCCAAATGAATGAAAAAAGACAAGTCATAGAATAATTTCCAATCCAATTATGTCTCAACTCTACCTCTGGATCCTTGAAGGTAATATTTTCTGTCATTTTGTTCTGCTCAGACAGAGGATGAGATACAGACATTACGGCAGGTCCTCTTGGCCAAAGAGAAATATGCGGTGGACATCAAGAGGCAGCTGGGTATGGGCCCCTTCAGTGAGATTAAACAGAACATGTCCAAAGGCTGGCATGAAGTCCAAACCTCCAATGTGTAAGTACTTCCTGTGAGATGCCCTCATGGTGTCACGCAGCTTCAACCGCCTATACACCATCACCACCAGAAAAATGTCTTAAAGTAACCTGAGGTATTATAAAGTCCTTGACAATAATAAATCAGAAATAGCATCAGAATAGTATCAGAATTGAAGGCATTCCAAAACTGTGAATATATTTCAAACTAATGAAGAGCCTTTGCAAATGAACCAGGGAAGTTTTGACTCTGACCTAATGTGAGTAAAAGTTGGGCAAAGGTCAACCAAGAACCATGCCTGCCAAAGCAGCTATTGTAGGTATTATTATTTCTGACAGAACGTTGTGGAAAAGCATGCAATGTCAGCACCCTGTTTTAGCTTGGCTTGATAGTTGCATACTCCTGAAAGGCACGCTCATGTTCGGTACTTAGTGCTCTGCAAGATAGAGCTGTGATGATAATCTACCTCTGTGTTTACAGATATCTGACCGCCTCAGCTACTCTGGAGGACATCAGCCAATCTAACGTGTGAGTGGTCACTATGTTTACATCTGTCATATACATTATATACTATATGTTAATTTAACCAAGATGGGGTTTTCCAAAAATGTTGTTGTTCTCACATGTCAACTAACAAGCTCTATGTGGGGACAGCTGATGGGATTTTAAGGTCAACTAGGATCAGATGCCTGCTAATAGCCTTTCTAATAGCCTGTCTTAACACTGGCAGTAGCATTAACACAACAGGCTGTGGCTGGCCAGGCCAGGGATGAAGCACTTCACTTGAAAACAGAGGGGGTGGGGGTATCTGGCTATATGCACTAGGACGGGGGTGAAGATGATGTACGAAAAATGTATGCACTCACTACTGTAAGCCGCTCCGGATAAGAGCGTCTGCTAAATGACTAAAATGTCCATCCATGCTCACTCCATGTGTCCTGCTGCAGCTGTTTTTTCCTATTTTAAGGAACAGGAGGAGCCACGAAAGTGGAATGTGAGGATTACATTTTTACATTTTAGTCATTTAGCAGACGCTCTTATCCAGAGCGACTTACAGTTAGTGAGTGCATACATTATTATTTTTATTTTTTCATACTGGCCCCCCGTGGGAATCGAACCCACAACCCTGGCGTTGCAAACGCCATGCTCTACCAACTGAGCTACATCCCTGCCGGCCATTCCCTCCCCTACCCTGGACGACACTGGGCCAATTGTGCGCCGCCCCATGGGTCTCCCGGTCACGGCCGGCTACGACAGAGCCTGGATTCGAACCAGGATCTCTAGTGGCACAGCTAGATATACAAATATTAATAGAATACCACTCATTGGGTACTTGAACACAGTACCTCAGTGACATAGAGATTGTGAATTGCCCTTTTCAACAATAAAAAAAACTCCTGGCACTTCATATAGTCAACACTCTCTCTCGGACCATCATATAATTGGCATATACATTACTCTTACTGAATTTCCACGTGGGCGAGGATATTGGAAATTTAATCAAAGCCTATTGGATGATAACTTGTTTTGAACTAGGACAGAGACATTTTTAACTGATTTTTTCCGACATAACATAGGTACAGCAAATCCCCATATTTTATGGGACACTTTTAAATGTGCCTTTAGAGGCCATGCAATTCAGTACTCATCTCGAAAAGAAAAGAAATTTAGGTCAAAAGAGTACATACTAACAAAGGAAATAGAAGGTTTAACAGAACAGATAGATAGCAATAAAAACGGTAACATAGAGGCTCAGAATAAATTAGAGGAAAAACAAAAAGAAATGGAGAAACTTATTCAAGAAAGATCAAGTGTAATATATTATAAAAATAAAGCAAACTGGATGGAATATGGGGAAGCATGCACCAAATTCTTTTTAAATCTTCAACATAGAAATGCTACCAAAAAGAATTTACTGAAACTGATTACAAATGATGGAGTCACCCATGATTCACCAAATTATATTTTGAAGGAGGAAGCAAAGTACTTTAAGCATATGTTTTCATTTCAGTTGCGTCCATCTCCTCTAACTGAAGCTAATTGTAGGGATTTATTTATATTGATAATGTAAAATTAACAGCCATACAGAAAGACTCATGTGAAGGTGAAATTACAGAGGAGGAACTTCTGGATGCAATTAAAGACTTTAAGTCCGGGAAAACTCCAGGGTTGGACGGCATACCAGTCTAGGTATACCAAACCTTTTTTGATATACTCAGAGGACAGTTATTAGCATGTTTTAACCACTCCTATGTAAATGGTAGATTATCAGACACTCAAGAATAAAGTCTGATTTCATTATTACTGAAACAGGATACAAGTGGGAAATATAAAGATCCAGTCCATTAAAAAAATTGGAGGCCCCTTACACTTCAGTGTTGTGATGCAAAAATTCTAGCAAAATGTATAGCGCATAGAATAAAAAATGTATTGTCGGACATTATTCATTCTAATCAGACAGGTTTTTTACATGGACGATACATTGGAGATAATATAAGGCAAGTACTGGAAACAATAGAACACTATGAAAAATCTGGGAAACCAGGCCTGCTATTCATAGCAGACTTTGAAAAGTCATTTGATACAGTACAACTGGAGTTGATATATAAATGCCTGGAGCATTTCAATTTTGGAGAATCTCTTATAAAATGGGTTAAAATCATGTATAGTAACCCTAGGTGTAAAATAGTAAATAATGGCTATTTCTCAGAAAGTTTTAAACTGTCAAGAGGAGTAAAACAAGGTTGTCCACTATCGGCATATCTATTTATTATGGCCATCGAAATGTTAGCTATTAAAATCAGATCCAACAATAATATCAAGGGATTAGAAATCCAGGGCTTAAAAACAAAGGTGTCATTGTACACTGATGATTCATGTTTTCATTTAAATCCACAACTTGAATTCCTCCACAGCCTCATAGAGGATCTAGATACATTTTCTAACCTCTCTGGATTACAACCAAATTATGATAAATGCACTATATTACGTATTGGATCACTAAAAAATTAAAATGTTACATTACCATGTAGTTACCAATACAATGGTCAGATGGTGATGTGGATATACTCGGAATACATATCCCAAATGAAATAAATGATCTCACTCCAATACATTTTAATAGAAAGTTAGCAAAAATAGATAATATCCTGCTACCCTGGAAAGGTAAATACCTGTCTATTTGTGGAAAAATCACCCTGATTAACTCTTTAGTATTATCTCAGTTTGTCTATTTGCTTATGGTCTTGCCTACGCCTAGCGAACAGTTTTTTAAATTATATGAGAAAAAAATATTCCATTTTATTTGGAACGGCAAGCCAGACGGGCCTATTTATATAATGAATATGAATTTGGATGACAGAAATTATAACATATTAAAGCATTAGACCTATCACTAAAAGCTTCAGTCATACAAAAGTTATACTTAAATCCGAACTGGTTCTCTAGAAAATTAGTAAGATTGTCTCACCCAATGTTCAAGAATGGCCTTTTTCCCTTTATTCAGATTACAACCTCTCACTTTCAGTTATTTGAAAAGGAAATAATCTCGCAAATATCACTATTTCTAAAACAAGCAATAGAAAGTTGGTTGCAATTTCAATTTAATCCTCCAGAAACGACAGAACAAATAATGCAACAAATATTGTGGTTAAACTCAAATATTCTAATTGATAAAAAGCCAGTATATTTTGAAAAAATGTTTAAAAAAGGTATATAATCTTCATAAATGATATCATCGGTAGGACTGGTGGAGTTATGTCGAACATGCAGCTAACAAAAACATATGGAAATGTCTGCTCTACACAAAATTACAACCAAATAATTGCAGCATTACCGCAAAAATGGAAGAGGAAAGTGCAAGGGGGAAAAGTAAGGAACTTGTCTGTCGGCCCTGCATTAAAGAACATAATTGGTTAAAGAAAATTGTGATAAATAAAAAAGTATGCTAGTTTCATTTAAGAACCAAAGGATTGACAGCCGTCCCATATAGATTGCAAAATAGTTGGGAAGAGATTTTTGACGTACCGATTCCATGGCATAGTGTTTATGAACTGATACGCAAAATGACGCCGGATTCAAAACTTATAATTTTTCCATTTAAATTGTTATACAAAATTCTTGCTACCAATAGAATGTTATTTATATGGGGGATACAATCTTCCCAGCTCTGCAGATTTTGCTGCGAAAAGACAGAATCATTAGATCATTTGTTTTGGTACTGTCCATTTGTGGCTTGTTTTTGGTCACAGGTCCAGGAATGGCTGAAGGATTGCAATATTTACCTGGAGCTAACCCTGCAGATAGCACTACTGGGTGATCTGAAAAGTCATAGTCAATCGATCAATAATATAATAATACTTTTAGCAAAAAGTGTTATTTTCAATTTACAATCTGTAGAAACAATGAGAATAGAAGGGTTCAGAACTTTTGTGAAACATCACAGTACAGTTGAAAAATATATGGCAAATAGAAATCCAATATGGATGGCGTTAAGAGATAGATGGGAGGTGTTGAATGGGACTAATAACATTTACATTACGTTTTAGCAGACGCTCTTATCCAGAGCGACTTACAGTTAGTGAGTGCATACATTTTTCATACTGGCCCACCGTGGGAATCAAACCCACCACCCTGGCATTGCAAGCGCCATGCTCTACCAACTGAGCTACACGGGACTACTAACAACAACTAATAACATTAAGATAACTAATGTAGGGCATGCTGTGTCCATAATAAGTATATAGGTTATAGGTTGAGAGCTTTTGTGAAGGAGCACAGTTGGAGAGATATGGCATATAGAAGCAAACCGGATGGACATCATGAAAATGATCGGAGAGGTTGAGGGTAGAGGAGGTTCAGGAGTAAAAACAAACAAAATAGAATTATTGTAAAATTGACTGTCCATAAAATATATAGAGTATGTATAAGCTGGAAGTAGAGGCCTAAGCATTGTTGTTCACTAGTTTACTCCAATTAGGGAAAGGGTGGTGGGGTTGGAAAGTAATAAAGGGAAATACATTTTAAAAAAGGATATGTACAATTGAAGTCGCAAGTTTACATACACTTAGGTTGGAGTCATTAAAACTTGTTTTTCTCCCACTCCACAAATTTCTTGTTAACAAACTAGTTTTGGCAAGTCGGTTAAAACATATACTTAATTTTTCCAACAATTGTTTATAGACAGATTATTTCACTTATAATTCACTGTATCACAATTCCAGTGGGTCAGAAGTTTACATACACTAAGTTGACTGTGCCTTTAAACAGCTTGGAAAATTCCAGAAAATGATGTCATGGCTTTAGATGCTTCTGATAGGCTAATTGACATCATTTGAGTCAATTGGTGTACCTGTGGATGTATTTCAAGGCCTACCTTCAAACTCAGTGCCTCTTTGCATGACATCATGGGAAAATCAAAAGAGAAATCAGCCAAGACCTCAGAAAATAAATTGTAGACCTCACAAGTCTGGTTCATCCTTGGGAGCAATTTCCAAACGCCTGAAGGTACCACGTTCATCTGTACATGTATATGTATGTATATGTGTTTATATGTATGTACTGTATATATATATGTATATGTGTATGTATATACAGTGGGGAGAACAAGTATTTGATACACTGCCGATTTGGCAGGTTTTCCTACTTACAAAGCATGTAGAGGTCTGTAATTTTTATCATAGGTACACTTCAACCGTGAGAGACGGAATCTAAAACAAAAATCCAGAAAATCACATTGTATGACTTTTAAGTAATTAATTTGCATTTTATTGCATGACATAAGTATTTGATCACCTACCAACCAGTAAGAATTCCGGCTCTCACAGACCTGTTAGTTTTTCTTTAAGAAGCCCTCCTGTTCTCCACTCATTACCTGTATTAACTGCACCTGTTTGAACTCGTTACCTGTATAAAAGATACCTGTCCACACACTCAATCAAACAGACTCCAACCTCTCCACAATGGCCAAGACCAGAGAGCTATGTAAGGACATCAGGGATAAAATTGTAGACCTGCACAAGGCTGGGATGGGCTACAGGACAATAGGCAAGCAGCTTGGTGAGAAGGCAACAACTGTTGGCGCAATTATTAGAAAATGGAAGAAGTTCAAGATGACGGTCAATCACACTCGGTCTGGGGCTCCATGCAAGATCTCACCTCGTGGAGCATCAATGATCATGAGGAATGTGAGGGATCAGCCCAGAACTACACGGCAGGACCTGGTCAATGACCTGAAGAGAGCTGGGACCACAGTCTCAAAGAAAATCATTAGTAACACACTACGCCGTCATGGATTAAAATCCTGCAGCGCACGCAAGGTCCCCCTGCTCAAGCCAGCGCATGTCCAGGCCCGTCTGAAGTTTGCCAATGACCATCTGGATTATCCAGAGGAGGAATGGGAGAAGGTCATGTGGTCTGATGAGACAAAAATATAGCTTTTTGGTCTAAACTCCACTCGCCGTGTTTGGAGGAAGAAGAAGGATGAGTACAACCCCAAGAACACCATCCCAACTGTGAAGCATGGAGGTGGAAACATCATTCCTTGGGGATGCTTTTCTGCAAAGGGGACAGGACGACTGCACCGTATTGAGGGGAGGATGGATGGGGCCATGTATCGCGAGATCTTGGCCAACAACCTCCTTCCCTCAGTAAGAGCATTGAAGATGGGTCGTGGCTGGGTCTTCCAGCATGACAACGACCCGAAACACACAACCAAGGCAACTAAGGAGTGGCTCCGTAAGAAGCATCTCAAGGTCCTGGAGTGGCCTAGCCAGTCTCCAGACCTGAACCCAATAGAAAATCTTTGGAGGGAGCTGAAAGTCCGTATTGCCCAGCGACAGCCCCGAAACCTGAAGGATCTGGAGAAGGTCTGTATGGAGGAGTGGGCCAAAATCCCTGCTGCAGTGTGTGCAAACCTGGTCAAGACCTACAGGAAACGTATGATCTCTGTAATTGCAAACAAAGGTTTCTGTACCAAATATTAAGTTCTGCTTTTCTGATGTATCAAATACTTATGTCATGCAATAAAATGCAAATTAATTACTTAAAAATCATACAATGTGATTTTCTGGATTTTTGATTCCGTCTCTCACAGTTGAAGTGTACCTATGATAAAAACTACAGACCTCTACATGCTTTGTAAGTAGGAAAACCTGCAAAATCGGCAGTGTATCAAATACCCACTGTATATGTGTATATATATGTATGTATGTATGTATGTGTGTATCTTGCATATATGTATGTGTGTGTACATATGTATGTGTGTGTGTATATATATATATACAGTCGTGGTCAAAAGTTTTGAGAATGACACAAGTATTGGTCTTCACAAAGTTTGCTGCTTCAGTGTTATGAGATATTTTTGTCAGATGTTACTATGGTATACTGAAGTATAATTACAAGCATTCCATAAGTGTCAAAGGCTTTTATTGACAATTACATTAAGTTTATGCAAAGAGTCAATATTTGCAGCGTTGACCCTTCTTTTTCTAGACCTCTGCAATTCGCCCTGGCATGCTGTCAATTAACTTCTGGGCCACATCCTGGCTGATGGCAGCCCATTCTTGCATAATCAATGCTTGGAGTTTGTCAGAATTTGTGGATTTTTGTTTACCCACCCACCTCTTGAAGATCGACCACAAGTTCTCAATGGGATTAAGGTCTGGGGAGTTTCCTGGCCATGGACCCAACATTTCGATGCTTTGCTCCCCGAGCCACTTAGTTATCACTTTTGCCTTATGGCAAGGTGCTCCATCATGCTGGAAAAGGCATTGGTCATCACCAAACTGTTCTTGGATGGTTAGGAGAAGTTGCTCTCGGAGGATGTGTTGGTACCATTCTTTATTCATGGCTGTGTTCTTAGGCAAAATTGTGAGTGAGCCCACTCCCTTGGCTGAGAAGCAACCCCACACATGAATGGTCTCAGGATGCTTTACTGTTGGCATGACACAGGACTGATGGTAGCGCTCACCTTGTCTTCTCCGGACAACGTGTTTTCCGGATGCCCCAAACAATCGGAAAGGAGATTTATCAGAGAAAATGACTTTACCCCAGTCCTCAGCAGTCCAATCACTGTACCTTTTGCAGAATATCAGTCTGTCCCTGATGTTTTTCCTGGAGAGAAGTGGTTTCTTTGCTGCCCTTCTTGACACCAGGCCATCCTTCAAAAGTCTTAGCCTCACTGTGCCTGCAGATGCACTCACACCTGCCTGCTGCCATTCCTGAGCAAGCTCTGCACTGGTGGTTACCCGATCCCGCAGCTGAATCAACTTTAGGAGACGGTCCTGGCGCTTGCTGGATTTTCTTGGGCGCCCTGACGCCTTCTTCACAACAATTTAACCTCTCTCCTTGAAGTTCTTGATGATACGATAAATGGTTGATTTAGGTGCAATCTTACTAGCAGCAATATCCTTGCCTGTGAAGCCCTTTTTGTGCAAAGCAATGATGACGGCACATATTTCCTTGCAGGTAACCATGGTTAACAGAGGAAGAACAATGATTTCAAGCACCACCCTCCTTTTAAAGCTTTCAGTCTGTTATTCTAACTCAATCATTATGACAGAGTGATCTCCAGCCTTGTCCTCGTCAACACTCTCACCTGTGTTAACGAGAGAATCACTGACATGATGGCAGCTGGTCCTTTTGTGGCAGGATTAATTAATTGCAATTCATCTGATCACTCTTCATGACATTCTGGAGTATATGCAAATTGCAATCATCAAAACTGAGGCAGCAGACTTTGTGAAAATTAGTATTTGTGTCATTCTCAAAACTTTTGACCACGACTGTATGTGTTTATGTATGTATATATATATATATGTGTATGAATGTGTATGTACAGTTGAAGTCGGAAGTTTACGTACACCTTAGCCAAATACATTTAAACTCAGTCTTTCGCAATTCCTGACATTTAATCCTAGTAAAAATTCCCTGTTTTAGGTCAGTTAGGATCACCACTTTATTTTAAGAATGTGAAATGTCAGAATAATAGTAGAGAGAATGATTTATTTCAGCTTTTATTTATTTCATCACATTCCCAGTGGGTCAGAAGTTTACATACACTCAATTAGTATTTGGTAGCATTGCCTTTAAATTGTTTAACTTGGGTCAAACGTTATGGGTAGCCTTCCACAAGCTTCCCACAATAAGTTGGGTGAATTTAGGCCCATTCCTCCTGACAGAGCTGGTGTAACTGAGTCAGGTTTGTAGGCCTCCTTGCTCGCACACGCTTTTTCAGTTCAGCCCACACATTTTCTATAGGATTGAGGTCAGGACTTTGTGATGGCCACTCCAATACCTTGACTTTGTTGTCCTTAAGCCATTTTGCCACAACTTTGGAATTATATTTGGGGTCATTGTCCATTTGGAAGACCCATTTGCGACCAAGCTTTAACTTCCTGATTGTGTCTTGAGACGTTGCTTCAATATATCCACATAATTTTCCTTCCTCATGATGCCATCTATTTTGTGAAGTGCACCAGTCCCTCCTGCAGCAAAGCACCCCCACAGCATGATGCTGCCACCCCCGTGCTTCACGGTTGGGAGGATGTTCTTCGGCTTGCAAGCCACCCCCTTTTTCCTCCAAACATAACAATGGTCATTATGGCCAAACAGTTCTATTTTTGTTTCATCAGACCAGAGGACATTACTCAAAAAAGTACGATCTTTGTCCCCATGTGCAGTTGCAAACCATAGTCTGGCTTTTTAATGGCGGTTTTGGAGCAGTGGCTTCTTCCTTGTTGAGCGGCCTTTCAGCTTACAGTGGGGAAAAAAAGTATTTAGTCAGCCACCAATTGTGCAAGTTCTCCCACTTAAAAAGATGAGAGATGCCTGTAATTTTCATCATAGGTACACGTCAACTATGACAGACAAATTGAGAAAATAAAATCCAGAAAATCACATTGTAGGATTTGTTATGAATTTATTTGCAAATTATGGTGGAAAATAAGTATTTGGTCACCTACAAACAAGCAAGATTTCTGGCTCTCACAGACCTGTAACTTCTTCTTTAAGAGGCTCCTCTGTCCTCCACTCGTTACCTGTATTAATGGCACCTGTTTGAACTTGTTATCAGTATAAAAGACACCTGTCCACAACCTCAAACAGTCACACTCCAAACTCCACTATGGCCAAGACCAAAGAGCTGTCAAAGGACACCAGAAACAAAATTGTAGACCTGCACCAGGCTGGGAAGACTGAATCTGCAATAGGTAAGCAGCTTGGTTTGAAGAAATCAACTGTGGGAGCAATTATTAGGAAATGGAAGACATACAAGACCACTGATAATCTCCCTCGATCTGGGGCTCC
Organism: Coregonus lavaretus; assembly: GCF_964263955.1. Taxonomy (NCBI): domain Eukaryota; kingdom Metazoa; phylum Chordata; class Actinopteri; order Salmoniformes; family Salmonidae; genus Coregonus; species Coregonus lavaretus. The sequence goes on from NC_140007.1 coordinate 31,566,486, forward strand.
ACGCAAGATCTCACCCCGTGGGGTCAAAATGATCACAAGAACGGTGAGCAAAAATCCCAGAACCACACGGGGGGACCTAGTGAATGACCTGCAGAGAGCTGGGACCAAAGTAACAAAGCCTACCATCAGTAACACACTACGCCTCCAGGGACTCAAATCCTGCTGTGTCCCCCTGCTTAAGCCAGTACATGTCCAGGCCCGTCTGAAGTTTGCTAGAGTGCATTTGGATGATCCAGAAGAGGATTGGGAGAATGTCATATGGTCAGATGAAACCAAAATAGAACTTTTTGGTAAAAACTCAACTCGTCGTGTTTGGAGGACAAAGAATGCTGAGTTGCATCCAAAGAACACCATACCTACTGTGAAGCATGGGGGTGGAAACATCATGCTTTGGGGCTGTTTTTCTGCAAAGGGACCAGGACGACTGATCCGTGTAAAGGAAAGAATGAATGGGGCCATGTATCGTGAGATTTTGAGTGAAAACCTCCTTCCATCAGCAAGGGCATTGAAGATGAAACGTGGCTGGGTCTTTCAGCATGACAATGATCCCAAACACACCGCCCGGGCAACGAAGGAGTGGCTTCGTAAGAAGCATTTCAAGGTCCTAGAGTGGCCTAGCCAGTCTCCAGATCTCAACCCCATAGAAAATCTTTGGAGGGAGTTGAAAATCCATGTTGCCCAGCGACAGCCCCAAAACATCACTGCTCTAGAGGAGATCTGCATGGAGGAATGGGCCAAAATACCAGCAACAGTGTGTGAAAACCTTGTGAAGACTTACAGAAAACGTTTGACCTGTGTCATTGCCAACAAAGGGTATACAACAAAGTATTGAGAAACTTTTGTTATTGACCAAATACTTATTTTCCACCATAATTTGCAAATAAATTCATAAAAAATCCTACAATGTGATTTTCTGGAATTTCTTTTCTCATTTTGTCTGTCATAGTTGACGTGTACCTATGATGAAAATTACAGGCCTCTCTCATCTTTTTAAGTGGGAGAACTTGCACAATTGGTGGCTGACTAAATACTTTTTTTCCCCACTGTATGTCGATATAGGACTCGTTTTACTGTGGATATAGATACTTTTGTACCTGTTTCTTCCAGCATCTTCACAAGGTCCTTTGCAGTTGTTCTGGGATTGATTTGCCCTTTTCGCACCAAAGTACGTTCATCTCTAGGAGATGGAACGCGTCTACTACCTGAGTGGTATGACGGCTTCGTGGTCCCACGGTGTTTATACTTGCGTACTATTGTTTGTACAGATGAACGTGGTACTTTCAGGTGTTTGGAAATTGCTCCCAAGGATGAACCAGACTTGTGGAGGTCTACAATTTTTTTTCTGAGGTCTTGGCTGATTTCTTTTGATTTTCCCATGATGTCAAGCAAAGAGGCACTTAGTTTGAAGGTAGGCCTTGAAATACATCCACAAGTACACCTCCAATTGACTCAAATTATGTCAATTAGCCTATCAGAATCTTCTAATGCCATGACATAATTTTCTGGAATTTTCCAAGCTGTTTAAAGACACAGTCAACTTAGTGTATGTATACTTCTGACCCACTGGAATTGTGATACAGTGAATTATAAGTTAAATAATCTATCTATAAACAATTGTTGGAAAAATTACTTGTGTCATGCACAAAGTAGATGTCCTAACCGACTTGCCAAAACTATATTTTGTTAACAAGAAATTTGTGGAGTGGTTGAAAAATGAGTTTTAATTACTCCAACCTAAGTGTATGTAAACTTCCGACTTCAACTGTATGTATGTATGTATGTGTGTATATATATATATATATATATATATATATATATATATATATACAGTGGGGAGAACAAGTATTTGATACAATGCCGATTTTGCAGGTTTTCCTACTTACAAAGCATGTAGAGGTCTGTAATTTTTATCATAGGTACACTTCAACCGTGAGAGACTGAATCTAAAACAAAAATCCAGAAAATCACATTGTATGATTTTTAAGTAATTAATTTGCATTTTATTGCATGACATAAGTATTTGATCACCTACCAACCAGTAAGAATTCTGGCTCTCACAGACCTGTTAGTTTTTCTTTAAGAAGCCCTCCTGTTCTCCACTCATTACCTGTATTAACTGCACCTGTTTGAACTCGTTACCTGTATAAAAGACACCTGTCCACACACTCAATCAAACACACTCCAACCTCTCCACAATGGCCAAGACCAGAGAGCTGTGTAAGGACATCAGGGATAAAATTGTAGACCTGCACAAGGCTGGGATGGGCTACAGGACAATAGGCAAGCAACTTGGTGAGAAGGCAACAACTGTTGGCGCAATTAGTAGAAAATGGAAGAAGTTCAAGATGACGGTCAATCACCCTCGGTCTGGGGCTCCATGCAAGATCTCACCTCGTGGGGCATCAATGATCATGAGGAAGGTGAGTTCAGTCTCCAGACCTGAACCCAGTAGAAAATCTTTGGCGGGAGCTGAAAGTCTGTATTGCCCAGCGACAGCCCCGAAACCTGAAGGATCTGGAGAAGGTCTGTATGGAGGAGTGGGCCAAAATCCCTGCTGCAGTGTGTGCAAACCTGGTCAAGACCTACAGGAAACGTATGATCTCTGTAATTGCAAACAAAGGTTTCTGTACCAAATGTTAAGTTCTGCTTTTCTGAAGTATCAAATACTTATGTCATGCAATAAAATGCAAATTAATTACTTAAAAATCATACAATGTGATTTTCTGGATTTTTGTTTTAGATTCCGTCTCTCACAGTTGAAGTGTACCTATGATAAAAATTACAGACCTCTACATGCTTTGTAAGTAGGAAAACCTGCAAAATCGGCAGTGTATCAAATACTTGTTCTCCCCACTGTATATATATATATATATATATATATATATATATATATATATATATATATATATATATATATATATATATATGCGAGAAAAAAACCCATGGGGGATTGGAAGTGATGCAGACAATTACATTGATGGAAGTTACAATCTATCTGCAATATTAAAGCTGATCTACCCACAAAAAAAATAAACTCTCTCTCTCTCTCCTTCTCTGTGTCACTAGGTATAAGAGGACCCATGATACTATTTCTCATGCAGGACAGATCAGCACTGCTGCCATGTCCACAATGGGTGTGGCCATCACAAGGAGACTGGGAGAAATGAGGTACCTTCAGCCTCCCCTTCACTCTTTTATTATCCTCCCATACATCCTCCTATTCTTTCCATCTTCCTTTACCACCTCTAAAACTCATCTGTCCACCAGTGTGGCCACCCTTCATATTCGTCATCTATTTTCTTCATCCATTAAATTATCCATCCATCTTTATAATCCAGCTATATACTGTATATTCAGCTATTTTCATGCAGTTCCCCTTCACAGGACACATTTGTTGAGGACAAAGGTTTCTTCTTGCGGACTTGTTTATGAATGCCAGGGAGAAAACAACAGCCTTAATCCAATCAGATCAGTCTGTTTTAGTTGGCAACAATATCTGTTTATCTACTGTACTGTTCCTACAAAGCCTTTAAATGGAGCCTGTGTAAAGGGTAGCTGCTGATGTTAGTGGTTAAGAGCGTTGTGCCAGTAACCGAAAGGTCACTGGTTCTAATCCCTGAGCTGACTAGGTGAATGATATGCCCTTGAGCAAGGCACTTAACTCTAATTGCTCATGTAAGTCGCTCTGGATAAGAGCGTCTGCTAAATGACGTAAATGTGATGCATGCTTGCTTTCCATTAATGGAAAGCACACACAGACAGACACACACTCATACATCGCACTGCCAATTTACACCTCCATGTATTCTCTTGATTACTGTATCTGACCATCTCTCTTTCCCCATCTCTTTCCTGTAACGCTGCCCACTGACTGGATAGAGCACTGCCTTTGCCTAGCCCACCTCGGTAAGGATAGTAGGAGTGCCCTGGCCTCCAGCCTATTGCACCAGATTGTCTCCCCTCTGAAGCTTTGTGATGATGAATAATCTTGATTTCGATGTGAAATATTCTCACAGACTGTTGCATTAGCTTTAGCCTCGGGGGTCCAGGCTCCTCGGCCCTGCAAGACTATATTACTTTAGACCTGAGTGAACTAACTAACTAATTAACTAAAACTAACTACTGAGTGAAGTGTTGCATTCGTTTAGACCTGAGTGAACTGCCCAAGTTGATATGTGCACGTTAATGTTGCTGACCTTTCACCCTTCACCTAATTAAGCTGCTACTGATATTGTCTATTGTTCTTGCTCACATGCTGTACTGCTGTAGGCCTGGCCTACTACATGCTGTACTGCTGTAGGCCTGGCCTACTACATGCTGTACTGCTGTAGGCCTGGCCTACTACATGCTGTACTGCTGTAGGCCTGGCCAACTACATGCTGTACTGCTGTAGACCTGGCCTACTACATGCTGTACTGCTGTAGGCCTGGCCTACTACATGTTGTACTGCTCTTACTCATCTCTCTTTGTGTCTCTTTCTGCTCTCTGAAACACCAGCCCCTCCTTGGGCCACTCCATCAGTGTGCCTGCTATGAGTATGAGGTAAGACACTGGGCACGCCTGTTTCAAGCTCTGACATCCCTGAAATTCTGCCCTACTACTACTTCCTGCAGTACCTCCATAGGTGGTGAATGACATTTGAATGATATTAACCTCGTCCCCAGGCTAATTGCGAACAGCGCTTGGGGAGGAAGACTCTGGTGAACGAGATTAGAATGACATTAATGCTGCAAGTAAAAAAAGTTAAATTTAGTTCGATTTATCTTTGAGTGAATCGTTTAACCTGAAATGATACTGTACCTCAAAGTGATTTCAATTGTTTAAGGGATAATGTATCTTTCTGCCTTAGACATTCCAATACATTCAAGTCCTTTGAAGACATGGTGGGAAGCGTGAAGGTTAGTGTCTGTGCTTTCGCAAAATCACAAACACAAAGAACAGAAAATACTGTATTGTCTCGTCTTTAAAATTAAAACAAATTCCTCATCTCTCTACTGTCTCCTGTCTCTCACACAGAACAAGGTGTCTGGGAGTCGAGGGAATGACGGAGATGTCTCTGGGTTTGGTAGAAGCCCCTCTCAGAACAGTGGTTCCTTCTAACATAATCCACCTAATTTTCCCTGCACCATCTGTAATCTTACTACAGTATACTCCCTTAATCACTTTAACCTGATGTCATTGTCCATACTACCCCATCAGACAGTAAACATTGTGTAGGATGTTGATAAATGAATAAATGACCAAATACAATTTCTATGGACTCCGTGTGGGCTGTGCAGAGATATTTAACTTTTTTGTTGTTGTTGGAGTGGGGTGGGAGAGATTTAAAATGGCATACTGTGAATTGAATGTCATCAAGCAACAAATATTTTTCTAAAATTGTATAGAATGTAGCTTCAGGTGTGAGATAAGGAGCAATGAGTTTCATATAGCTTTGACAGTGTTGGTTCCAACCATTCATTCAAAATGTTAAGTGTTATTTCCAATATCCAGCTATTTATATTGTCCTATTGTTTGAAGGAAAATATCACTGTTAGCCTATATCCTGCTACTTCATTCTAAGAACATAACAATCACAAATGTACAGTAAAGTATTTTTGTACTTTGAGAATTCTTAATTAAAACGTATTATGTGGTTTGGTCTCATGTGTAATGATTTATTGATACTATACCTTACGGTTAGCATAACGAGATACATAAAAGTGATTATTGTTGTTGTTACAGTTGACAGCCATAACGTTGATACGGTGATGGTGGTATATAATAGATCCCGGTAGAACAGTGATGTTGTAAAAGTGAATTCCCTGACCGGGAATCGAACCCGGGCCGCGGCGGTGAGAGCGCCGAATCCTAACCACTAGACCACCAGGGAAGGCTGAATGGTGGAAGTACTGTTGAGTTTTTAACCTTGAATACCCGATTATTCTTTCTCTTTTTCATTTTTTTATTTTATTTAACCTATATTTAATTAGGCAAGTCAGTTAAGAACAAATTCTTATTTACAATGACGGCCTACCAAAAGGCAATATGGTAGTAGCACAAAACATGGTACAAACATTTTTGCCCACAGACAACAGCACAACAATACATCATGCGAAGCAGGCACAACTGTCAGTAGGTGTCCATGATTGAGTCTTTGAATGAAGAGATGGAGATAAAACTGTCCAGTTTTAGTGTTTTTTTGCAGCTCGTTCCAGTCGCTAGCTGCAGCGAACTGAAAAGAGGAGCAACCCAGGGATGTGAAGATATTATACAATTTATACGAACAACTGTTACAATCAACTTACAAACATTGAAAATAAAAATTCAGATCATGACATATGTTCTGCTTTCACAGCCTATGAGTTACGATTAATTCCTAAATGCGAAATTCCACGCCATAGCTAGAAAACCAAATTAAAGCAGTGAATCACAACTTTCACTGGGTTAAAGTTCCCTGACTTATGCTCAGTTCCTCGTGTTGTTTATTGTTTCCACAGAGTTGACGTGGCAAGGGCATTGCAACCAATGATTGTGATATCATTGATTGCAACGCATGTTTTGTGCTTGCCTTGCCTGGTGGAAATACTGTATTAAAGGACCCTATCCACGCCCATCAGCAGCTCGTCCAGTAGGCGTCACATCCTGCATTGTATAAAGCTACCTGCCTGTCCCTCTTCAGTAGCCTGCCTATTCCTACACTGACTACACCATAAAGACCTTGAAGGGTCCTTTCCGAGAACATACCCACAAATGGGCAATAAGAGTCATTTAGCTTAATTCACCGAGCCTTGCCAACCGACCCTCATCCTCAATCCTTTGTTGTTTTTCAACATCATCAAACGCCAAATACAAAGGTAAGATTGATTTGATTGCTTTTAGATTAAGGCAAACAATATTGTATAACCTATACTATATTGTCTAATAATGGACATTGTGTTTCCAATCCTATATGTTGACCTATTAAAGAAAGAGCTATGGTACTAAATTACATCTTATTTATTGTCCTGGCACAAATCATTACAAATGCACATTTCACATTGTCTTTAACAATGTAATAGGCTTAAGATACCGAAATCAGACTGTGGGGTTTTCTCTTTTCCACCAGCTTTGTATCATATCTGATTCTAATCATCATCTCACCAGAGGCAGATCAGGGATAATTCTCTGATCTGTAATCAGTTGAATAATTGTTGTTAGGTGGCCCACTGTATATGGATTTTGACTGCTGATATTTTAGTCTTTGCATCTACATTTTATCTGGATGGTCTATTGTTTATCATGTACCTGCCAGTGCTGCTGTCATTTATTTTGCTGCAGGTGAGGTTATATTGTATTGGTCTCCTGCTGGCATGGTCTTTGCTACCCAGGATCCTTGGGACCTCCCTACTCTAAACCCTAACCCTTACCCTAACCTTAACCTTAAACTTAACCATAACCATAACCTAACCCTAACCTTAACCCTTACCTTAACCATTTTAAATTTCAACTTCAATAGGGTAGGGACATCCCAAGAAACCCGGATAGCATGGACCCTGTTGGCATGAATCAAATCAAATCAAATTTTATTGGTCTGTACATATACTTTGCAGATGTAATCACAGGTGCAGCGAAACGCTTATGTTTCTATCTCCACCAGTGCAGTAATACCTAACAATATACACAAATATAAAATATATCAGAATGACCAATGTCAGAGTCCGTAATATATATGTATACAGTATGGACAGTATATGAATATAAAAGGTGTGTACAGCAGTAGTTATATAGGATGAGCCTTGACTAGAATACAGTAAAACAGTATGAATATAATGTGCAATGCGGATGCACATTCACACACATCTATTGTGCCCCACAGCAGTAAACATTTATTTTAACTTTATTTTTCCACTGTGCGAAGGGAATTGGTTTATCCTTGAGATGTTTTTTTTGCAACTGCCTATGTAGCACAGATGAGAATTAGGCTGGCAATCCCCAGCCATCTGGACTAGAGCTTCTGTCCTGTCTGGACCGGTTTGGACAGGATAGAACTGACTTAGCATCGAACATGTAATCATGAGGTTGTTTCTCAGTAAACAATTCACTTTTGCTTATAGCAATGTAGTTTAGTTGGGGAGTAAAACCACGTTTTTGGCATGTTTCATTCCACTGCAGTGTTTGAGATGTCAGTGTGAGTGTTTACCACAGTTGAACTGTTGGTAACCTTTCTCTTAGAAAGAGGTTTTTGAGTCCTGTATAGTCCTGCTTACCGGTATATTCTGTTTTTCGAGTGGCTTAGTCAGTACCTTACAGGTCCTGTAGCGGCTAGCCCCAGTGTTGAGGCCTGCCACGTACCTAGCCGGTGCACAGCACTCTGTTTCCTGGCTAGGTGCCCAGAAGTTGGGACATTATACCTGCAAACCCCAGCCCCAGACTATCCAGTTATTTTCAGAACATGGTGTTGAAATCAGACTCTCAGCACAAGTGTTGACCTCTATTACCTCTCTAAGCCAACAGTGAAACCTGCCTATAATAGGCTAATGATAGGCTTCTGTGAATGGATGATGCTAGTAATCATGAAATAGGTAATACGCTTTGCACAAAGGCTTTTGCACAGCTATTTGTCTATGTTCAGTATGTTGTGTTACGGCACATTCATTGAGATCTAGCATGCAGCATTCATAGACAATATTATTTGGCTCATCCCAGTATCACTTGCCTCTGCTTGCAAGGTTCATGTCTCCACACTCTAATAACCCATTCTTTTCTCTCTCCTTTCCTCTATCTCCCTAAGGTTTCCCATCTTCCATCTTTGAGCGGTTTTGAAGGAAAGGTCGAAGAAAATGGCAGCAATTCCATCCACCGGCTCTCTCATTGCCACCCATGATTACTACAGAAGGCGCATAGGATCCACCTCTAGCAACAGCTCTTGTGGCAGTTCTGAGTACGCTGGCGAAGTCATTCCACACCCCCCAGGTACAGATGATCAGATAACTGCCACGGTGCCTCTGAAATGGCATCCTATTCTCTATATAGTGCACTACTTTTGACCAGGGCCTGTGGGGCTCTGGTCAAATGTAGTGCACTATGTAAGGAAACAGTTGCCATTTCAGACAACTCTCACTCTGACAAATGCCTTTAATTAGGAACATATCCTCTATCTCTCCGTGTGACTTGATCTGACCAGGTTCCTCATCTTCCTTTTGTATTATTCTTCTCAGGTCTGCAGAGACAGGACTCTGGTCACTGGTGGTCTTCTTTCTTCTTCCCAAACAAACAGAACCAGCCTGGCAGCATGGTTGGATCTGAACAGAAGTGAGTTCACTAACCTAGGAGTCACATAAATTGATCAAATCCATGCATGGTTTAAATGTTGTGCTTGATTTCTCCTTTCTTTGTAAAATGTATAATTTTGAGTAACCAGTTGTTAGGCCTAATTGTAGCTGTGTATTTCCCTCTTGTTGCAGGAGTGGAACATACACGGTGAACAACTGTCAGGTGACTTGTATTGCCAGGGAGATGGTGTTGAAGAGGCAGCTCAGTGAAAGCAGCGACTCTGGGAAGATGGAAAATGGGAGCCCACCACCCTCCTAATTCCATCTTCTCTTCTCCCCAAACCCTTATCCTCAACACCCAACATCCCACTCCTCACCACCCCATGGAGATGGAGGCAGTGGAGACTACTTTTTTTTACCTTTTAGTGATGGAGGCTGCTTTTCCTCCCGCTTTGTTTATAAATAATATATGATATCTTTTTATAATAAAGACTAAAAAAGCACACAAAAAAAAAAAAAAATCCCCAGTCTCTGTCTGATATCATGCTTTTTGCTGTTAAATAAATCAAAGTTCTTGCAATTAATACTTTTTTCTTGAATTGTATTCCCTATTCAATGGACTAAATAAGTCCCTAAATATTTTATTTGATATATTTTTAGTTAATATTTGGAATCTATCAACAAGATTAGGGCAGAAATTTCTCTCTAGTTATTTCACCTGATTAACCTAATTAGTGAGAAAGTATAGTTTATAATAGCTTACTTTCTATAACAAGAGTGAATATCCCTATAACTCATAGTCACTATATTGAACATGTGAAGTGTCCATGGCTCTGATGATAGGGGATAGACAGACTTTAGAAGGGGCAGTTCTGGCGTTCACAATATGTAACCCGATAATAATAACGATCCTGAGAACTCCATTGTCAGGTTTGTTCATGTCAAAACTGATGAGTGTAGTATATGTTTTACAACATGCTGCCAGCCAGTGTTGATGTACTTGCTAAATGGAATTAAGCCGGTTAGGCTGCTATATGATTAGCAACAGCTAATTGATAAAGACGATGGCTTATATAATACAGTATTCCTGTTCTGTTCTGAAATCTAGGTCAACCACCTGTGGAACATTCTGGTGGATAAAAGTGAATGTCGACTATATTTTTTATACAGTCTTTCTATGATCTCAACATATTGGTTTGGTGGAGTCAACACCTAGTTATATCAACAAGGATACAATAAAGTACACTTTCAGGATTGTTCATTAAAGCATGGAGCTAATGGGAAGAGTTCACTAGTTTTACACTGACTGAAGACATCGACAATGTTTACTCCAGTTACTGTAGCTAACCATTTAACTTAACCTATATTTATACAGGTTATTCTCATTGAGATCAAATCTATTTAGCAAGAGAGACCTGTAGACATGGCTCTTACATACAGGCTACATAGATACATGTTACGTGTTGTGACATAGCCTACATGTTAAGATGCACAGTGTGATATGTATAGCACCAAATAGTTATTGTGGTCACTTAAGCATTTCATTTATGCATGGAAGATTTTCTGTGCGCATGCATAATACACTTTCACGTTCTTGCCATGCTGACAGATTTATAACTGGAGGGGAATCAACAATCTGTCAACATCGGAGTTGATAGAGCAGGTGCATGTGTCGTGAACTGGATTAACCAAACACCAAATCTATGTAAAAGGATACACAATCTCCCAAAAACAGTAGTTGTTTTGTTCTGCAAACTGACCATGAAACTAAACAGAAAAAAATAAGGATTGAGGATCCACTGCACTACTGGGAGAGCTTTAAGAACTGAATCTTGAACTTATCTTACTCAGCCACTGGAACACAGAAAATAACAGTCCGGAAAACGGTCTGTCATGATAGGAGCAATCCTTATTAAGAGTTTAAAACTGGTTCAAACAAAACAATAACCTGGAACAAAACTAAACATGTGACTGACAAAGCTTGTTCAGAGCACTTGACCTGTGTCAATGTGACATTTAAAGACTAAGCACCTAAATACCATTGCCTCAACAAATGCCATAACCTTCAACAAATACACTCAACACCCCCTCCTCCCCCCTGCTCTCCCTGTTGCTATTCCTGAGCTAGCATTTCTAATTATGTTTCAGTCTCTAAATCTGGAACACCTACAGACATGGGAATCTCCCATCCATGGTCCGAGCATGCGCTGTGACTGGCGCTCCTTATTTTACCTCAGAGGACAGAGGATAATGTAGGTTACCATGCTCAAAGTTCAGGGAGCACAGTGGGAGAGAAAGAGATGTGGGGGGGGGGGGGAGTCGAGAGATAGAGAGACACAAATATCACATTCACTACCGTATGAAAGGGCGAGAGGTAAAGACAAACAGACAGAGAAGCAGACGTTATGTAAAGTGGGTAAGAGGTGAGTAGGTTCAGGTGTCATTTTTATATGTGGTCTCAGGTTGGGCCTTGTGTGGCAGCAGGCCCAGTTGTCCCTGATGGACAGTGCCTCATCATGGGCTCAGTGATATAAGGGAAATGTGGGGCAAACATATAGCAGCTGTCTGGCCGAGTCAGAGCTCTGACCCACTAAATCTATTGAATGCAGCTAGAATGCAGCCTCTGAACTTTCACAGTAGAGATAGTTGGGAGGTAGAGGTGGGAGTTTGGGGAATGGAAGGGATGTGGGTTGACGGGGGTTCTCCACATCACACAGAATATTACAGTAACATGGAGTCTATTAGGAGTGGGACACAGTGTTAATATTACTCTGGTTGGGTGTCTTTTTATTTTTATTAATTATTAGTGTACTTGTTTGACATTTTACTACACCCGCTATAACATCTGCTAAACTGTGTATGTAACAGATAAATGTTGATTTGATTTGTTAGGGTTAGGTTTAGGGTTGAGGGTTAGAGTTGAACTGGGATGTGGACACTAAGGGTTAGAGTTAGGGTTAGGGTTGAGGCGAGGGTTAGGGTTGAACTGGGATGTGGACACGAAGCTAGGGTAAGGGTTAGGGTTAGGTTTAAGGCTAAAGCCAAGGCCAATGTCAGGATGTTCTCCCCTTTAAACCGTTAAACAGAATAAACCAGTAACCTATAAGTATTATGAGTGGGAAAGGACACAGTGTTTGTATCACTGTCTCAGTTGGTTTGTGGCCAGGGCCACCAAGTTCAGTTTCCTGTAAGCCAGGGTTAATGTGCTGGACGCAGGGAGAACGTGTACACACTTGGATCATGTTATTGAGTGTTTGCAGACTGTGCACGTGTCCCAATGTGAACTTCCAACATAAACACAGAGTTCCCTGAAGTGTTCCTCTCTCATGATTGATAAGCTCAGTAACGTTTTCACGCAACAACAACAGAGTTCTCTTGGCAGTAAACTACCACTCAGGTGACCTCCACACGTTTCTGGTAAACTCAGAAGCATAAAGATATAAGCAATAAACTCTGGAGAATAAGTGTTGTAATATAAATGATAAGTTAGTGTTATAACGCTATAAGAATATGTTTATAAGAATAAGCGAGTTACTGTTATGATACAGTTATAATGCAACCCCAATGAGCATCAGAGCTCTGATAAATTGCCGCATGTGAAACATGACAGAGGGAAATACAGCCCATGCTTCCAATTTGTAAGTCGCTCTGGATAAGAGCGTCTGCTAAATGACGTAAATGTAAATGTAAATGGTACCTTCTCAGCAGGTCAAGACAGGACCAAGCTCTCCCTCTAACTGGATGCTTGGTCCATTTTCGTGCCCTGATTGTGAAATAGCTTTTGCCTTTTGATCCCAGCCAGACATGTAACTGTAGGCAGCCAGAAACATGTAACCTAGTCGTTCAAACCCTCTACACTGTCGCCATTAAATGTAAATCATTATTTAATTAGGCCATTGTTCAGGACCACGTTTGAACTGAAGAGTCCTGTGAGATGAAGAAATTTTCTAATTTAAATGAAGGATTGCATTTGAGGGAAATAGTATTGACATTATTTCTTCACATGATGCAGAATACTCTCAGTTCTTTGTAATGGCTACACCTGATAATAACGTTACACACACTCACTTAGTCAATTGCAAAGAGATTGTCCACTTGGACTGAGGTAATTCACTCAAACACACATGCTATTAGCAGATACTGTATGTAAGGGCACACTTAAAGCATCTGTGAAGCTCATAACAAATCCCACAAATCTGCAGTCAGTGCTGTTACTGTCAACTGGCCGTGGTTCTATGCTGCGCCCTTGTGGCTGTTATTGGTTTATTGCTGAAGTTTAAATGGACTGGACTTTCAGTCTCCCTGCTGCTGCTTTCTGTCTCCTTGCTGATCGCTTGTGAGCTTAGGCTGTCACTACGGTCCTTTGCATAGTGGTACACGGTCAGAAGAAAACCTTCCCCAAAGCAGAGAGACATTTACTCTGTTCCCTCATCCTCAGGTGTTGTTTGATGGTTTGCATCTTATGACCTCATCTTGCATCTTATGACCTCATCTTATGACCTCATCAGTTTGCATCTTATGACCTCATCAGTCTTCCAGAGCCTGATAGACTGGAAATGCTGCATAATTATCTCTACACAACAGATTAAGTATACACATTTTAAACGTATTTGAAGCCTTGGAAGGAGACAGGGAATAGTTATGTACTTCAACTCATTTCTTAAAAAAGTGATTGGCAAGGCAAAGGTAAATGTGACAGAGTATGGACAAATCTTTATAACTGTGTTGGAGACAGTGGCTATAGGCACATTCAGGAGGTGCAGCAGCTCAGATAGTGACATTGAAAATTATTATGTACAGCTGCATCCGTATCCTGTTCATTCTGTGGTTATTATTGTCACACCCTGATCTGTTTCACCTGTCTTTGTGCTTGTCTCCATCCCCCTCCAGGTGTCGCCCAGCTTCCCCATTATCCCCAGTGTATTTATAACTGTGTTCTCTGTTTGTCTGTTGCCAGTTCATTTTGTTTCGTTAAGCCTTCCAGCGGTTTTCCCCTTGCGCTTGTCTTTTTCAAGTTCCTGTTTTCTAGTTTTCCTGGTTTTGACAATTCTGCCTGCCCTGACCCTTAGCCTGCCTGACATTCTGTACCTTGTCACACCACCCTGGATTATTGACCTCTGCCTGCCCTGACCCTGAGCCTGCCGGCCGTTCTGTACCTTTTGGACCCTTGACCTGTCGTTTGCCTGCCCCCTCTTTTTGTAATAAACTTTTGTAACTTCGACACTGTCTGCATCTGGGTCTTCTCCTGAAACGTGATAATTATATACAGTATCTACAGTGAGGGAAAAAAGTATTTGATCCCCTGCTGATTTTGTACGTTTGCCCACTGACAAAGACATGATCAGATGTTCATTGGCAAACTTCAGACGGGCCTGTATATGTGCTTTCTTGAGCAGGGGGACCTTGCGGGCGCTGCAGGTTTTCAGTCCTTCATGGCGTAGTGTGTTACCAATTGTTTTATTGGTAACTATGGTCCCAGCTGCCTTGAGATCATTGACAAGATCCTCCCGTGTAGTTCTGGGCTGATTCCTCACCGTTCTCATGATCATGTGGTCCTCTGTAGCTCAGCTGGTAGAGCACGGCGCTTGTAACGCCAAGGTAGTGGGTTCGATCCCCGGGACCACCCATACACAAAAAATGTATGCACGCATGACTGTAAGTCGCTTTGGATAAAAGCGTCTGCTAAATGGCATATTATTATTATCATTGCAACTCCACAAGGTGAGATCTTGCATGGAGCCCCAGGCCGAGGGAGATTGACAGTTATTTTGTGTTTCTTACATTTGCGAATAATTGCACCAACTGTTGTCACCTTCTCACCAAGCTGCTTGGCGATGGTCTTGTAGCCCATTCCAGCCTTGTGTAGGTCTACAATCTTGTCCCTGACATCCTTGGAGAGCTCTTTGGTCTTGGCCATGGTGGAGAGTTTGGAATCTCATTGATCGATTGCTTCTGTGGACAGGTGTCTTTTATACAGGTAACAAACTGAGATTAGGAGCACTCCCTTTAAGAGTGTGCTCCTAATCTCAGCTCGTTACATGTATAAAAGACACCTGGGAGCCAGAAATCTTTCTGATTGAGAGGGGGTCAAATAATTATTTCCCAAAATGCAAATCAATTTATAACATTTTTGACATGCGTTTTTCTGGATTTTGTTGTTGTTATTCTGTCTCTCACTGTTCAAATAAACCTACCATTAAAATTATAGACTGATAATGTATTTGTCAGTGGGCAAACGTACAAAATCAGCAGGGGATCAAATGCTTTTTTCCCTCACTGTATATAAAGAGACTGAAGGCCTCACCATGGCAACAGAGAAGAGCTTGTGGAGCACATCTATCCACAACGCTATTCCATCTCTCCAATTCCATCTCTCCATCTCTCCCATACATTGTCTGCTCTGCATCCCCAATCCAAGAAAGTCATCCAAGTAGCCAAGTTTTGATTTTATTCAGTTACTGACATCTCAGAAGAGAACCTTGCAATGCTGCTGTTGGTAACCAACATTTTTTACTGTAGCGTTGACGTTACACTGAAAAAGCGCTATTTCAAAACAAACACAAGTCCCTCATCATTAGTGATATGTAAGAGGCAGAGAATATCCCGCCTGGGTGGCTTTGCATGAAACAAACAGATGAAAATGTTTCTGCCTTTTCTTTTGTTTTTTTAGTCGCTTCACATATATTAATACATATTTATACCTATAAACACTTTTTACCTATATACCTATAAAAAAAACAAAATATTCAGTCACATGTACTGGAAAAAGCTCCACTTTGAAATCACAATGATAAATGTACAATACAATGATAAATGTTTCATATAAATGTAATGGTAATAGGTAGAGAGACTTTACTGTCATCAATAAAGATCATAATGGATAAAAAATAAACTCAGAGATTCAGCGTTTCCTGAGGTTCTTGTGTTCCCCCTTGAGGACCAGGAGAAGGCAATGGCTTTTACGTCACATCACTGAGGAGCTGTTACGAGAGGTGAAAGTGTACCTAATAACAACCAGGGAATGTGATCACAATATAATGATAATAGAATGAGTGGCTGCCATTGTCCTATTATTCTCTTATCATGTTTTTCTTCTGTTGCTCAGTGATTGAGTTACACGCTAATGAATCCATTTGACACCACCCACCAGGAGCTTGTATCAGCATGTTAAAGAGGGCTATTCAGAAGGGAACAAACAGGTGGGTTATCTGTAATCCTTCAATGGGAATATGTGTATCATTATGCTACTGATAAATCTCAGACATAGATAGGCTATTCATGGTGCACTTTGAACTGGCGTGACGCTCACTCTCAGTCCTGAATTCCTAAAGAGTCTGACGCTATCAGCCATCACCAGAGACCACCCCAACCTGGTTGTCTTAGTCTTGCCCCACTTTGACCATGTGAATGTCATCTGACCTGACTACCTTTCAAAGCAGTCACATCTGTCTGCATTTGATGCAATGCACTAAAGAAATGTCTGAGTAAATATAAACAGGCAAGGTAGGGTGAGAAAATATAATGGACAAAAATGTAAAGTATTTTGAAAAATCTGTACATGTAAACATCACACTTTCACTGAGTCCAAAAAAACAGAAAGAAAAAATACAAAGCTTCACATTGGTATACAGTACATTACAAGCCCCTGCACATAACTACAGTCTCTGGCCAGTGCAGGAGAAGTAACAAATCAAATAATATCAAGAACAATAGAAGTTTTACAGAGCACCACCAACTGTTAAAACAGGCAAGGTTTGAACTTGAAACCACATACATTTTTCTGGAACAGTGCTGTACCCCACAGAAAAATTATTTA
The DNA here is from genome assembly GCF_964263955.1 of Coregonus lavaretus. Classification (NCBI taxonomy): domain Eukaryota; kingdom Metazoa; phylum Chordata; class Actinopteri; order Salmoniformes; family Salmonidae; genus Coregonus; species Coregonus lavaretus. The sequence goes on from NC_140007.1 coordinate 31,583,535, forward strand.
GGTTTAAAATGTTTATTTTAAAAACTTTTGTACAGCTATATATATATATCTGACCACATCAGCAATCCAAAAGTTACTAGGGCTTTTACGCTCAGTTTTTTATAAAACATCTATATATTAAATTGTCCTGCCAATGCAACGAGAAATCCCACTGGAATAAAATGTGTCTACAAATGGTTGTGTTTCATTGGTCACAGTAACTGCAGCACACACATAAAATGTAGCTCGTAGTCTTAAGATAAATTAAGAAGATACCATTTTTGGGATACACAAAGCAAAGTGATGCGTTAGTTAGAAACGTGACTGTTTAGAATGTAGATAAACCCGGCATCAGTAACATAATGTGTATCTGCATTATGATATGTTGTTGTCTAACCTAGCTATCTTAAGATGAATGGACTAATTGTAAGTCGTTCTGGATAAATGACTAAAATGCAAATGTAAGTGTAGAAGGCAGTTTACTGATGGCTGTTGGAGCTTATGGCTGGCCAAAAGTAGAAAAGGGGCAAGTAGAGGTGGAGGAGACATGGAAGACATTTGAGAGTATCGGGACAGAGCCCTACCCACTGGGCACAGACGTCAATTCGACATCTATTCCACGTTGGTTCAACGTAATTTCATTGAAATGACATGGAAACAACATTGATTCAGCCAGTGTGTGCCCTAGTGGGTACACTCTTAGAAAAAAGGGTTCCAAAATGGTTATTCAGCTGTCCCCATAGGAGAAACCTTTTTGATTCAAGGTAGGACCCTTTTTGGTTCCAGGTAGAACCCTTTTTGGTTCCAGGTAGAACTCTTATGGGTTCCATGTCGAAACCTCTGGGGAAAGGGTTCTACAATGGAACCCAATAGGGTTCTACCTGGAACCAAAATGGTTCTACCTGGAACCACAAAGAGTTCTTCAAAGGGTTCTTGTATGGTGACCCTTTTATAGTCTGTTCTAGATATCACCTTTTTTTCGAAGAGTGTAGGTATAGCTATCAAGTTGATTGATCCAAATGAGTCTATTCAAATTAACAATTTACCTGCGGTCAAATGTGTACACAAGCCTGAGCCCCCATGATTTTTCAAAATAACAGTTTCTAAAACCTGACTAGTCTAGCTAAAATACAATTTTAGAAGTCTGATGTGTGCAAAATATAATGCTCTTTTAAAGCAGCACTTTTCTTGTGTTGCTAGTAAAAATTCAGATTGAAATTATTTAGTTTTTAAGACAGTGAGATTGGCTGAATTTTGCATGAGCCTTGCCATGTACTTTATAACCCAATATTGTGCATTGTAATAATGTTTCCCACATCAAATTATCCATAAGATTATCAGTTCAGTGGACAAAATTAATCTACATTTAAATCGATACAGACATCCAAACTAAAAAGTAAAACACACACTCATATCAGCTCTCATCATAGACCACCATGACCAACCCATTGTCAGGCATGTGTATCTTAAATGTGTAAATTGAATATGTGAATCAAGTATGATTGTTCTGTAACAATGTCCGGTTACAAATATATACCATGTTATTTTATCCTGAGCTGTAAAGTGCTTCCAAACTTGCAATAGATTATGCATTTGAAATATAATAAAGAAGTCACATGATGTCATGGATGGTGACCATAAATAAATGACAGATTATTTTGTGCATGTCATTTTAGACTGACCTGTTCTTGGAATGATCATCATCACAGCAATGTAGTAGATATATGTGCTGCTGACATCATTTATTATAAATGACACTGAAATATATTCCTCTTTGATATGAATTATCTGACAAATCTATAAGGTGCTGACCAGGTTGACTACTTCAAATAATATTTTGTCTTTGTTTGGAATGTTTAAGCGTACAGCGCAAACTTTTTTACAAAATAGTTTTGAAAGGGCAACTCCACTTCACTTACACAACAAACAGAAAAAATGCCAACGTTTAACAACAATAAAAAAAAGTTGGGAAATCTAATTCTTACAACACACATCTATACGACTGCTTAGGGCTGAGTGCTCAAATGACTGGCCTGTCAAAGTCTGTTGACAGAGAGCATGTTACGGCTCCAGTACTCTGTGCTGCTCTCACATACAGTACACACACCATAGCAAGGAATTGTTGAGTAAACTGTGATGCCATCACACGATCAAGATTGTCTTTTGCTTCTTTTTTAAACAGTGTGTTTTATGTCGTAATTTCTGCTGATGAGAAATGCAAAGACGGGTAAGAAAAAGGAGTTGAGGTGGAGAGAACATTGTGGGATTTTGAGGGAAATCCTTTTCTATAGCAGGCCAACAGCCGTTACAAGGAGCGCAATGCATTCACCATACATTTCCATGAGACGACCATGTAACGTTCATGAGACAAAGTTTATGACACAACCATATGCTGTTCATATCTGCCTGACTTAAACCAACACAAAATGTTACACTCTGAAATAATCTCAAATTACTTAACAAAGGTTCATTGACCTCAAGTCTGCTATCATTGTATATCAGGTCCTCTGTCCTATTCACATCTGTCTGATTGGTGCTAGTCAGTGAAAGGCCTCAGTTATGAGGTTCCAGATAATGAAGAGCATCGTTCAGAACAAGCAACAATGAAGCTACAGTGCTGCCATGAGACATACTTTCTTTTTACACAGCATTCCTGATTGACAACTAACGTTACTGCTCACAGAGGAGCCTCACAAAGTCTCATGGGATGTTTGTGGTAAATCTGCTATCTCTGTGGAATGTTTTACAGATTAGCTCATCATGCTGAGACTGAAAGCATGAGGAGGAGGTAGAGGTACGCTAAGAAGACCTCCTTTTGCACAATGTCCCACAAAAAGACTTCACCATCATGAGTATGTTGACATTGGCTTGACTTGCCAAGTGGCATATCCATACATGCACATTTACTGATTATCTTCCATATTGCACCCTGTTCCACACTTTTCCCAGAAGCATTAACCTTTTATCCTACGATCCAAAGCCTATAGGTTTGGACACATTACAGTACTTTACCCTACAGGTTTAACATCCCCCTTTTCTATGATCACAACTTTAACTTTAAAAACTCCTGTTGAGGTTTATTAGAGCAGTGGCAGAATGTCAAATCTGAAGCGGCAATTCATGTTTGACAAATACCTCCTCAGAGTTTAGAAAGAAAATCTATGGAAGGAGGTGACTTTGCAGTGTTTCTGGGGGTATGGATGAAGTGGGTGAGGAGTAGGTTTGTTATGGGAATGTCAAAAGCTAACTGGGCACTAAGATCAGTGTGAATGTATGGATTGTATATTTCTGTAAATAGTTTCTGCTCCTGTGACCATATATCTACAATCTACTATCTATATGGCCCAATTGTGCGATGCACTTTTACTCTTACTCTTTACTTTGACACTTTACTCAGTTTTACTCTTGATTAAGTGTCTGTCTGTCTAAATGTGTGTGACTGAGGGTGATAGTACAGACGGACAGCCTGGGGAGACGGGTCTTTGCACGGCATGGTTCGTCCGGTCTTGCCTGGTTCTGGTTCAGTTCTGCTGCAGGATCAGGTTCTCCAGCTCGTCTGCAGAACGGAGCAGGAAGGCGGCAGACTCTCGGTACCCGGCGATGAGCTGCCTCACCGCTGTGACCTCAGGGGGGCTGAGCTGAGCCGAGGCACCTCCCCCGCCTCCACCCTGACCACTGTGACTGTTAGAACTGGAGGAAGAGGAGGAGGTGGGAGCCACAGACTTCATACTGAGATCAGTGGGACCTGGAGAGAGAAATGATAGTGTACTTTAAGTGTGATAACCCCATACAGTAAAGAAAGCACAAGATTATTGGGTCACACTTTATTTGGATAGTCCATCTGTAGATGCTCTACAGATTATCATACTTTCAACAAACTATCTGTTGATAAGCAACTGACTATCTGTTGACAAGCAAGTGACCATCTGTTGCTAAGCAACTGCTTCCTAAGGTTAGGGTTAGGGTACGGTTTAGAATAAGGGTTAGGGTAAGGGTTAAGGTTAGAGCTAGGGTTAGGGTAAGGGTTAAGGTTAGAGCTAGGGTTAGGGTAAGGGTTAAGGTTAGGGCTAGGGTTAGGGTAAGGGTTAAGGTTAGGGCTAGGGTTAGGGTAAGGGTTAAGGTTAGGGCTAGGGTTAGGGTAAGGGTTAAGGTTAGGGCTAGGGTTAGGGTAAGGGTTAAGGTTAGAGCTAGGGTTAGGGTAAGGGTTAAGGTTAGGGCTAGGATTAGGGTAAGGGTTAAAGTTAGAGCTAGGGTTAGGGTAAGGGTTAAGGTTAGAGCTAGGGTTAGGGTAAGGGTTAAGGTTAGAGCTAGGGTTAGGGTAAGGGTTAAGGTTAGGGCTAGGGTTAGGGTAAGGGTTAAGGTTAGGGCTAGGGTTAGGGTAAGGTTTAAGGTTAGGGCTAGGGTTAGGGTAAGGGTTAAGGTTAGGGCTAGGGTTAGGGTAAGGGTTAAGGTTAGAGCTAGGGTTAGTAGATAGTTAGTTCAAAAATGACTGATAGTCTGTAGATAGTCCATCTGTAGATGCTCTACAGGCTATCCAAATAAAGTGTTACCGATTATTTATATACAGAAGGCCTATAGAACATGTAACATTATTGATATGCAATATAGGCAATCATTAATCACACTAATATAGATACAGGTACATACAGTACAAAAACACATTCCCATTGAATCTCAGTCTAAGAATCTAGGAATTGGGTAGAAGCTAATTACCATTGGTCTGTGTAGTGGTGGCAGCAGTGGTCGGCAGGTTGTTGCTCATTGCTCCGTAACTGCGGAAGCTGTAGTTGAGGCCCCCGTTGGTGCCGTTGGTGTACACTGGGTCCTGAGACTGGGAGTAGGCTGAGACAGCCAGGGAGAACCCTGAGGGGGCAACTGAGGCCAGGTCCCTGGAGGCGTTCTTATCAACAGCTGCAGGTTCCTCCTACAGGAGTAGCTACAATAGTTATTACACTGTACTTACAGGAAAAATAACATAGTAATAAGAACATGTAAAGTGTTAGCAAGATATACAGTATTTGAATCTACTGTAGCTACATACTGTATGTACATACTGCTAATGATGTTACCGACAGAAGAACATGCACTTTATCTACTGTAATGGATGAACAAACACACAAATGAACACACTTCAAAATATAATTAATTAACAAATACACAAATGCTGTGAACACACAAATACATGTACACTCACAGGGCCTTGATAGACATCTAGTCGCATCCTCTTGGCAGCGTTGCGTGTCTCACTTTCACAAGCAGCAGCGAGAATGTTCTCAGCCATGGCAGAGGTGAGGTGTGGGGGTGTGGGCCGCGTCTGACAGCACAGACAACAGTGTTAAGGATGTGCAGTATAACATTCATGTGTGAGTGAATTTAGTGAATATTTATGCATGTTCATGAAACGTGGTTCTGAAATTGTACTTTGGCGGATACAAAGTGATAGCTTTCTACAAATCCTGGCCATCCCAGTCTCTACAAACAATCAACCCCCTTCAAATGAAATTCCAAGTTTAAGAACACTGGGAAACGGCGGCACTCCAAAATGGTTATAAAAAAGACAGTTATGTCTTCATCAGAGCATCAAGAGCATCTTAGAGTTACAGTTGATGAACTGTCTCTGGTAGAACTTTCAGCCAGTAAGAGGGTGTGTGTAGTATTTACAGTTTGCCGTGTTGTTACATTGAGCACATCTTCCACACTTATAGTTCCCAGTTTGAACGGTCAGGCTTTTGGAAAGAATGAACCAGCGTATCCCTGATCGTACGTGGGCGTCTGTATGAGAACATACCACTAGAGGCTGGAGCATCGGCTCTGTTTGTAGAATAGGCCAATATTTCAGGATAGATTTTTTTAAACAATCATTGAAGTCTGTTACAAAGCACAGCCATGGCGTGCTGTCCTTTTGGGGCTTCTGAGCTAGAAGTGACGGTCTGGGCATGTCCGTGTACCACTGTTTTCCAATGTTCTTGAACTTGGGATTTCACTTGAAGTCATTGTCATATATGGCAGAGCGCCCAACTAATAAAGCGACATAGCGCACCTGTTACCCACTCCACAATCAACCCCACTTCATAAGATCACAAGACTACCATCTACTAAATAGGGGGAGATGGGCTAGGGACTATGGGGAGGATACTGAGGGGAACAGTGCCTACCTCAAAACCAACCTTCTTCATACGGCGGCAGGACTTGAGGTAGGTGCGGATGCGCTTGCGGGAGCGCTCCTGGAACTCAGGGAACTGTCGGCTGCATGACTCGATGATGGCCTGGATCTTCTCCTTGGGCTGCTTGGAGATGGGCACCATGCGGTCCAGATTCTCATCCACAAACAGACGAACAAACATCTGAGAGGGTAGAGATATAGGGGGGGAAGGGAGGAGAGAGAGGAGGATGGGGTGTAGAAGGGAGGAGAGGGGGAAGATAGGTTTGGACGATGGGAGGTGTAGAGGGGAGAGGAGGAGGGGGTGTAGAGAAGGGGGAAGCAAGAGGGGGATGTGTACAGACAAAAAGAGCAAAAGCAGAAGTGGGGGAGAAAAAATGGAGGTAGAGCAGGAAAGAGGGTGCAAAGAAAGGGAGAGTGGTTAAATAAAGAGGGGGGAGAGATGAGAGTAGAGAAGATATAGTGAATGCAAAAATACATTCACAATGAACAATAACAGGATAATGGTCTTAAGGTTGAGGAGTGCCATTTTACATTTTCCCTCTAACATTTATATTCTTTTGAAAAAGTGCTAACTTGACTTCTTTGTTGATATTTGGGTTGCAGAAAGACCAATTGTGTTGCATAAAGGCCAATTTCTAATTAATTCACCCCTTGAAGTTTATATTTACTAGTGACAGCTGCGATGAGACTCTTACATTAAATGCTTTCAGCCTCTCTGGGTCCATCCCCTCAGCGTCAGTGATCTTGTCACTGTCATCGTGGTCGTCATGATCGTCATCATCATCATCGATGATCTGAGCACGCCCAGAGGTCAGGTCCTCAGCACTCATGTTCAGTTCTGTCTTCACCGAGTCATAGCTTCCGGAGCTGTACTGAGGAGACTGTAAACACCCACACAGAAACAAACACTGTTACTATTGCTACAGATGAGGACTCAAAACAGCATTCAAGTTGTAATAAAACATCTGGTGTGGCGATCACCACAAGGCCCTATTCAAATGTATTTTCTGTCCTTACCTTGTTGCCGTAGTCTGATTTCCCGGGGGACTTCCTCGTAGGGTCAGCTGGGTAGGGCGTCCCAACAGGGCTCCCCACAGGCAGCAGTCTGTCAGTCAGATTGACTGGTTGCTGGTCCTCTGAGGAGGAAGAGGATGAGGTGGTGGTGCTGAAGTTCAGGGGAGCGCTCACCCCGTTCTCAGTCACCTCCCTGTATGGAGCCACACCATCTGGAGGAACACTGCCCACAACCATCGCCTCCGGGGGGGTCAGGGCTGGCAGCCCGTTGGCACTGCCACTCTCAGAGTCGTCATCTGAATGAGAAAGAGAGAGAGAGAGCGAGAGAGGGAGAGAGAGAGAGAGAGAGAGAGAGAGAGAGAGAGAGAGAGTCAGAGAGAGAGAGAGAGAGAGAAAGATCAATTGTGATTTGGGGGGTTATTTATTTAAATCCGCTGATTTGGGAACACCACTACCCCTTTTTCCAGTGAGCCATGATATAGTAAATGAATTAATCTCAATAAATCCAGATATTATCATTCATAAAATGTTCCTCTTCCCGGTCCCCATTTGAAAATGTGAATTGCCGAATCCTACCTATAGAGGTTTTTGCTAACTTTCATATAAGTAAGATGACTTGGTGTGTTGTGAGGCTCAAATTGCTTTTTTCTATTGTGTTGACTACTTAGAATCTAGCCAGTGCAAAATATGTGACTTTTTCTTTGAATCCACTATTCAATACAAACTGGTAATCAGAGTGTCTGGTTGTCTAGAGTTCTTAATATCTGTAGTTTCTTAGTGGATGTCCACTTTCCCATCATGAGTTAGTCATGGATGGAGGTGGGGGTGGCTGGAGGCCCCTCAGCCATTAGGGATGATTGAGGTTGGGGTGGGGTAGTGAAACATCACACATAATGAGGGATTTGGTGGGATTAGTACATTAATCGAAGCACAAGCTGCTCCCTATCCTATACAACTAGTATATGGCCCTCCCACACCTGCAGTACATCCCAAATCCCACTGAAAACCAATGAAAACAGGGACATACTGTAAACAAACAAACATACAGTATGAACAAACACACACACACACACACAAACACAAACACACACGAAAAGGCCATTGTCTTACCGTCCTCCTCTTTCAATGCGGCTAGTGGGACGTGTACCATCCCTCCATTGGGGGGACTGAGCTCAGGTACAGGGGGACGCTCAGCAGAGACCCACGTGGGCTCAGCCATATCCATGTCCTCACTGCTCACCGAACTTTCATCCTGAGAAGAGAGAGAGCGAGATAGAAAGAGGAGAGAAAGATTGAGACATTCCTCAAAGTACTATTTCGTCCCTGAGGACGACTGAACAGGCTGCTGAAGATTTGATTGGATTTAATTTATTAGGATCCCCATTAGCCGATGCCAATGGCGACAACTAGTCTTACTGGGGTCCGACACATAACGAACAAGACATTACAGACAAAATACTTCACAATTGATATACATTTAAAAACATTAACATGCAGTGTGTGTGTGTGCATCTATCAGTTACACATACTGTACATGTCGTGAGGTGTTGCTTTATTTGTTTTTTGAAACCAGGTTTGCTGTTCACTTGCGCTATATGAGATGGAAGGGAGTTCCATGCACTCATGGCTCTGTATAATACTGAACGTGTCCTTGAATTTGTTCTCGATACCCCTGGTGGCATGTCTGATTACAATGAAGAGCAAGACATGCAGCTCTGTTCTGGGCCAACTGCATCTTAACTAGGTCTTTTTTGCAGCACTTGACCATATGACTGGACAATAATCAAGATAAGATAAAACTACAGCCTGCAGGACTTGCTTTGTGGAGTGTGGTGTTCAAAAATCAGAGCATCTCTTTATTACGGACAGACCTCTCCCCATCTTTACAACCATTGAATCTATATGTTTTGACCATGACAGTTTACAATCTAAGGTAACACCAAGTAATTTCGTCTCCTCAACTTGTTCAACAGCCACACCATGCACTACCGGATCCAGCTGAGGTCTAGAAATTTGGGAATGATTTTTACAAAATACAATGCTCTTAGTTTTACATTTGTTCAGGACCAGTTTATTACTGGCCACCCATTCCAAAACAGACTGCAACTCTTTGTTAAGGGTTTCAGTGACTTCATTAGCTGTGGTTGCTGATGTGTATATGGTTGAATCATCAGCATACATGGACACACATGCTTTGTTTAATGCCAGTGGCAGGTCATTGGTAAAAATAGAAAAGAGTAGAGGGCCTAGAGAGCTGCCCTGCGGTACAAACACTTTACATGTTTGAGAAGCTTCCTTTCCTCTGTAGCTCAATAGCTCAATTGGTAGAGCATGGCGCTTGTAACGCCAGGGTAGTGGGTTCGATCCCCGGGACCACCCATACGTAAAAATTTATGCACACATGACTGTAAGTCGTTTTGGATAAAAGCGTCTGCTAAATGGCATATTATTATTAAAGAAAACCCTCTGAGTTCTATTAGATAGATAGCTCTGAATCAATGATATATGGCCAAAATCTCACACAAATTATCAAGGAACCTACCAGATACAACCCTAAATCCGTAAACATGGGCGTCCTCATAGATATCATCCTGACTAATTTACCCTCTAAATACACCTTCGCTGTCTTCAACCAGGATCTCAGCGATCACTGCATCATTGCCTGCGTCCGTAATGGGTCAGCGGTCAAACAACCACCCCTCATCACTGTCAAACACTCCCTAAAACACTTCAGCGAGCAGGCCTTTCTAATTGACCTGGCCCGGGTATCCTGGATGGATATTGACCTCATTCCGTCAGTAGAGGATGCCTGGATGTTCTTCAAAAGTGCTTTCCTCTCCATCTTAAATAAGCATGCCCCATTCAAAAAAATCAGAACTAAGAACAGATATAGCCCCTGGTTCACCCCAGACTTGACTGCCCTTGACCAGCACAAAAACATCCAGTGGCATACTGCATTAGCATCGAATAGCCCCCACGATATGCAACTTTTCAGGGAAGTCAGGAACCAATATACACAATCAGTTAGGAAAGCAAAGGCTAGCTTTTTCAAACAGAAATGTGCATCCTGTAGCACTAACTCCAAAACGTTTTGGGACACTGTAAAGTCCATGGAGAATAAGAACACCTCCTCCCAGCTACCCACTGCACTGAGGCTAGGAAACACTGTCACCACCGATAAATCTACGATAATCGAGAATTTCATAAGCATTTTGCTACGGCTGGCTATGCTTTCCACCTGGCTACCCCTACCCCGGCCACCAGCTCTGCACCCTCCGCTGCAACTTGCCCATGTCCCCCCCGCTTCTCCTTCATCCAAATTCAGATAGCTGATGTCCTGAAAGAGCTACTAAATCTGGACCCCTACAAATCAGCTGGGCTAGACAATCTGGACCCTTTCATTCTAAAATTAGCCGCCGAAATTGTCGCAACCCCTATTACTAGCCTGTTCAACCTCTCTTTCGTATCGTCTGAGATCCCCAGAGATTGGAAAGCTGCAGCGGTCACCCCCCTCTTCAAAGGGGGTGACACTCTAGATCCAAACTTTTACAGACCTATATCCATCCTGCCCTTCCTTTCGAAAGTATTTGAAAGCCAAGTTAACAAACAGATCACCGACCATTTCGAATCTCACCGTACCTTCTCCGCTATGAAATCTGGTTTCCGAGCTGGTCATGGGTGCACCTCAGCCAAGCTCAAGGTCCTAAACGATATACAGTGAGGGAAAAAAGTATTTGATCCCCTGCTGATTTTGTATGTTTGCCCACTGACAAAGAAAGGATCAGTCTATAATTTTAATGGTAGGTTTATTTGAACAGTGAGAGACAGAATAACAACAACAAAATCTAGAAAAACGCATGTCAAAAATGTTATAAATTGATTTGCATTTAATGAGGGAAATAAGTATTTGACCCCCTCTCAATCAGAAAGATTTCTGGCTCCCAGGTGTCTTTTATACAGGTAACGAGCTGAGATTAGGAGCACACTCTTAAAGGGAGTGACCAGAACTACACTGGAGGATCTTGTAAATGATCTCAAGGCAGCTGGGACCATAGTCACCAAGAAAACAATTGGTAACACACTACGCCATGAAGGACTGAAATCCTGCAGCGCCCGCAAGGTCCCCCTGCTCAAGAAAGCACATATACAGGCCCGTCTGAAGTTTGCCAATGAACATCTGAATGATTCAGAGGAGAACTGGGTGAAAGTGTTGTGGTCAGATGAGACCAAAATCAAGCTCTTTGGCATCAACTCAACTCACCGTGTTTGGAGGAGGAGGAATTCTGCCTATGACCCCAAGAACACCATCCCCACCGTCAAACATGGAAGTGGAAACATTATGCTTTGGGGGTGTTTTTCTGCTAAGGGGACAGGACAACTTCACCGCATCAAAGGGACAATGGACAGGGCCATGTACCATCAAATATTGGGTGAGAACCTCCTTCCCTCAGCCAGGGCATTGAAAATGGGTCGTGGATGGGTATTCCAGCATGACAATGACCCAAAACACACGGCCAAGGCAACAAAGGAGTGGCTCAAGAAGAAGCACATTAAGATCCTGGAGTGGCCTAGCCAGTCTCCAGACCTTAATCCCATAGAAAATCTGTGGAGGGAGCTGAAGGTTCGAGTTGCCAAACGTCAGCCTCAAAACCTTAATGACTTGGAGAAGATCTGCAAAGAGGAGTGGGACAAAATCCCTCCTGAGATGTGTGCAAACCTGATGGCCAACTACAAGAAACGTCTGACCTCTGTGATTGCCAACAAGGGCTTTGCCACCAAGTACTAAGTCATGTTTTGCAGAGGGGTCAAATACTTATTTCCCTCATTAAAATGCAAATCAATTTATAACATTTTTGACATGCGTTTTGTTCTGGAATTTTTTTTTGTTATTCTGTCTCTCACTGTTCAAATAAACCTACCATTAAAATTATAGACTGATCATGTCTTTGTCAGTGGGCAAACGTACAAAATCAGCAGGGGATCAAATACTTTTTTCCCTCACTGTAATAACCGCGATCGATAAAAGACAGTACTGTGCAGCCGTCTTCATTGACCTGGCCAAAGCTTTTGACTCTGTCAATCACCGCATTCTTATTGGCAGACTAAATAGCCTTGGTTTCTCAAATGACTGCCTCGCCTGGTTCACCAACTACTTCTCAGATAGAGTTCAATGTGTCAAATCGGAGGGCCTGTTGTCTGGACCTCTGGCAGTCTCTATGGGTGTGCCACAGGGTTCAATTCTCGGGCCGACTCTATTCTCTGTGTATATCAATGATGTCGCTCTTGCTGCTGGTAAATCTCAGATCCACCTCTACGCGGATGACACCATTTTGTTTACATCTGGCTCTTCATTGGACACTGTGTTAACAAACCTCCAAACGAGCTTCAATGCCATACAACACTCCTTCCGTGGCCTCCAACTGCTCTTAAATGCTAGTAAAACTAAATGCATGCTCTTCAATCGAACGCTGCTTGCACCCGCCCGCCCGACTAGAATCACTACTCTCAGCGGGTCTCACTTAGAATATGTGGACAACTACAAATACCTAGGTGTAGCTTACCGATCACTGCACCTGTACACAGCCCATCTGTAATTAGCCCACCCAACTACCTCATCCCCATATTGTTATTTACATTGTTATTTATTTTGCTCATTTGCACCCCAGTATCTCTATTTGCACATCATCTTCTGCACATTTATCACTCCAGTGTTAATACTAAATTGTAATTATTTTGCACTATGGCCTATTTATTGCCTTACCTCCATAACTTACTACATTTGCACACACTGTATATAGATTTTCTATTGTGTTAATGACTGTATGTTTTGTTTATTCCATATGTAACTCTGTGTTGTTGTTGTTTTTATCGCACTGCTTTGCTTTATCTTGGCCAGGTTGCAGTTGTAAATGAGAACTTGTTCTCAACTGGCTTACCTGGTTAAATAAAGGTAACTGGCTTCTACCTGGTTAAATAAAGGTTAAATAAAAATAAATAAAATAAAAATGGCAAATGTTGAAAAGCCATAACACATAAGTTCTCAACAACAGGTTATGGTCAATACGACACCGGATTCAAAAATTAGAATCTTTCAATTTAAATTATTATATAAAATTCTTGCTACCAATAGAATGTTATTTATATGGGAGATACAATCTTCCCAGCTCTGCAGGTTTTGCTGTGAAGAGACAGAATCATTAGATCATTTGTTTTGGTTCTGTCCATTTGTAGCTTGTTTTTGGACACAGGTCCAGGAATGGCTAAAGGATTGCAATATTTACCTGGAACTAACATTGCAGATAGCATTACTGGGTGATCTGAAAAGTCATAGTCAATCAATCAATAATATAATAATACTTTTAGCAAAAATGTTTATTTTTAATTCACAATCTGTAGAAGCAATGAGAATAGAAAGGTTCAGAATTTTTGTAAAACATCACAGTACGGTTGAAATATATATGGCAAATAGAAATCCTATATGGATGGTGTTAGGAGATAGATGGGAGGTATTGAATAGAGTTGAAGGATGGGACTAATAACAAATAACAACAAATAATAACAAAGATAGCTAATAATGTAAGCATACTGTGTCCATAATAAGTATATAGGTTGTATGTTGGGAGCTTTTGGGAAGGAGCACAGTTAGAAAGATATGGCATATAGAAGCAAACCGGATGGACACCATGAAAATGATCGGAGAGGTTGAGAGTAGAAGAAGTTCAGGAGCAAAAAAAAAATATATATATATATATATATATATATATATATATATATATATAATAGAATTATTGTAAAATGAACTCTGTCCATAAGGTGTAGATAGTGAGTATAGACCGGAAGTAGAGGCCTGGGCATTGTTGTTCACTAATTTACTCCAAGTAGGGAAAGGATGGTGGGGTTGAAAAGTAATAAAGGGGAGTATATATATAAAAAAAATATAAAAAACATGGGGGATTGGAAGTGATGCAGACAATTACATTGATAGAAGATACAATCTATCTGCAATATTAAGCTGATCCATTCCCCCCGAAAAAAAAAAATGAAAAAAAAATAAAAGGTTATGGTCAAAGGCTGCACTGAATTCTTTCAGTACAACTCCCACAATCTTCTTATTATCAATTTCTTTCAACCAATCATCAGTCATTTGTGTCAGTGCAGTACATGTTGAGTGCCCTTCTCTATAAACATGCTGAAAGTCTGTTGTTCATTTGTTTACAGAGAAATAGCATTGTATTTGGTCAAACACCATTTTTTCCAACAGTTTGCTAAGAGCTGGCAGCAAGCTGATAGGTCTGCTGTTAGAACCAGTAAAGGCCGCTTTACCACTCTTGGGTCGCGGAATGACTTTGGTTTCCCTCCAGGCCTGAGGACAAAGACTTTCCTCTAGACTCAGATTAAAGATATGACAGATAGGAGTGGCTATAGAGTCAGCTACCATCCTCAGTAGCTTTCCATCTAAGTTGTCAATACCAGGAGGTTTGTCATTATTGATCGATAACAATCATTTTTCCACCTCTCCCACACTAACTTGTAGAGAGCAGCAGACTACAGGAGGAAAATCACATACACTCTTTTCATGTGAGCGAGCATTCAGTACACGTGTCAAACACACATAATAATATGCATTATTACAAATGTCAATAGAAAGCACTGTACACAGTCACAGTTTAGCCAATGCCATTTTCTCCTGACACTGCTGACACCACTGTGGAATTTTGACAGCAAAAGGGTAAGAATGAGGGAGCAAATCTCCCTGTTAAATAATGTGTCTTGCAGCACTGCTATTTTTAACTGTGGAAAGAAGAAACCTCAAACATGCTCCCGATATCGGAACACAGACAGGAGTGGACCAGAGTGGGTTAGTTGCCAGAACTTGAGGAAAATAATCAACAAACACAGACAATGGTGGTGCTGAACACTGGATTATCATATAGGGGGAGGGAGGGTACCTAGTCAGTTGTACAACTGAATGCATTCAACTGAAATGTGTCTTCCGCATTTAACCCAACCCCTCTGAATCAGAGAGGTGTGGGGGGCTGCCTTAATCAACATCCACCTCATCAGCACCCGGGGAGCAGTTGTTGTTGGGGGTTAACTGTCTTGCTCAAGAACAGAACAACATATATTTACCTTGACGGCTCAGGGATTTGATCCAGCAACCTTTGGGTTACTGGCCCAACACTCATACACACCAAGCTACCTGCTACTGAACCTCTACCAACAAGGAGGACAATAACTCTGTATGTATCACTCTGCAATACAGTGGAGTACCTAATCACAGAGAAGCAACCCAACACAGAGAAACAACATCCACAATACCTGAATATTTGATACTGTCTCTGTAAAGATCTCAGTATTGTCTTGTCGCTGCCAATCAACATGCTTCTGGTCCTCTTGTAGAATGGATGACCAAGACTTTGGTAAAGTGGTTACTTACAAGCTAGCCTTGCAAGCCTCCTGATCTTGTGAGCATAGTCTGGTAATTTAGGCTACTTACAAGCAGCCCCGGCCTATATCCATGATGAAAGAAAACATCTACTGCTCTTTCCAGGCCAGGGGTTTTGCCAATGGGGTTAGCTTATTTATGAATACACTTGCTAATGCCTCTGAATAAAAACCCTGCATATATCATGAATGCAAGAGAACACGATTGGCAGAACCCCACACATACAGTACAGTACAATAAGCACACACTGCTATCCTCCTGAGGAAATGCAACACACACCTCTGAGGGTTCTGTAGAGGACTGAGGCGTTTACTGAAGGCTCTATTAGTGATGCATGGCGTAATAAAGAGAGGGAGAGTGGGCGAGAGTGGGCGAGAGAGCTTGAGAGAGAGGCAGAGATCTCTCTCTCTCTCTCTCTCTCCCTCTCTCTCCTCTCTCTCTCTCTCTCTCTCTCTCTCTCTCTCTCTCTCTCTCTCTCTCTCTCTCTCTCTCTCTCTCTCTCTCTCTCTCTCTCTCTCTCTCTCTCTCTCTCACACACACACACACACACACACACACACACACACACACACACTATGCCTTACCCGCTCATTGGCAGTCATGCACTGTAGTTTCATCTGTTTCAGGTAGGTGGCAGTCAGGGGCATGTTGTAGTCAATGAGGTCCGGGACCAGAGATGTTGGTCGATCATTTTCTGTACACATATAGAGGTTGGTGGCACCTTAATCGGGGATGACGGGCTCGTGGTAATGGCTGGATTGGAATTCGTGGAATGGTATCAAATACATCAAACACATGGTTTGATGCCATTCCATTGGCTCCGTTCCAGCCATTATTATGAGCCGTCCTCCCCTCAGCAGCATCCACTGACATAGAGATAGATACAGTAAGATATTTTTCTAGACAAACAATCAAGTAAAGCAAGCCAGCTATGATGTCTTTTGTACCACTTTAACTGAACAAAACTCTCATGGCTCAAACCTAACAGACACGCATTTAGAGCTTTTTTAGTTCTCCCACGTGCCCTTGGGGCTCTGCCACTCCCTGCACTGTCTATTGGTTTTCTTTGACCAGAGAGTTAATTCATCTGATCTGGTTACTCTGATTTCTCTGATCTTAATTAGACTCAGTCTCTGATTAAAAGGTAATAATGACAACCAGTAGACAGTAGGCACTGTGGCCCTTTTTTTCATATTCTGTTGTTTACTCACTGTGTATGTACAGTATATACTGTATTCTCAACATAGCTCATCCAAATATTTCCTTTCCAAATTGTATACACAACACATATTTATATTCTGGATTCTGACATGCTCACTCTAATATATCTTCTCTGGATTGTTAATTGGACTTGTTCTGTCATTTCTTGATTTCTTGTTTTGATAGAAAAAAATGTATTTGTATTCTATTTGAGATACAATCTACTGCACTGTTGGAGCTAGTAACCTAAGCATTTCGCTGTGCCTGCTATAACAGCTGCAAACCTGTGTACGCGACCAATAAACTTTGATTTGATTTGATCTGGAGTCATGGACTGCTGTTCTAATGCTGTAAACTAAACAATGGGAAGCCCTCTGTGTTCCCCACCATGACCACTAGAGGGACCCCATGCTTCTTCTCTTGGAACATCTATAATATAATAATAATAAATAATATGCCATTTAGCAGACGCTTTTATCCAAAGCGACTTACAGTCATGCGTGCATACATTTTTTTTTTTTTTGTGTATGGGTGGTCCCGGGGATCGAACCCACTACCTTGGCGTTACAAGCGCCGTGCTCTACCAGATCTTTCATTATTTAGGACCTCTTGGGTCTTTGTTACATCATTTGATGGCCTCTGCTTTCAACCAAAGTCCATACCTTTAATTGGCTGACAAACATACACAGAGACCAAGATATATTTATCTTGAATGGAGAGATTGGACATTGAGGAGAGATTGGACATTGAGTTGAGGGTGTGAAACCCAACGAATGTGGGGCTATAAATGTATTAGCAGTCAATTAAAGTTGTCATTATTTGCGGTAGCACTGCAATTAATAATTTTAACAAAGGCAGTAGGAATGTGATACGATGCATTAGAAGTATTTGGCATTGTTGCTATTCACATAGATATCAAATTGAAAGAAGTCTTGCTTTAAAAAAAAGGCTTTAATGACTGAATCAATATATACAGTAAATTAATAAAAAGGAACCAGTAGACTGACTGGGAAGTTAGTTACCTTTAAACTCTGCGGTGCTGGGATTGATGTGCATCCTTTTCTGACACTCTCCACAGCTCATTAGGAAGCGTGTCACTGCCTCCCTGGGCAGGAAGGCATATGTCTCTGCTATCTGTGCCAGGGGAAAGGTCAGAGGGCACAGCACAGGTCAGGCAGGACAGGAGCAAAGAAGACATGAACTGTTATTAAGGGATCAATGATTATGTTAATGCTGTGTTATGTGGCATGGTGAGGAAGGAGGAAGGAATCCTCCCTCAAGGACTCCAACAACCTCTCTCTCTCTCTCTCTCTCTCTCTCTCTCTCTCTCTCTCTCTCTCTCTCTCTCTCTCTCTCTCTCTCTCTCTCTCTCTCTCTCTCTCTCTCTCTCTCTCTCTCTCTTTCTCTCACTTGCTCTCTCTTTCGCTCATCTGCTGCCAAAGACCTGACTGTTTGACTCGACCATCTACTTACAGTGCATTCGGAAAGTATTCAGACCCCTTTACTTTTTCCACATTTTGTTACCTTATTCTAAATTGGATTAAATAGTTTTTTCCCCCCTCATCAATCTACACACAATACCCCATAATGACAAAGCATAAACAGGCTTGTTTAAAATGTAATAAAAATAAAAAACGGAAATATCACATTTACATAAGTATTCAGACCCTAGCGTCTGGCCACGCTACCATAAAGGCCTGATTGGTGGAGTGCTGCAGAGATGGTTGTCCTTCTGGAAGATTCTCCCATCTCCACAGAGGAACTCTGGAGCTTTGTCAGAGTGACCATCAGGTTCTTGGTCACCTCCATGACCAAAGCCCTTCTCCCCTGATTGCTCAGTTTGGCCGGGTAGCAAGCTCTAGGAAGAGTCTTGGTGGTTCCAAACTGTGTTCTTGGGGACCTTAAATGGGGACCTTAAATGCTGCAGACATTTTTTGGTACCCTTCCTCAGATCTGTGCCTCGACACAATCCTGTCTCGGAGCTCTACGGACAATTCCTTCGACTTTATGGCTTGGTTTTTGCTCTGACATGCACTGTCAACTGTGTGATCTTATATAGACAGGTGTGTGCCTTTCCAAATCATGTCCAATCAATTGAAATTACCACAGGTGGACTCCAATCAAGTTGTAGAACCATCTCAAGGATGATCAGTGGAAACAGGATGCAGCTGAGCTCAATTTCGAACTTATAGCAAAGGGTCTGAATACTTAATATGTAAATAAGTTCTTTCTGTTTTTATTCTTATTTTAATTTGCAAAAAAAAAGAAAAACCTGTTTTCGCTTTGTCATTATGGGGTATTGTGTGTAGATTGATGAGGAAAACGTTTTATTTCATCCATTTTCGAATAAGGCTGTAACGTAACAAAATGTGGGAAAATGGAAGGGGTCTGAATACTTTCCGAAGGCACTGTCTTTCTGCTTTGATTCTCCAGGCTGGAGTCAGAGCTCCTCCTCCTTTTCTCTCTCAGGTGCAGCTGACTCACATACAGTCAGGACCCAAATCATTGGCACCCTTGATAAAGATGAGCAAAAAAGACTGTATAAAATAAATAATACAAATAATGAGCTATATTGAATGCTCAAAAACATTGGGAAATTACATTATTTTATACTAATAAAATTGCTCAGGTAAATAGGTTTTGTTTAACAAGTAATAAAATAACAAAGGCCTCAAGACCAGTGGAAACAAAATAGCCCCATAACGTCAAAAACCCACCACCATATTTTACAGTACAGTGTAGGTATGGTACTGGTGTGTGTGGCCAAATAGCTCTATTTTTATGTAATCTGACTTTAGCACCGGTTCCAATCCAAGTGCTCTGGATAAGAGCGTCTGCTAAATGACTAAAATGTAAAATGTAAATGTTTATCAAACTCCAGGCGGTGCTATGGTGAGATGACATGAAGATAGAGGTCTTTGGCCATACACACCAGTGGTGGGTTTGGCGTTGAAAAACAGAAGCATATGCAGAAAAGTCCCTCATAACTACTGTAAAATATGGGGATGGATCTTTGTTGCTATGGGGCTATTTTGCTTCCACTGGTCCTGGGGCCCTTGTTAAGGTCAATGGCATCATGAACTTGATCAAGTGCCAGGACATTTTAGCCAAAAACCTAGTTGTCTCTGCCAGGATGTTGAAACTTCGCCACAAGTGGATCTTCCAGCAAAACAATAACCCGAAGCACACATTAAAATCCACAAAGAAATGAGTAAAAGACCACAAAATCAACATTTTGCAATGGCCATCTCAGTCCCCGGACTTGAACCCCATTTAATACCTGTGGTTTGAATTGAAGAGGCCAGGAGTCCATAAGCGCAGACCAAGGATATCAAGGACTTGGGAAGATTCTGTATGTATGAATGGTCTAAGATCCCTCCCAATGTGTTCTCCAATCTCATAAAACATTTTTGAAAAAGGCTCAGTGTCGTTATCCTCGCAAGAGGAGGGTGCTGGGGTATTGAAAACAGGGGTGCCAATCATTTTGACCCCTGTTTATTTTTTTTATAACTTGTTAAACTAAATCTCTTTCTCTGAGCAATTGTATTAGTATAAAATAACATAATTTTCCATTTAGCTCAGTATTTGTATTATTTATATTATACAGTGTTTTTTGCTCATCTTTGGGTGCCAATCATTTCAGACCTGTATATTCCCCTCTCTCATGCTCTAGCTCCCTTCCCTGTTTATCTCTGCCTCTCTGCCCCCCCTGGCATTTCTCTGCTAAACAAGGCGACCTTCATGTGACCATGGTGAGGCAGCAGGGGTGCCCAGCTCACCCCCCTCTCTCCCTCCCCCAGAGGCAGAGGAGAAGGAAAGGCCACCCAGAGGAATCTGCACTTCCCAGAAGGCCACGGTGACAGCTTCATATTATGCCCATGCCCCAATGGCACTCAATGCCTTCCCAAAAGGGTACGTACTATGAGACATGACAGGACCTCTCTACGGGGCAGGGGCGAGAGGCACGAGGGAGAAAAGGCCCAGGTCCCCGGAGGGTGTAACAGCCATGCTCCCAAAAAAACTGTCTCACAACACAGACAAAGACCCCCCAGCTGCAGACACAGACATGGCATCTCAGACCTAACTAGATGCTGAATACACTGGGTGAATACACAAGGACTGAGTGAATACAGTTACACCATAGAACAATTTAATCTAGGAATGCATATGCTGTTGATGATGTGATATATATGGACTTTACTTTTGTCTCCTGTTGAGGATGTATGGTTGCCTTAGTAACTACTGATGCTATGAATAAGGAATAGGCAGTCTATAAAATGTCTATTTTATGTGGCAGTCTCTAAGAGAATAGGAAGAAGATGTTTTAGTACAGTCTTTAGTAGGGGTAGGCAATTAGATTCAGCCGCGGGCCGATTTGGGGGGGGCCGGAACATAATTATAATCATTTGTACACTGCAAATTGACCACAACTAAGCCCCAAAGAAGATTGTATTTGAAAATAACAATAATTTCATACCTTGATTACATTGAGACACGATCACACATGTCTCTTTTTCTATTTGTGGGAATACTTGGTGAATAGATTTCCTAAATGAAACTCATTCTTAGCAGAATATTGGGTGATTTTAGTATTTTTTGACCAAAAACTAAAATCCCCCCCACCTCCCCAAAACATATATATATATAGATAGATTTCTTCTAAAAACTTTGGAGGGACAAAATAAATCACTTGCGGGACGGCTTCTTACCGCTTTGTAGGTCTTCTTCTGGCCAGCATGTTTAGGTGCTCTGCCAGGGTCGGCACCCATCTCCACATGCATGGCATAGATGATGTCGAAGAAGTCCTCCACCACTGCCACCCTCTTCAGGGATGAGCTGTCATGGGCCGAGCCTGCATCAGCACACTGGAAGACAGAGAGAGAAACATTCAGTACCCTGCCTGATGACACTGAGGCATGTGTGTGTGTGTGTGTGTGTGTGTGTGTGTGTGTGTGTGTGTGTGTGTGTGTGTGTGTGTGTGTGTGTGTGTGTGTGTGTGTGTGTGTGTGTGTGTGTGTGTGTGTGTGTGTGTGTGTGCCCTTACAAAAAAAAGCACATGTCAAATCGCATTTTCACATGTATTAAATTTAGAGTTCACATGTTAACACAACTTTTTCACATGTGAGGAGAATTCACCTCACATGTGAATTTCAATTGCACATGTGAAAATCACATTTGCCGTTTCATATGTGAAAAACTTCCACATGTGATTGTTTTTCACGTGAACTTCCAATTCCACATGTGAAAATTAAAATCAAATTTGCAGTTTTACATGTAAGAAAACTCCAACTGTGTAAAAAATCTCACTTTAACATGTTGAAAGCAGATTCACATGTTTGGTTGAAATAATGTTATGTGAAAAGATGGTGTTAACAGTAGCAATGTTTCTACTGGTGGAATTAGGATGGCCACATCTAAAAAGCCGAAATGTGGGAAAGCCGAAATGTGGGACAAGGGAATGATTTTGCGGGACATTCGCGGAACTGTGGACAGAATAAAAATTTTTTGGGGCAGGTTAATGGATCACGTGCAAATGGCGACATAGTTCTGCTGTATGAAGGTTCAATGCCTGTCAAAGGGGTAATCCTTAGTTGCTATATCAATTTTTGGACTTATAAGTTTATGTACCCATTGATTCTTGAAGAATATAACATATAAATGCCGCTTGAGCTTAATTCAACTGTCGTATCCCATCAGAACCCAAAATATAAAATGTTTTACTCCACTGTTTGAAACAAAGTAAATGTAAACAACCACTGTATAGCCTAAAAACATGGTTAAAACAATACTTTTGATATCATGGACAGTCCTTGCATCCACAGCGTAGTCTATGGATTTGAGAGCAGAACACATGATAAAATCACGTAAACAAATCACGTGAAAAATGTAAAAAAAGATATATATCATATGAGTGAGACGTGGTTTTCGGACACGTGTGAAGTTTCACATCCCTCGTGAAAAAGGGTATTCCCACATTTTACTTTCACATGAAATTTGTCACTTGTTTATTTTTTTGCACTTCCAGCTACATCTGGTCTCCCATCCAGGGACCAAGCCTGCTTAGCTTCAGAGGCAAACAAGCAGTTGGATGCAGGGTGCTATATTTCTGGAATTAATTTAACAAGATGGTTTTCTTATTCAAGCATTGAGAACAGTGAGTATGATTCAGCAGAGCAATATGGATCAGCACACAGGAGAGAAGAATGTGGAGCAGCTCAAACAGGGTCCAGGAAAAATCACCATAGGGTCAGCTTTACTGAGATGTCCAGTGCTGCTGTCTGTGTCTATGTAGATCCCAGCTCTACGAGCTGGGTGCCTGTCTGTGTCTGGGTCTAGCCTAACAGAGTGTTTCCTGACCGATGTCACTGGTCCAGGCTGCTGCTTCTCGCTCTGGGTATCATTTTGCATGTACATTTAAGTCATTTAGCAGACGCTCATATCCAGCAGTTAGTGCATTCAACTTAGGATAGCCAGTGGGACAACCACCCTTTTTTTTATGGGGGGGTGGGGGAGGGGGGGGGGGGGGGTAGAAGGATTACTGTTATACTATTCCAGGTATTCCTTAAAGAGGTGGTCAGTGACTCCGCTGTCCTGGCGTCGTGGGGGAGCTTGTTCCACCATTGGGGTGCCAGAGCAGCGAATAGCTTTGACTGGGCTGAGCGGGAACTGTGCTTCCGTAGAGGTAGGGGGGCTAGCAGGCCAGAGGTGGATGAACGTAGTGCCCTCGTTTGGGTGTAGGGTCTGATCAGAGCCTGAAGGTAAGGAGGTGCCGTTCCCCTCACAGCTCCATAGGCAAGCACCATGGTTTTGTAGTAGATGCGAGCTTCAACTGGAAGGTGTGTCATCACACACCCACTGTCCAGAGCACTGCTGGGGCTGGGGTTGGGTACAGGGCTGGGTCTAGTGTACTGCAGTTGGCACTGATTTTTTTTGTGTTTAGGGAATTAGCTGCCAGATTAGCTTCCCCTTAGCAGAGCTTCTTCACCCCTGCAGAGTCAGTCTCTTTCTCTGTTACACACACTATGTTATTGCTCCACTGCAGAGAGAGAGAGAGAGAGAGAGAGAGAGAGAGAGAGAGAGAGAGAGAGAGAGAGAGAGAGAGAGAGAGAGAGAGAGAGAGAGAGTGAGAGAGAGAGAGAGAGAGAGAGAGAGAGAGAGGAGAGAGAGAGAGAGAGAGAGAGAGAGAGAGAGAGAGAGAGAGAGAGAGAGAGAGAGAGAGAGAGAGAGAGAGAGAGAGAGAGAGAGAGAGAGAGAGAGATGTCTGGGGCTTCATTCGATGGGCACCACCAACACCACCTCATCCCTGCAGTCAGTGTTTAAAAATAACACCACCTCTAGTCCTGTCCAATGCAGAAAGCTCCTCACACAGCCAGCCCCCAGCAGCTACCCTGCTTCCCATGCAGCTGACCCCGTCACCATAGAAACTGCCACTATCTCTCTATCGGGCAGGTGTGGTTGGAACTCACATCGCTACGACAACGGCCTCTCTGCTTAATAGCCTATCTACCACATGGGCTTTCTTTCACGTGGTCACCACTGGGTTTTCTCTCTCTCCATTTCTCCCTCAACTTTTCTTTCTTTTCATTGTTACATTTGTCTCTATTCTTTATGACTTCATTGTTTGCCCTCTT